>NC_051406.1:10046227-10048441 GCF_015228065.2 Penaeus monodon
TCAGTTACAGGATCTTCAAAAAATCAGTAAATAAGTGTAAGCGTTGTAAAATTTCGTTTACCCCCAGACGTCACTGGGCGGGAGTGACGTCAGAGACGGACTTTCACAAGCTCATTGTTGATTGGTCAGTTGTCTTTCTCATTCGGGTGACGCACACCAGTTGCAGGTAATGCTAAATTATTTCCTATTTTTAAAATTGTATTTGTCTATTGGTATCTTGCTACATATAATCTATTACCAGTAAAATAGCTGTACAAGAACTATATAAAAGGAGCTTCGAATTTGTACCTTGCAGTCCGTGTGAGGAGCTCCAGTATTTAGGTTGTCCGATGATATTCTAACTCTCTTCCACTTTAAATACGCCGAGATTCAAGTCGAATTTTAATCCTCGAAACGCACCCGAAGGGAAGTCGAAGCAAAGGCGAAAAGGGGAAGAGGACGAAACTTCGCTGCAGTTCTGTTAAACACCTGCGACCACGTGTACCAGGAGAATGAATATTCTGAGAAGAGGAATAGTGTTCGTGGCCATCCTCGGCGTGCTGGTGAGATCCGCCCCGAGGAGCGTCTCCTTCGCAGCGCCAAGCGGGTTGTTCGGGGATATGCCACCTGAGGATCCTTCGTTTAGGACAGGACGCTCAGCCACACCCATTCACTTACCACCACCTCCTTGTCCACAACAGTGTCAGTATCGGAATCGCGAAGGCGTGTGTGTCGATGACTGGAACTGCATCGCCATGATGAACCTTTGAAAGTCTTTGTTCATTCGGGAAGTTTGAAGCACTTTCGAATCCACCCTCTGTGAATGGGTGGCTGTGCATCACTACTCAAGACAAAATTGATGCTGATATGTGGAAACACAGCCGCCCTTGTATAAAGCTGCAGCAGTATTTCGGCAGAATTTGGTGCCTGTTCCCATTGCTCCTCGGTATCTCACTGTGTTGCTGATTACTACGGCACCGCTGTCCGTCCATCTGTATACTTATATACAATAAGTTGAGATCCATGAACCCGCACAGTTGTGAAGTTACTCCAAATCTGCTTCGAGTGCTCAATCACCGTGCCAAACCTACTTCACTCACGTCCAATGTGACACGATGCTGTGTTACAAGCTGATGGATTCAGATCTTGGACACCTCTGCGCCTCTACCTGTCCAGGCACCTGACACCACCCCATGACGCCCTTCGTGTTCTCAGTCCACTGTGTTTTGCTCTGTGTTCTGCTTGTTTTATTCTCAGACTTTACTTGATACTTCATGAGATAATACCGAACGAGCCCTATTTATCAGCTGGGGTACTGCCTTGTTCCCAATGTCGCCAGATATTCATCTACGTCATCTGTCGCCTTCCCCTACTTATTTCCAAGGCCCCTCAAAAGTCCTGCTGCGAATATTCTACAGTTATCATCTGTAAGGCATTCGTGTGAGTCTGTGACAAAATGCCAAAGCAACCTTTATTAAAGTGTTCAAATACCGTGCACTACAGAATTTTCAATTTAAGGGTCAGCAATATAGAAGATTACTTAAGGCGAAGAGTCTTCTCTCTACTACAAATATGTTTTGACAGTATACTGTGTAATCTAAAAGGAGTGTATGAGCTTTGTATTAGATCATATACGTTACTGTTGTTCCATTAAAACAACAGTAACAAAAATCAAGTCGCACACAGTGTTTGTGGGTTCCCTTGGTACTTATTTATGGATATTCCTTGAAACCCTTTGGATTCCTCAGCTTTATATGGAACTGAACTGATGAACCTTCAGGCAAATTTTGTACCTGTAATTCAGAATATATATATACATATATTTTGCGGATATACAGTATTTAGAAATGGGCATACGCAGTGAAACGTTCTTTCCTTCAGCCCAAGAGATGTAGGGAGCATGTGTGTCTCTTGCAGTAACGAATTGTTAAAAAAAATCGGTGTGTTTCTTTATGTAGATCAACCAACAATATCGACACACTTCGCATAATTAGTTTATTTAACCTATCATGTTGTATTCGGATGGACATTCAGCTGATATATAAATAGCATATTCCTTTATATTTCAGCTGATATATAAATAGAATATTCCTTTATATTATAAGTTCAGATTTCAAAATTCCTAGTCACATTTGATAAAAAGGCAGACAATTCTTTGAAAATTCAAGATATCACATGTGTTAGAATATATTAAAAGATGAAACATGATATGTTGACGTTATCGTTTTCTTTGCC
>NC_051406.1:10049003-10049376 GCF_015228065.2 Penaeus monodon
GATTGTCGACATTCTTTTGTTTAATCTATATCTATTGCCAAAATTTTATATCTATTACTAAAGTTAGGCAGGATAAATCTAGCGAAGAAGATTCAATTTTTTTTTTTGTGCAGTAGATGATGAGCTGCATTAGTTGTGCTTCTCCAAAATTATCTGAGGATCAAGTGTGACGCAAAAAAGCTGATAGTTTATGTATTAAGCTTTCATACCCCACTCGTGACACCAAGCAACCATTTTGCTAATTTCCATTTTGAAGACATGCGGGGGGCATATAAGGTAGTATACCCTGCGAAATGAATAGTAACTTTTTCAAGGATGAAGTAAAAAGGATAAAAAAAACAAGGATCCCAGGAACACCAGAGAGAACATCGTC
>NC_051406.1:10049421-10049632 GCF_015228065.2 Penaeus monodon
GCTGGACAAGCTTACAGAAAAGAATCTTTAGTCAACACAGATATTGCCGCCGATACCAAAGGCATCAGTACAGAAGGGCCTCAAGGTTAAACTACAACACTACGAGTAAACTGAAGATCGTGAGTAGGGACAAGGAAAGCACCAGAGGCAAATTAAGAAGCCGGGGGCAGTCTCAGGCGATGGCGGGAAGAAGCCATGAATAGGAGCGGTA
>NC_051406.1:10050330-10051091 GCF_015228065.2 Penaeus monodon
GGAAAAATAGCTACGTGATTCAACGTAAAGACAAATATGCATTTTGTTTTGAAAAAAAGGGAAAAAAGAAATGGCGAAACACATCATCAGACAAGAGAATTATTGAAAAAGGCTGAAGTTACAAAACAGGTTTCAACAAAGCTAACACGTAATTTCATGGACATTATTCGAAAAAAAAAAGATGAAAAAAATTATATTGACATTATATATTTATGTGTTAGCATGGATGATTGTAACAGCAATAGACAGATAAGGTCATTTAGGTAGGTAATTTTTTCTTTCTTTTTTTTTTGCTTGCCACTATGAGTCAGACATGGCGCCGCATGCACTTCCGGCGGCCATTGGAATCAATGATCTCTTTGCATTTATTAATTTTCTTGATCACAGTCCTCTGGCTCTGTAATTTCCTTTTACGTCACACCATGATAAACCAATATATAGAATTTTTTGTAATTCTTTTCTTATTATGTATTATTTCCCTTTTGCTTAAATATAATATCGGCAAAACAACCTAGTCACGGGGAATTCTGCACGCACCTGTGTGACGTCATGAGCTGCGAAGGGGCACGGGAAGCGAGTGACTGACGGGCTAGGAGAGAGCACACGTCACAGCTCTTAGTGCAACGGACGTTCATCGAAGGGAGTGCTATGCTTTCCTTCGAGCGAGGTAAAATCCCGGGGATTTCGGCTTAAAGAACGGAAATAAGACTGGAATAAATTTGGTAAGTGAATGATGTTTATTGGTGATGGCAATGAGGAAG
>NC_051406.1:10051827-10052100 GCF_015228065.2 Penaeus monodon
AATCATTCGCCTAAAGAGATATTGTTTTTTTTCTTACTGTGGCTTACTTACTCATAGTGATAATACTATTACAGTAACATTTATTATTATGCAACAAGTTTGGCTGAAATCAATATATATTCGGTGAAACCTAAATCCAATTTTAATTATAAATATCGAATTCGTGAACACCTCTTTCCAACTCTACTCCTGCCTGAGGACGTTTAAGTGTGTTAACCGGGACCGGTCTATCCCACAGCCACCTGGAGGCATTGTTATAGTTCCAGTATCGAG
>NC_051406.1:10052532-10053009 GCF_015228065.2 Penaeus monodon
TTTTTCATGTGGCGTGCATTTGACAGCTGACAGCTCGCATGATGGAAGGGGCATTGACGTGTCCAGTGTGCTCTCACGTGTACGAGCGTGGCGAGCGAGACCCCCTGGTTCTTCCCTGCGGCCACACCTTCTGCCGCGGGTGTCTGGTCAGCCTCCAGGTCGACGGCTGCTTCGCCTGCCCCTCCTGCCGGGCTTCGCATCACTCCGAGTCCCTGGACGCTTTTCCTGTGAACTTTTCCCTTCTGAACCTCACGCGGCAGTCCCACGACCGTGTTTTCATGGTAGGTTCTTCGTTGGCTCGTGTGGTACGTTGGGTTTAATTGGGACGTAGTATAGATCGAAGTATCGAGGTTCTTTTTTTATGGTGTCGTACGAAGGGGGTAAGAGGGACTGCTGGTGTAGTCTGTATGTAAGGTAATATTTACTGTACAGAAATTTAACTCATAAGATGATAGTAATCAATCACGTTTTATATTC
>NC_051406.1:10053047-10054765 GCF_015228065.2 Penaeus monodon
CTCAAATATAATTTCTATTCAGATTAACATGTTATTCTAATGAACAATATAACATAAGAAGTGAACTATACATGGTATTATGGTCGGCCAGGGAGTAACTTCCAGGAGGAAGACTACATATGCAGCACTAGATGATTGTCCGTAATGGAATAATGACCGTCCTTACAGTCCTGATACTCCCGATAACAAAGCTTATGAACATCAAATTCTCTTTCACAGCGGGAGAACTCGTGTAGCAGCCACGGGGAACCTCTGAACTACTGGTGTCGAGAGTGCCAACAGCTACTATGTGGCTGTTGCATCCTTAAACTACATCTCAAAGACGGCCACGAGGTAGTACACACGAGCGACTTCATCACAGAGAAGAAAAAGGACATCAAGAAACAAGCCAAACGACTCAGCCAGGTTCTCACGGAGAGCAAGGAAAGCGTTATCCAGAAGTTCCACCTCTGCGTCATGAAGATCGTCGAGCTATGCGGGGAGAGCGAGAATATTCTCACCAAGGACGAAGAACTCCAGAAAATCTCCTCGGAAGCGAAGACGTTCAACGAAGTCGAGTCCATCCTCGTGTCCGAGACGAGGCTGCAGAGTCTCCAACAAGACCGTGTCGGAGAAGCTCTGCCGACCTCGACTGGCGACGCCCCTCGCCCAGGAAGAACCAGGGAGTACCTCGAAGTTCCTGACGGCGACCGCACTCTCGAAGAGGAATGCTCACAGGGGCAGTACCCCGTTCTCGATATTCAAGACGACAAAGGTCCATCTCCCAAACACTTAGGCGGGCAGATGGAACCAAAATCCACCGGGGAATTAGGTGCACATGAATATCAACTTACAACAACTACCTCTTTATCGAACCTGTTACCTTGGCCGCTGAAGTGCTGCGTTGTTGCCAAGGACGGACGTCAGACCACGATGCGGCGGGAAGATGGTCTGGTGCTCGTGGGCGCCCTCTCGCTCCACATGCATGACGCGCATGTCACTGTACAGGTAACGGCAAGGTATCCCACATTTTACGTATCATTTAACAGTACCAGACATTTCCCAGAGACCGAGTTATTAAGACATAATGCAACTACAGAAATATATGATATTCATTTCAACTTCAGGGACTGATAAGCAAGCATTCCGGCATCAGGAACAGTTTACAACCTTTCACTACATCCAGCTCTATTTCAGATGGCTGTAGTGGAGTCGATGGTCCACCCGGAGTTCCCGCAGGTGTTCCTAGAGCTACACGCCGGGGAGAGATACCTGGGCAGACTCGTTATTCGCCTCTGGGGCCGCCTGCGTCGCGCTCAGCACTTCAAGGCCCTCTGCCTCGCCTCCTTCGGCCCGTCCTACACGGGGTCGCGGCTGGAATACGTAGGGAACAAAAACCAGCCCGGGGAGTTCATCGTCGGGGGAGGATACCTGGACCAGGACTCGAAGCGGAGCTCGCGGGGGCTCATGGACGGCCTCGAGTGGGGGGGTCAGTTTGCCGGGGAGGACGCCGAGGGACTCCTACAGGGCGCGGGGGGCGGTCACCGGGAGTACGACGCACTCTTCTGTATCTGCAGCAGGACCGACGTGGCAGGGAAATCCCAGTGTCCTTTCGGAGAAGTCGTGTCTGGGATGGAGGTGGTGAGGGCGGCTGCGCAACACGAGCCCATCGCCGACGTCAGAATCAGTCGGAGCGGAATTGTGCTTCCGGAGTCGTGAGGGATACGAATTTATATATC
>NC_051406.1:10054787-10055402 GCF_015228065.2 Penaeus monodon
GTGTAAATAACTTATAATTCATTTATAATTGTGGCGTTACAGCTAGTAAGTTTCGTTTCATACGGATCAATACTGTAACATGAGATGATAAATATTATATAGCCATATCATTCTGTTGCTGCAATAGTTTTGATAAATAAATATTTTTTACCTGGAATATGAGGAATATAACCTTGTTATTGGACAGTATAAAAAGTACCGCTGAGATGATGTACGACTTTTAGAAGACGTTATATTTGGTAAATAAGTTTTACACTCATTAATAATGTAAAAAGATAATTATAGATTGATATTTCTAGACTAAATCGTAAAGTTAAGTATATCAATTCCATTTCATAATGATTCACAGTGACTATAAAATGTACGTAAATACACAAACACTTACATCGATATTTTGAAGCTACATTTTCGTTTGCTATTTTGTAGATTAACCTGAGAAATGTATAAGAGAAATTACTACATGATACTCTGCGGAAAAGTTATTTAAAAATAACAAATAATGTTAATTAGTATCCGCAATTACTTATCATCAGGATTACTCAGAATTAAATACACTGGCAACCTTAGACAACGCTAGATTGCTGGGATATCACAATGATCTTGATAACAATAAGG
>NC_051406.1:10056739-10056968 GCF_015228065.2 Penaeus monodon
GTTTCAGAGAGAGGTTGCCACGCTGCGATATACTGCGTGATTATTAATATGCATTAGCCTCCAGCTGTTCGCCCTCTGCGCTGGGGCCGAAGAAGGGCAGAGAGTGACCTTAATGGCGGTGGTTCGAAATTATAAATCTATTATTTTTACTCTGTTTATCGATTCATTTGTAATTTTAGTGCAGATATTTTTATGTGATTGTTAGTTTGGTTCGTGGGTTGTTTGTTAA
>NC_051406.1:10060650-10060894 GCF_015228065.2 Penaeus monodon
TTTCTACTGGCTATTATGTGTTCTGTCTTTTCCCGTGGTTAGAATATTTTGTCGCTCTATTCTAATGCAGTATACTAGTTCGTTATCTTATGGGCTAAATGATTATTATGATATAACACACGCACTTCTAGAATTATCATGTTACCAGAAGTCCTTCTTTAAAAACTTTTTCATTACAAGTGTACAATTTTCTTCTCACGTTCTGCACATGGCAAGGATGTCAGGTGTTGTTGCTAATACTCCT
>NC_051406.1:10060929-10061726 GCF_015228065.2 Penaeus monodon
AAGTTACTGCCGACGTCACTGATTGTTCTTAGACACAAATTTTATCGTGTATTCTTTCACTGTTGAGTTATTCGGTGCATATTCGCAGCCACCAACGTCATTTTCTCTACTGAAACCGAACGTTCCAAAAACAAGCAATTTCTTTCTTGATGTGCCACAAAGCCTACATGAAAAAATATGTAGATACACACCCAGGTGCAGAATGATGTCCATATTCGATATAGTCTGTTTTGAGACTTATAAAATGACAAAAAGAAACACTAACACTACTTGCTCTTCTGGGAGTTGTTCGATATCACAGCCTTTAGGCGAGGCCTAAGGGGCGTGGCCTTTGAGAAGGGGGCGTGGCGTTAGCTAAAGAGGCGGGGCTTTGGAACGCAACGTCGTCTTAAAAGGGCTGAGGCGGCCATCACAGTCCCTAGTCCCTAGCGACACACACACGCCTACTTTCAGGTCAGTCACCACGCCTCTTCGCAGCTCGCTTGTGTTTGACGTCTTGGGTGAGAGTTGTTAACAGCTCTGTGATATCTCGTGTGCTTAAACTTGAGTAGTTCCTAAAGTGAAAGGATATCCTGGATTTTTAAAAACTGTTTCTGTAAAAAAAAAATCTAGAGGAATTCCGCTTGCGAAATTTTTCATTTGCCCGTATCTAGTCATCAGCCAGCGACTATCCACATGCCTGCATATCTAACATGAAGTTTTTATGTAAAGGAACATTACCTGCATCGTTATAATTCGATCATAGTGCAGCCTCAGGAGTTTTTGCTGTAATATGAAATAGAATATCAGGACAGAAT
>NC_051406.1:10062204-10062805 GCF_015228065.2 Penaeus monodon
GCAGTAATAGCAAGATCACGGAGTCCGTTATCTTATAATTTACCTATATAAAACGATCAACTAACTATATGATTTGCGTGAACCGATTTGAATTAATTTCTGGCAATAGAACTATCAAAAAAAAAAAAAATTGGTCGATGATGTATCATATCTTTACGAAATAACTCATCATATGTGTTTTTTGTGAGTTATTCCAAATCTCTCTTTTCCTTATGTGACAGAGCAATGTTTTTGCTTTAATTTCGAGGTTCGTGTAGAGAAAAATAAATTTCTATAATTCGCCTCCTTCATCATGGTCTTGCGGTTACCATACACTTAAAAACGGGCTTCATTTCATATGCATTTCGAAAAGACAATTCTCAAAGTTATCATTGTCCGATTATGTTTTTAATTTATATTGTTATTTCTTTCTTTGTGAGTGAGGCTATGAAATTTTCAGAAATAGCGTTTCTTTATTCGGTAATTCATGCGAGTGATTGGGATAGGATCCCGGTTTCTTTTATTTTCAAACGTTGACATATCACCTTTAAATCGTTTATGATTTAGATTAAAATGCCGTCAGCGTAAAAGTGAAGATCCACGGTTGTATGTGTAGATACGG
>NC_051406.1:10063109-10063639 GCF_015228065.2 Penaeus monodon
GTCAGAAGGATGAATATTGCTGGAAATATCATGGGACGGATTTTGGAATCTAAATTTCATTGTCAAGACAGCATGCGTAGTTGAAGTTATGGAACTAAGAAATTGCATTATCCATAAATCAGCTTAATGACTTAAATATGCTGTTCAGGAGGACTCGTAAATGTTTCAGTTAAAAAAACAACTGATTTTGCTTTGAGTGTTTTCTTGACATTCGATAGTTATGACAAAGTGTTTTGCTTTTCTTCATTAGTGCGTTTAGTAAAAAAATGATCTTGTATAACTATCAGTACTATATTCTTTACTAGCAAATGAACCTTTTACTGACAAAAATTAACGAAAGTCAAATCACACTTTTATTGTAAGAAAACACAGCATATAGGTAGGTACCAGCATCGAATTATATGGGAAATTAGTTATATCAGCTACGTTCATCTTGAGCCTACTAGACAGGGTACATGGTGTTTTCAAAAAGTATTTTGTTCAGTCATTCATACCCGTTTATTCACACAGATGTTACGCTGCTAATGTTG
>NC_051406.1:10063738-10064670 GCF_015228065.2 Penaeus monodon
GGTGAAGGAACCGGGCCATAGATATAGAAGGTCCGCGCCTTCCATATATACGCAAAGATCTGTGTTCTAGATATTACTCGTCAGTCAGATTCAGGATGCTCCTTGAAAATTTGTTTGAATTATATTATTCACTACATGTAATTCACGTCTAGCATTTAATTCGAAAGCTCATACACACTGTAGGCGCAAACATTCAGTTAGTGCACCTGTTTAGAAGGAAGAAACTTGACATGTGTAGTAAACGTAAGGTCATGTCTTAAATGCTGATCTTAGTGTTCAAGCATTAATTAATGTTGAAAGCTAAACATGTGCCGCCACTAGAGGCTTGAATTCAGCAAACACGACAATATTTTCCTGAATTTTGTTGGAGACAGTGAAACGTCTTCCGGAAAACAATACTCGTATTCATTGTTATTGAATTCATTTTTGGTATTATCAGTAGCAATATATGACGATTGAGATTAGGAAACTAAGAAATAATGGTCATAACAGTAGTGATGATACTGTGATATCAGCATAAAAGTATTTTTTACACTCTCTGCGTATGTAACAATAACATCATATGTTCTTTAACTGAACTGTCTACCCACCAACGTCCCAAATTTTGTTTAAATCATCTTCCTCAGCTTGTGAAGGGTGGGGTCTCACATGCGGAATCGCCTATACATGTACAGAACACGTTTTCATTGATTTATTAATGCTGTATTTTTTAAATTTTATTAATGTCTTTTTCATTGAGGCGAAGATGTACTGGACAGATTGACGATGGATAATCACACATTGATTAGTGATAATCATTTGATTGTTAACCGGGTTTGTGATGCTTCTTACCTGAAATGCATCGATGCTATTTGGACATATTGCCTTCAGCTAATCATCACCAACCTCTGAAATGCCTCGTTAAAGAAGTTAAGGAAAAACTCACCGATCCC
>NC_051406.1:10064716-10065025 GCF_015228065.2 Penaeus monodon
TGTAGTAGCAGTTGTATCAACAGTTACAATAGCTGTGATACTGTTTTGGTTGTATAACATAACCATTGTTATATACTTTATTTTTTATTTTGTTACAGAAAAATCTCTATTTAACGTTACCTGGTCGCAGTTTCCGTAAATTTAAAGTTATACCTCTAATTTTCACTCACACGTTACTGTTTTCTATCATTAGTTCATCTGATTATTATTTTAGTCACAGCTTTGTATGTTACACTTCAATGGTATACTATAAAATACGTGATATTTTTGGTCCTTTCTAGAGTTTCAGATAGCCATCAAATCTTGAAT
>NC_051406.1:10065556-10065690 GCF_015228065.2 Penaeus monodon
TTTTACATCGAACGTGATTTATTGCAAACACCGGAAGATGACTTAGCTTTATGAGGAATGGATTCAGATCTGTATGGGCGGAGTCACCAACGCAGGAAGTAAATTTTAGGCAAACTTGGTCACGAGACCATGCG
>NC_051406.1:10065735-10065810 GCF_015228065.2 Penaeus monodon
GGAGGTACATTCTTTCCTCGTTAATGGTGTCGGGATTACATTACATAATTATAAACATACGTTTCATTCCTACTT
>NC_051406.1:10065847-10068215 GCF_015228065.2 Penaeus monodon
GCGCGCGAGAGCATCTATATACCTAAACCTACGTGTATATATAAGTGTGTGTGCGGATATGTACAAATAATATATGAATTAACTTCTGTATAACTACATGCACATTCATTTAAGCCTTTGTTCCTTTGTATTTGCTGTCCACATGCATACGCACATTGTATCCAACACAGGCAAACCGATATCCTTTCTCCCGCACAGTCAGCCAGGAAAGATGAACGGCCTCTCCCCCACGTTGCTGCTGCTGGCCTTGGTCCTGGTCGGGACACAGGCGGACGAATGCTCCCTGACGCCTGTCATTCACATCCTGTCATATCCGGGCTGCAACTCGAAGCCCATCCCCTCCTTTGCATGTCAAGGGAGGTGCACCTCGTATGTCCAGGTCTGTTGGAGTTTTTGCGGGTTTTGTTATTTTCTGTTTTCATATTTAGTTCGATGTTGTTGTTTGAGGTCGTGGTGGAAAATCCGAGAGGGGATATGAGGTTAGGGCATTAATTATTAAAAATGATGATTGTTAGGAAATAATAAAAGGGAAGTGGCAAAGAGCAAAGTGTACAGATGGCTGATTGTAACCCTTATATCAAACAATGCCTTAAGAAGCACAGAATAGACGGGGTTCATAACACTAAATAAGAACAGCAGAATAATAACGAATAATCCTAGTCAATCATAATTTTCAAGTGAACAAGCAATATCCCCCAGTTTACAAATGTCCTTAAACTCCTCCTACCCTCTCCGTGAAGGGGCGGAGCCTAAAAGTCACTCCGAGGTCAAGGTAGGTTACAACCCAAGCGATGTCAGGAGTCCTTTCACTGAAACCTTGACTTGAAATTAAATAAGGGATTCCCCTACTGAGTGGCTTGGGCGGTTCTACCTGTATGTGGATATGCTCGCCGTAGATAATATGGTATAGAAGAACTACAGTATAAATTTGTTTTTGCTACCGGGTTGTGGTTAATTTGCCGTTACAAAAAGGTAGCGAGAAAGGTATCTTGTGTGATAATTCAAAATCGATTGTATTTTCAGCAACACCAAAGATCATGGGATAGTGAGTGTAATATTCATAAAGAGATAAATAAAATAACACTGGCATAGAATTCAGTTAATAAAATTATATAACAAAGGAAACATGATTACGATAAACATACCAAATACATATATAAATATATAGTAGCGGAAATAATTAACTCGAAAACAACATGCCCACAAAAAGATACTACTGTTACAATAAAACACAGCAATCGTATTATTGCTAAAGCTATGGTCGACCTTGGCTTCGAACCCATACCACCTGCAACCTCGGATTCGGAGAAGGTCATCTTGTGAAACTCCAGGACAAGCCTCGCGTTCGGTAATTTTTCGAGGTTATTTATTTTAATATGTCTATTCATTTTCGCCCTAGGATCATAGAAATCGTCTTTTTATGTAACGTCGAGAAAGCACCTGGTAGTAGTCATTATTGTAAGAGAAAATGTGCAGCTCCGTTGATGTAATTTCCGGCCTAAATATCAAGTGCTTGTGGTAGAGTCTGGGCCATTTATTGAAGAGAAAGTATTTTTTTCTCTAATTATACATGAATGACCACGTTCCAAGAAGAATATGCTGCAATCGAGGGGCAGTTCTATAGTTGTCATTAGGTATTACAATCTTGTATTACCATTACTACCAATATCCCTTAATACCACTAATATCAATGTTGCTGCTGATAAGAAAACAAGTAGTTACACAGTCTCTCTCTCCCCCTTACCTCTCCCCTTTAATGAACGAAAACATTCTTTCACTTAATAGATCCCTTTAAACCCTCCAAATTCTAACCATCTACCCGACATAACGTTTAATAATATCTCAACAAAAAATCATCCCTCTCTTTACGCTCCTCGTCCCACCAAGGTATCCGGCAGCAAGATCTGGCAAACGGAGCGATCGTGCATGTGTTGTCAAGAGTCTGGCGAAAGGGAAGCATCGGTTACTCTCAACTGTCCTAAGGCACGGCCCGGGGAACCAAGAATGAGGAAGGTAAGTCGTGCATTTTTTTTAGAGAAAGGACGAACCTCGGGGGAAAAAAGTTAGTGGAAGAAGGGAGGGAGGGGGGCGGGATATCGAATTCGTATATGTGGTGTGTATGGAGAGAGAGAAAGTGAGAGAAGAAAAAGTATTGTTGATATGCGTGGCTTATGTGATACTGATATTGTGGTGTGTATAGTATATGGTGTGTATAATTTCTTTCTGTGATGTGTATATTATGCAATATGATGTGCTTATTACATTATCACATGGATATTTCATGTTCTATTCAGTGTGTAGTATTCAGAGTTGCCACCGTTGCAAAAAGTGTGAGGGCGATAGTGTCCAGACTTCAAATTAAAATAAT
>NC_051406.1:10068368-10069528 GCF_015228065.2 Penaeus monodon
CTAGCCATATTTTATTGTACTTCGCCCATGTATGTTACAAAAGTTGGTGTATCATATATAAATCATACACAAAAACCTCCGTTCGCAGATTCTCACACGAGCGCCCATTGACTGCATGTGCCGACCCTGCACCGACGTGGAGGAAGGCACGGTCCTGGCGCAGGAGATCGCCAACTTCATCGAGGATTCGCCCATGGAAAACGTCCCATTCCTGAAGTAATGACCACCACGCCCTTTAAAACTCTCCCCGTTGCCGACCTGTGATCTCGAAGGACATAGAACCTTGTTTTTACTTTCGTTGTTCTCTTTTAAAAGACTTATATAAGCATGTGATCAAGAAAGGAAGGACACGTTTTCTGTAAATTAATAATCCAATGAGTGTTTTTACTTCCCCTTTGCCGGTGTGTATTACTCCGATTTACAGTGTGGAAATCATACGACACAACACCAGGATGGAACACTACTCGCTCTCTCAGAATTTGCTTTTAAGAGTGTACTTCAGTGCCTTTGAAATACATAACACATAAGTTTGCTTTGGGATGATTCTCTTTACATCAAAGGACATGATACAGTATTAGTGAAATTGTGAAGTTCCCCCCCCCCCCCAGTGGTGAAACAGTGAATAAATCTTTCGACTTAGACCAGTGAAAGAGTGCGATATGATTTATTAAAATGATTTTCCAACAACTGTGAATTAACAGAGGTTGTGTTTGTCTGTAGTGCATTGCTCGTAATCCGGAACATTTTGCTGTTGACGAAATAGTGACAGCTGCCCAAGAGAAATGATAATCAATGGTTAAGTAATTTGCCCAATAGACCTTAGCTGTCTGTTAATGTGTTTTATCACTAATCACTGTGAACATTGAAGAGCAGAACATGATATAGATTGTTGTCTTTTAGTATGAAATGAGTGTTATGTATAAATATATTTATGTGTATCCTTTTTCTATGCAATGTTGATCGGTAGTCACAGAATATAATATAATTTACACAGAGGTTTTTATTATCCATTATGTTGGGGAGTGAATACATAGCGTATTAGATAAAAGACTCAGAGTTGTTTATAGATGAATATGAAATTATGAAGGATAGTATTTGCTGATGCTTACCCTTAAATGTTTTTAATATTATCTCTACTAAAGAGAACTTATCATTAAACG
>NC_051406.1:10069591-10069719 GCF_015228065.2 Penaeus monodon
TCCACAATTATTGTAGATTCTGCTGTCACTATAATTATGGTCAGTTTTAGTATAATTACCTTTTACCATTACTTTTGTTGTTGTTGTCATTGGCATTTTAATACCACCATTATCACCACTGCCTCTGG
>NC_051406.1:10070040-10070255 GCF_015228065.2 Penaeus monodon
ACATTCCTGGGACGTCGCTATGACGTCACAACATGTTCCATCGTTTCCGGTCCAAACAGGATACATGATTAGCCATTTATACAGATACAGCAAAATAATAATAATGCAGTAAAATAGTATAATCTTGGATGCTGAAACTAAGGTTAAATTCAACGTCATTTATTGTTACCAATTAATTTTTGTTTTATACAAAACAGTATCATTTTGATTAAATT
>NC_051406.1:10070757-10070962 GCF_015228065.2 Penaeus monodon
ATACGATTTCATATCTATGTAAAGATTTGTCGGTTTATCCATAATAGACAGACTAACTGCTTTTTGTGAGTAATGGCATTCATATCTTGCTCGTAACAGACGGCATTAATCGAGCCGTGAAGATGATTAGACTGAAATAGATGTGCTAACGATCTCTCTTCTCCTTGGGAATATCCCTCGCTTCTCTCTGTAACATTCAGACACG
>NC_051406.1:10071015-10071100 GCF_015228065.2 Penaeus monodon
CTGCCTTCTTTCCCTATTACAAAAGTCCTGCCAACAAAAAAGTAATAGTTCTAACTACTCCCTTTCTTTAACACGTACATACGGG
>NC_051406.1:10071373-10071525 GCF_015228065.2 Penaeus monodon
GTGCCGATTCTTGTGTAACACTGGATAGACAGAAACGGATTCTACAAGTACGCTCACCCACTCCAACTTTACCTCCTTCAGGATCCTCTTCTGGGGACTTTCTCCGGAGGGAGGGTCGAGGAGACCTCCGGGAACAGGGAGGTGAGCGGAAA
>NC_051406.1:10071609-10072961 GCF_015228065.2 Penaeus monodon
TACGGTATGCTGAGCGAGGATAGTGAGTGAAAGTGAAAGCCAAAGAGACGTGTCGTCGTGGGGGCAGAGGGGTGTGTGGGAAGGAGGGGAGGGGAGGAGAGCACGTATGAGGGTATGAGGGAATACGGGGTATGCACATGGGGGTGGGTGTAAATGGTAGGGTGTAGAAGGCCAGGGGATTAGCGTAGGACGAAAGGGGATGGGTGTAGAAAGGTAGGAGGTGAGGGGGGAATATGTGTAAGGGGAGAGGGAGGATGAAGGGGAGAGGGAAGTGGGTGTTAGAGGTTGGGGGATTGGTGTAGAGAGGGATGTGGGTAAGAGGGAGGGAGGAAGAGGGAGGGGAAACGGAACAGTGGAGGAGGCAGAAGCTGGAGGACCCGGACGTACTGATAATGAGGCCATGAGATTTAAAGAAAGGCATTTGTTCAACACTTCACAGACAAGAGGAGGTCGCGGAGCAAAAGGATCTTCAGAGTGTGTTTTAAGTAAATTATCGGGATTTGAAGGATAGTTTCACTTACTCCTGGAGATTATAAGTTAAGAGTGCGGCGCTATTATGAACCGACGAAAAGCTGAATGATAACATCAGAAACAGAAGAAACACGAGTGAAGATTTATAACGTAAGCAACATTTCTCGGAAATTCGGAAATTCTGGCGATACAAGGACAACTTTCTCGCCCAACACGAACTATTTGTGTTTCAAAATTTACACCAGTGACGATTATTAAACTCCGAGAAAGAAGAAAGAACCAAAAACATATATGTTGAGTCACTTAAATAATGTTATCGATAAATGAAGCTTCGTATTAATCTGAGTAGAGACAAAATCCGGATTTTGGTGAGACTTTCGCCGCGTGACAGTGATTCACTGAAATATTTCTGTGACACCAAATATTAGATTGAAAACAACAATAAACATTTCAGATAATCGCATATCGCATTCCTCTTAATAAGAAGTGAAATAATCTTATTATATAATTTACACATTTCACGATAAGAAGGGTCAAAACTACACTATAAAACTGGTGCGTCCATAACTGTCAGCATCAAACAATCAAAACAACCGGACGTAGTTATAAGCTGCGCGGGTTAACGTAAACACTGAGTAAGGATATTTGATATTGCATAACTAAAGGATTTTTACGCCCTATGCTGGTGTTAGGTGAGGAAACTGTAATATAATTAGGAGACCCTTGCAGAAGTCACCAAGGGTGTGTCTGTTTATTCACGGAAATTGTGGTGAGTTTTAACTCGAACTTGAGAAAGTATGATGCAATAAGGTTGTTTACACGTAATGATGAATGACTAAGCAATACGCATGATGAATTTATTTGTTTATTGTTTATGGAGG
>NC_051406.1:10075334-10076029 GCF_015228065.2 Penaeus monodon
CACATTTAGATTTGAGCTTAAATAGGAAAGGCCAAACATGTAACGACTGACCTTGAAATCTTGTATGAAAGGATCCAGCATTTTTTTCTTTCTGTTTATTGACGCATGCATTACAGAGAACAGGGATGGAAAGCTTCGGGATAGTAAAGCCCCGATTCTTTTTTTTTTCGAGAAATCCTTGAGTGAAGCAATGGTACGTTAAGGGTCGCGGTGCTGAAGCCTTGAAGGGGGTGAATTGTGTGACACCTTAGACCTAACGTTGCCGTTTCCTGTGACTCACGAGATTATCACCATTAATACAAGAATGGGTATGAGTGACTCTTATCCTGTGGGAGCGAGAATGCACCCATTTTCTAGTAATCGGTTAAAGCCTATGCTGGGAAACGTTTTCCACACGCTGGGTACTGACTGAATGTTATTAAGTCCTGAGAACATGTTATGAAAAAATATACCAGTGAGGAGCAGGTCAAGAAAATGATAACTAGAGAGAGCCAGAAACAAGATGAACAGATTTTTAAAAATAAATTCTCTTTTGATTTTAACTCATATTATTTTTCTTTTAAATAAAAAAGGTCAAATTGAATCTTGTAACTGAGGGTCGGATATCATAGATTCTTCAGTGTTTTTGATGGCTGTTAACTTTCGCCTTATGGGCCTTAGTATTATTTAATCCTTATCCTTATGTGTTGCAATCG
>NC_051406.1:10076692-10076875 GCF_015228065.2 Penaeus monodon
CCACACTTATATCACAATATGCGAAATGCGAAATCTCATCCAGGTATTGATGCATTTTCCTAGCAACGTGGGAGGTGAAAGTTGCAGATTGCAGCGACCTTTATATGTATATTGCAAAAATCTCATTCACGGGAACTGCGTGGCCTCAGTGACTAATTTCTCGACTGTGAGTTCGTAGTAACG
>NC_051406.1:10076910-10077218 GCF_015228065.2 Penaeus monodon
TTCGAGGTGAATGGATTAAGTTATTTGTGATCTAATTATTCATTCGTTAATCATTTCTTAAGCTGATTCTTTATTAGTAAATAAACGTAATCCTGATCTGACTTAATTGTGAATATCGTCTTTCCATATCAGAGTAAACACAATCTAATCTGAAATGATCAATCAATTCCCGTCTAATTAGCGTCATCCAATACCTTTATTAATTCTATGAATCAACACCTAATCAGGTCGCGAGGAGAGGCTCATCAGTGGGTCTTGTAGGAGATCACTGCTCCTGAAGAGATGAGATAACGTCTAGAAGAAAATAG
>NC_051406.1:10077863-10078400 GCF_015228065.2 Penaeus monodon
CAGTGCTTGCGCGATTTTAAAGCTTTCATAATTATCTACATAAGTATTTATTTTATTCCTTGAATTGTTTGTTGTCTGATTATTACAATTATTCAAAATTATTCTTTCTAACTTACTCTTGAAACTTTCATGTTTTTTTTTGTCTTAGCTGTTATCGAATCATTATCATTCACGCCATGCAACGTTATCTAATCAGGCAGATATGTCGACATGGGCAACATACCTGTATACTTTCGCAAGCTCGTTGTTAATCTTCCGTGTTCTTGGGTATGTGTTAACTAATCAAATATACCAACAACCACACGGATATGAACATACATCCCATCAGACGTGCAACTTCCTTTGTTTCTATTACATGTATTGCTACTTTCCTGATGCGGTACGACAACTGTTAGCAATTCGGAATGCAAGCCAAGGTGTTTTCCTGTACGCCCACGCGCAGCTTGACTTGATAATTAGCTTTCCCAGAGATACGTAGAGAACCTGGTTAGCTTTTGTAACTGCTTTATGGGTATATGATGTTATACTATGCCATGC
>NC_051406.1:10081182-10081527 GCF_015228065.2 Penaeus monodon
TTCACCAAACAACCTCTTCAAAATCAGGGCAACGGAACCCTGCACCTCCCCCACCCCCCATCCCGGCCCCCAGCCAGCAAAGGCACAACACCCATTGCCCTAGAAAGCACGACATGACAACGAATCCACCGAAATGCCAACCAAACCGCAGAAATTGGTAGCATTCCGGTGAACCCAATCCGGGCTGCGGGTCCCCTAGGGTGCGTGGCTGCGGGCGCTGATGCCTGACCATGGCCTCTTGGCACACTGCGCTTCCCCCGCGCTGGTTCGCTCTCTCGTGCCACTGAGGCGAGCGTTGTTAATGAAATGAAATAGAGGTGTGTACAGCAAATGCAGTAGTGATGA
>NC_051406.1:10081815-10082011 GCF_015228065.2 Penaeus monodon
TGAATATAGGATTCATAATAATCAATTGTCTCCTGACCCAATAGAAACAAGCAGGGATAAGTACAGGAAAGCAAACAAATACAAACAGATAAACAGAACACACGCTTGATCAGCTTGATACAACAGTTTGATAAGCAAGCAGTAATTCGAACTATAGATTAAGCAAACATAAAATACGCGAAATTAGCAAGTACGA
>NC_051406.1:10082357-10082508 GCF_015228065.2 Penaeus monodon
TGGGTTCACGTAACTGGATGTGCGTTCTGTAGGACAAGTCAAGGTTGAACATTTCTAAACTTTGAACATTTCTTTGAACAAAATGGCGACAAAGGAAAGGCGGGAAAGCAACTGGCTGAGGTAATATTTACGTGATAATGCGAGCTATTTG
>NC_051406.1:10083251-10083365 GCF_015228065.2 Penaeus monodon
TATTGTAATGACTTCGTACGAACTAGACCTAATAGCAACACAATACCAGATAAAAACAAATAAACAAACAAAAAACTAGACAAATACTTCCATAACGATTATAATGTGCATTAA
>NC_051406.1:10083421-10083871 GCF_015228065.2 Penaeus monodon
ACTTTAATAGAACAAAAAGAACGAAAAATCACACAAACTCGAAAGCAGGACCGAGGAACACGGAACTTTTACCAACTTGTTCGTCGGGATCGACCTTGACTTCACCTTCGCTCTGGCTACGTCCTCTGCTTCTCCGTCTTGTCGAGGGAAGTGCGAGGGTAAGGGGAAGGGAGGGGAGGAAAAACGGATGAGAGAGATGGGAGAGGGAAAGAGAAGGTGAGAGAGGGGAAGAGAAGGTGGGAGAGGGAAAGAGAAGGTGGGAGAGGGAAAGAGAAGGTGGGAGAGGGAAAGAGAAGGTGGGAGAGGGAAAGAGAGGGAGAATGGAAGGGAGAGGAAGGAACGGGTTAAAGGGGTGGATAGGAGGATAAATGGATAAATGGAGAGATGGAAAGGGCCGAGGGGGGGGGGTTGCGAAATAGAGGGTGAGAGAGGGAGAAGAGAAGGGGGATG
>NC_051406.1:10084039-10084209 GCF_015228065.2 Penaeus monodon
AGGAAGAAAATTTAGTGAAAAAGAGCAGATATAAATGTGCAGGAAAAGGGACTCTAAGGATGGATAGAAAAAGCGGGAAACCTATTACAGAGAAACCTCCTAGAGATGGTATGGTCAAGGCCGCTCGTAGACGGATGTCTCCTCCCGCGCCACATCCTGTTGCTTCTACA
>NC_051406.1:10088577-10089189 GCF_015228065.2 Penaeus monodon
TATAGAGACTAAGGGAGGCAGCGGGGATATATATTGAAAATGGAGAGAAAGATACACTAACTGAAAGGAAGGGAAATACATCACGAAAAATAACACCAAATAACAAAAACATTAACCACAACAATCTAACACAAAACAACAACAACAAAAAAACAACACCAGTAAGAATATAAAAAAAAAATATAACATTAATAAAAAAAACAAACAAACACAAAACTACCAAACATGTAAAAGACAAACAAACAAAACAAACAAACAGTCAGAATCACGAACAACAAATATAACACAAAAACAACAAGAACAAATAACCTCATCAAATAGATAAAATAGCAACAAACACAACACGCAAAAAAAAGAACCAACGCAACACACAAAATTAAAACAACATCGAGAACACAAAAAAAAAGATAATAGAAAGATAAACAAATAAAAAACACGAAGAACAAATACAGCACACGCAAATAAACAAATAAAAACAAGAACACAACAAACGCCATCAAATTCGACAAGACGAGCAAACAAACAAACAGACTAACAGACCAACAGATATGACAAACAAAAATCTTTCCTTGCCGGACCCGTGGCGCGCCGGCAAAGGTTACGAAAGCCATT
>NC_051406.1:10089424-10089597 GCF_015228065.2 Penaeus monodon
CCATCACCCGGACTCGTAGCTCCTGCAGAGGTCGCCGAGGACTTTTCCTGTTAAAACCGTGGGACTCCCGGCGCGTAACGAGAGCTGAGGGAGGTTGTGGGGGGAAGGGGGGACGTGGGGGAATGGGGGGGGAGGAGGAAGCGTCCTACTATAGGATAGAAATGGAGAAAAGT
>NC_051406.1:10090062-10090525 GCF_015228065.2 Penaeus monodon
TTAATAAATATGAACATCTCCATAAATAGACTGTTAGATCAAAGACTACAACAAAATATAACAAAACGAGAGAAAACAACGACAACATGAAGCAAAAAAACATAAACAAAACAAACACAAAACAATAAACAACAACAAGAGCACCAACTTTAGAACCCGGCGTATTTCCCCGAAAGCAGAGAGGGTTCCAGTGCCGAAACCCCGGGAGGCGGTTCTCTCGATAATGGTTCAGGGAAGTGGGGGGGAGGAGGGGCCAGATAAGAGGGGGAAAGGGGCAGGGGGGTGAATGGAGGATGAGGGAGGGGGATGAGGGGAGAGCGTGGGGGATTAGGGGAGAGGGAGGGGAAAGGTGGATGAGGGGAGAGGGAGAGGGAAGGGGGCGGGCCTTGACCACGGGAACAAGAGGGGTGCACTGGGCGTGGCAGAAATGCGGAGTACGGGTTATGAGAGGAACTGTATGTTT
>NC_051406.1:10090979-10091078 GCF_015228065.2 Penaeus monodon
GTTCGTCTTCCTAAAAACGCTTCACAGTGGACTGGCCATATCTTCTAAAGAGGATTTCAGTCGTATATTGTCCTCGAGGGAAATGTAACCGTGGAAGAA
>NC_051406.1:10093831-10093937 GCF_015228065.2 Penaeus monodon
TATTTTTTTTTTTTTAACAGTGACAACCAAAATAACACATTTCGCCGCAGCACAGCTGTTCCCACACCGTCCACGGGAAAAGTTTCTTAAACTTTTTCTAGATATC
>NC_051406.1:10099445-10099623 GCF_015228065.2 Penaeus monodon
AGAAAAAAATAAAACGTCACCGAACTTTCCAACACGGAAGTGAAAGAAAAAACCAACCTCGATGTGTGATTTCTTCCGGTGGGTGGCTGACCCTCGCGGCCCGTGGGAGGGCTGGGGAATCCCGGGGGTCGGAGAAAGGAAGGGGGGCGGAGGCAGTAGGGTGGGGGGTGGGGGAGGG
>NC_051406.1:10100319-10100661 GCF_015228065.2 Penaeus monodon
AGTAAGTACGTTATGACACTCGTTATCCATTTAATCTCTTTAGAAAGCAACTTTAATCTTGGTGTCCATGAATGTTTTGCTGTATTCTATGGCCAGAAACAGGAGCTCGTATACAACATGTTGAACAATTGTTCTTTGCTTCTTTCCTGTTCTTTGTGTCGTTGTTAATGGGCCGTCGTACCGAATGAACTTGAAATCTTGTTCCGTGAAGGTCACTGCAGACTGCGGTGGGCTTTCTGCGCGCGTTTTGTGTGGTGTGTATGGTCGTTCAGATCTGTGCTTGTGACTTATCTGCTTTTTCCGTTTCTATTAACTTTGCCATTGCACACAGACGCGTGTGCG
>NC_051406.1:10101576-10102040 GCF_015228065.2 Penaeus monodon
CATTGTTTGAGTCCATAACTACGTCACGGTCGTGGCTATGACATAATCACACACAAGTAATAAATAAGGCTACTCGTATAATATAGCGAACCATCTTGCCCTTAAAAGACTTGAAATCTTGTGTTTAATAAATGCAATATTTTTTGTGTGACGTACTATATGTGCAATATTTTCTTCATCATTATCATCATCTTTTTTATTACTGTCTTTTTGATATTTATTTTTCAACAGCGCTCTTTTCGAAATCGTAGCGTAGTCATGGTCACTGATTTGTGAAAGATCATCACTCATTGGGTACATTCATCCATCATTTTTGCAAAACATTTGGCCTCATTCTGCAACTTTCCGTATAACTATGCAAAATCTTGATCAATTCGTCGGATATGGGAAACATTGCGGTAAAATAATTCAATTTGGAGGTACACAGTTTGCAAACACGTGTTAGCTTCTCTAATTGCACATAT
>NC_051406.1:10102194-10102725 GCF_015228065.2 Penaeus monodon
CTAGATATTTTATTGTCGATACTATTTTCCAATATCTTCTCACCAACGTCTGCTAATATCTATTGCATAATTTTTCTAGTTTACCATTTCTAACCTGTCTATCATGCAACAGTTCTAACATTCCTGTGCCTCTAACGTCCTCGTGAAAAAAACAAAACAAAAACATACTGGTAATTCCCAGCCCGGTACTACTTGTCACTAGGATGTCACCTGGCGTGCTACTTGCTACTCCTACTACCGCGTCATCCATCACTCTGGTGGCACCACGTGGAATTAGAAGCAAACATGATCAAGGGGCGGAGGTGCTCACCTGGACAGAATACGGGCACTGCCACCTTCAGAGTTGGAGATCATCATTACTGTTCGCGACAGTGCCCTGACTTGGCATTCTGGAGTTACCTTTCCTACCTTTCGTGTTCTTTTTTTCGGCTTTTCTGCAGTTCCATTTCTTGTTTTCCTGTTTCTTCTTTTGCTTTCCCCATCTCGTGCCTTAAAAAAAAATCTTCTCTTTCTTTTTCATGTTGACGATCG
>NC_051406.1:10102822-10103164 GCF_015228065.2 Penaeus monodon
TCAGTTGACACTCACTTTGGAGATATCAAACACATACTTCAAAGTTCCGCTGAGAATAATTCCATAAGACACGGAAGCGGGTGATGGTTTTAGAAATAGATTTAGATACAAAAGTCATGGTCAAGGATACCATTAGATCTAGTATATGTTTTGTCTTCGAAATGTTTGCCATTTAGAATAAAGACTAGAACGAAATTATTCTTGCAAAATAATGTGTATAGGATTACGGCTAAAATCCCCCGCGCGAACTTCCTGATTATTTTGCCTTTTTCTTTGGAAAGTCTTTTGGGAGAGGCAGCACATCCGGTGTTGTGACGTCACTGGGCGGAGGAAATCCCATTA
>NC_051406.1:10103648-10104212 GCF_015228065.2 Penaeus monodon
CCTCCTGCCCAAGTAAGAGGAAATCTTTCGACGATACAACCTACCCCCCCCCCCCACGTGAGCCCGTATCGTACTCCTGGCAGCGCGGCGAGAGTGCGGTAGATAAAAGTTGATGCCTTCGTGTTCGCAGCAGTCTTAGCGTTCAGTCTTCGTTCGTGAGTGCGTGTGGTCCTGTCTGCGACGGAACGTTTCCTTTTAAAATCTCGTATCATTAGGTGGTGTGAAATCGTTTATTTAGGCATTGATTGGTTTCGTCGTCACTGAGATTGGCATGTAAGTATTTTCGATTTTTTGAGGGGTTTTGCTATATTTTTTTTTTCAATTTTCGTTTTGTTTTGAGATGTGAAAGTAATTAAGTATTTTTAGTATCCATGGCCTTATTGTTTGTAAGAATTATTTTCCTATAATTCGTTCCTATAAATTCGGTGAAATTCGTGATATGCATAAATATGACATCAGTGTCAAGGACTCTTTTATTGTATATTTTAGAGTAGAATTTATCATAGATATCTACGTTCTTTAATATTCTGGCTGCATGGAGTATATGCTTGCGTCCATCTCCTG
>NC_051406.1:10104478-10104691 GCF_015228065.2 Penaeus monodon
GAACAATAAAATTTTGCCTCGGTCACGCATGGTCACTCTGCCGAACGCAAAGACCAAGCATGAAACAGAATGGAAGTGAAAGGCCAACCCACAAACCCGGACCGAGTGCTTGGAAATGAAGAAACCACAGGTCTGCTCTCCGGGTTGGCGTCACTGCGCTTCGTTTACAGTGTTGGGAAATGCAGATCGCTATGTCTGCATTTTTTTTATTGT
>NC_051406.1:10104959-10105052 GCF_015228065.2 Penaeus monodon
TATCCATCTTATTTCAAAGAACGCAACAATGGAGCATCGCCATCCGGCCGGCACTTTTTTCTCCCCGAAAGAGAAACAGAAATCGAACGGCCA
>NC_051406.1:10105360-10105678 GCF_015228065.2 Penaeus monodon
TTCCTGCACCTAAGCCACTCCTCCTCCCTCCCCCTTAACCCCCCTCAAGTGGTCGTGACGTCACTGGAGAGTTGGGCGAGGGAAGTGAAAGTGATCCTGACGGGGGGGGTGGGGAGGAGGGGAAGGGAGGGGAGGGGGGATGGGAGAGGGGAGGGAGGGAGGGGGAGTGGGAGGAGGGAGTGGGAGAGGAGAGGAGGGAGGAGATGGGGAGGAGAGGGGGGAGGGAGATCGGAGGGAGGAGATGGGGGGTAGAGGGAGGGGGAGATAGAGGCCTGAGGGGGAACGGGGAGACGGCGTGGTGGGGAGAAGGAGAAAGAA
>NC_051406.1:10105745-10105877 GCF_015228065.2 Penaeus monodon
TCGACATCAGGCAGTCGACCAAAGACAAGGCAAACGCAATGCACTCTCACCAACATATGGTCAGTGGTTAGCCATTTTTTCTTTTTTCGTTTTAGCTTGCAACGGGTTGAAGATTGAAGATCGAATAGAGTG
>NC_051406.1:10106846-10107020 GCF_015228065.2 Penaeus monodon
TCGAAACGTCTCAGAATGTTTCTAGGTTTTCCAACACCTTCATTCCGCTTATTAATTCCGACCGCATAAAAGGTCCAGTGAATTCATGAAGTTTCTCGGGTGAAGTTTCGGTCGATGCTCCCGGGGCTTTCTAAAGGCTGTCTTCTCTCCTTCGGCTGTTTGCTTTCTTGCTGT
>NC_051406.1:10107303-10107400 GCF_015228065.2 Penaeus monodon
AACGAGTGCAGAGAATGACTTATGTTCTTTATGTGTTCTTTGCCTAAGGGCGTGTTCTCTCTACGACATTTTATACGGTGATGTCTCTGTGTGAGTT
>NC_051406.1:10107601-10107836 GCF_015228065.2 Penaeus monodon
CTTCTGTGTATGTGTATATGTCTTAATAAGGATATGATTGCTCTTATTGATGATATACATAAAAAAATGCAAATTAAGTTATCAAAGTGACTAACTCCATGCGTAGAATTAGAAAGTTTTATTCACATTATAGAAATGATTAGCGTTTATATCACTGTCAAAAACGAAAATAAACATTTCATCTGGAATGCAATGATGCTACAATAATTTTGTTCTTCTGTATCATGCAGTATGA
>NC_051406.1:10108368-10108716 GCF_015228065.2 Penaeus monodon
ACAGGATGAAGTGGCTCTCGGCAGCTGTCGCCCTGCTGGCGGTGACCTCCGTCCGGCCTCAGTGCTTCTCCGAGGAGGACGACCTGTCCATCCCCCCCAGCAACGACCTCTCGGGCATCGCTGACTTCGGCCTCGAGCTCTTCAAGGAGATCTTCCCCTACAACACCTCCAGCAACTTCTTCTTCTCGCCCTATAGCGTGTGGAATGCGCTGACGCTCGCTTACTTCGGCTCGAGCGGGAACACGCAGGCGGAGCTGGAACGCGTCCTGCGCGTCGAGGACAAGGTCACCACGCTCAAGAACTGGAGGACGCTCGAGTTCCTGTAGGTTTCTGGTGGGGGGTTTCTGC
>NC_051406.1:10108758-10108850 GCF_015228065.2 Penaeus monodon
TTGGGTGGAATCAAAGTCTTTTGGTTTGTGTTGTTTGTTTTTCCTGTCTTTCCGTTGGTCTATTCTTCTCTCTATTGTCTTTTCTCTGTGTT
>NC_051406.1:10109000-10109150 GCF_015228065.2 Penaeus monodon
CCCTCTCCCCTCTCTCCCCCTCAGCCCTTCCTTTTTATTCCAAAGTTCTTTTTTATACTAATCCTCGAGGTCTCTTTTTCTCTCTTAATTCTCCATTCCCCTCTCCTTTCTCTTTTGCTCTCCATCATCTTCATCCGCCAAAGCACCTGA
>NC_051406.1:10109181-10109410 GCF_015228065.2 Penaeus monodon
ATGCAAATACAATAACTAACGATAATAACAAAACATGCAAGATCCACCGGGCTGTATAAAAAAAATCCCGTTTTCTGTTGCAGGTACGACATGAGGCAGACTAACAACAGTGATTACACTTTCAAGGTGGCCAATCGCGCTTATTTCGACGAGACCGTGAACTTGACTGGCTGCGTGGGTGATATTCTCAAGAACGAGCTGCAAATTGTCGATTTTACCCACGTGAGTT
>NC_051406.1:10109484-10110206 GCF_015228065.2 Penaeus monodon
AATTATGTATTTCTGTCAGTTTGGTAGTTATTAGATTTTATTGTTTTTGTTGTCGTTTTATGACCTGCTTTTTCCTGATCTTTTTTGTTACTGTTTTTGTTATGATGGTATATTTTCTACATATTTTTCCTTTTTCTTAATGATTCATATTTGAAATTGTCATAATCAATAGGAAATATATTTCAAGGCTGTTTTATTATCTCGCTTGCCTTTTTGCCGTTCAGTAATGTGAATAATAGGTATGAGTTACTAAGCACTAATATTCTCTTAACAAAATGGAATATGTAGATACGATCTCGTCCTGAAATCAGTTCCTCAAAGGATATTCCCAATCACTCCGAAGACTCGACTATCCTTCCTGAAAGCTAAGGCCCCGTTGACCCTCTCCTCTCTTCCTCGCAGACTGAGGAAGCCGCCGGGACCATCAACGACTTCGTGTCGAACACCACCAAGGGCCGCATCCCCTCTTTGGTGGAGGCGAAGGACCTCATCAACGCCCAGATGGTCCTGGCCAACGCCGCCTTCTTCAAGGGCACTTGGCTCTACCAGTTCAAGAAGTCGGCCACGCGACCCCACCTCTTCTACTCCAGCCAGAACGACTACACCTTCGTCGACATGATGACACAGAAGGGCAATTTCAGACACGGTGAGTCTCCCATCCGAGGAAAATGGTTTGGTTGCCCTGCTGGCGATATTTTCTGTCTCTGCGCCCCCACCCCCTC
>NC_051406.1:10110239-10110504 GCF_015228065.2 Penaeus monodon
GTTTTGACGCAACCTTTCCTCCTCTTCCTTCTTCAGGCGTGTCTGAGGAGCTTGGAGCCCACATCCTGGAACTCCCCTACACCGGCGAGGCCATCTCCATGTACATCCTGTTGCCTCCTTTCATCAGCGGCGAGCAGGGCTTCAACGCCATGGTGGAGAACCTCAACGCCACCACGCTCCACTACGCCATCGAAAACATGTGGCGTCTGGAAGTGGAGGTTGTTGTTCCCAAGTTCAAGCTGGAGCAGTTGGTTGGGGACGAACT
>NC_051406.1:10110713-10111242 GCF_015228065.2 Penaeus monodon
GAGTTGGTGATGAAAGAATAAGATTCTTTTTAGTGGTCTTCAATTGCTAACGTTTCCGGTGTTACAACACACATATTAAGTTACTAACCCGCCCTTGAAATGTTAAAGGAGACATATAGCTCGTTCAAATAATAACAAGCACGTTTTCTCTCTGCAGTCTCTGTCTCGCATGGGCATCAGCGACCTCTTCACTCCCGGCGCCGCTGACCTGTCAAGCTTCGCACCCGACACCGACCTCAGCGTCGGCCGCAGCATCCACAAGGCCTTCGTCGAAGTTTCTGAGGAAGGCACAGAAGCCGCAGCAGCCACTGCCTTCATCTCCCTGAGGATCGCCAGACCCGTGGGACCCGAGAAGTTCGAGTGCAACCACCCGTTCCTCTTCGTCATTTACGACAATCTCACCAAGAACATCCTCTTCATGGGAGCCTACAAGAACCCCAAGGCTTAAGGTCCCCTCGGGTCCCCATACTCTTTACAAAGAATGCATCGGCGTTGCAAAGGAAACAGCAAACAAAATGTTACTGCCGGT
>NC_051406.1:10111268-10112054 GCF_015228065.2 Penaeus monodon
GGCGTGTAATTCATTGTCCGTGGTAGGGATGCTGCTGATCTGGCATTGGCTGCATTCCCTCTCTCTTGGTTAACCATGGGCCGTGTACTTGAGTCAATCACGAAACTGCAATACAGGAGATCCAACACTTTGGTCCGTGTGAAAGTGTGTGAGCTTGTATGAACTGATCTGAACTAGTGTCAACTTGTCTGTCATTTTCTTCGATTTTCTGTCATACAAATGACTCTCTTCCCATGTTTTTTTAACTTCCAGTTTTGTAGAATCTCCCATGTATTTTGGTTAAGAAGTATATCTGAACCAGATTAAAGATAGGGAATAATGCAGTTTGTGAAATGTATTATATACTTGATTATTCTGTTCTGAAAACACTGACTCCGTCCCTACATATACAAAATTCCATACTTATTCTTATACTGATACTGAACAATGCACATTTACACATTTGTATACAATTCCATACACAACATATTGTATATATGGACGTGTACTTGAATATCTGTCTCTTTTCCAAACCGAATGAAGTGAGAATTTTTTATATTTATTCTGACAACCAAAGTATGTGCTTACCATTATGTTAAGTTAACCAATAAAGTCTTATATTAAAACAGGCCTTGTATTAATCCACTTATGTATTAATCCACAGTATTTGTCATAATTGTTCGCCTTAAACGAGAAGATACGTCATGCAGTAATACAACATTCGAATTTAACATCAGCATGGAATACCCTTCATCAGCCCACTTTACGATATACCAAAAGTTATATTTATTCTCTGGACAAATTTTA
>NC_051406.1:10112099-10112609 GCF_015228065.2 Penaeus monodon
CATTTGCATTTGCATTTACATATATCATACTAGTGAACAGGGTTTTTCTCGACGAATTTGATTTCATAGACACAAGTGAGAAACTTTTTTTTTTATTATTCATGTTATATATATCATGCAATCTAATGCTTTAATCTGAATTACCTCGTGATTTACGAGCATTAGCAACCGTCATGCGATTTCAGATACGTATCACTTCGTTTTTTCTCTCTCTTGAAGTTTAGAAAGTGGGGAAGTTTTCTTTAAATTATGTGCATAAAACACAAAAGTGAAAGTTAAAACTTTTCATTGTCATCAGGCGAGTGCAGTTTTAGGGTACATATTTTCTTTAGTTTCCCATGCACGACCCGTTTTTTCTCTGTCCTTCTGAGTTTTCTGTTTCCATCGGAAATGTAGAACTACACTATGATAAAGCATATATATTATATAGACTGGACACCGATTTTGATATACCTTCTTCTTTCGTTTTATCGTAAAATATGAAGGTGCCTTTGATACACTAATTCAAAA
>NC_051406.1:10113393-10113836 GCF_015228065.2 Penaeus monodon
TTTCACGCCGAGGGCAAAGTTCATATTCCTTGTTTTTATCTTTAGTAAAAGCAGAGGACACTAGTGATAACGTATTTCAGTTCAGGTGGCGATTGTGTATCATCAGCTTCAAATAAGATAATATATATATTTTTTTTTTGTGAAATTTACGTTACACATTTTACAAACTGCTTATAATATCCACTTGAATAGTACTGTGTTAACAGTGATGATAAAAATACGATTTTTAGCTGTTTCTGTTTTCTTGATATAGAAAACATGTGAAGGGGTAACTTCGGTAGATTAAACACATTCCCCAATATCTAAAGTTTTCTAACTAATCAATTATTATCACTACAATTGAAATAGAGTTACTTTTATTGGTACTTGTCATCACCATTATACAAATATTGATAATAATAATTATTAGTATGATCGTTACTATTTACTATCAACGTTTCTAA
>NC_051406.1:10113998-10114257 GCF_015228065.2 Penaeus monodon
TAAACATACACTCCCGCCATCTATTATCCAAATGCGACACCAAAATCGCAGTTATCACCTAGTCCAATAACACGAAAATATAACTCCTCAGACGACCGTGTTTCCCTTACTCGCTGATCCGTCGCGGCCGCTAGCAGACGCTTCGCTTCGAACCGGAAGGTCTTCTGCAGGAGTTTTTACACGATGCTGAAGGCGAGTTATAATGAGTTTTTTTCTTTGATTTATGTGTTTATTTATTTATTTTTTTTCAAAGGTGTGA
>NC_051406.1:10114375-10114469 GCF_015228065.2 Penaeus monodon
CACTTTGTGTAACACTTTCTGTGGTGTTTTCGTTGATTATGTAAAATTTTTAACATGTAAAATTTATTGGTTTTATGGAGAAAACAGGTATTCA
>NC_051406.1:10114493-10114895 GCF_015228065.2 Penaeus monodon
ACAATATTCTAAGTTTTATGAGAAAGGAGATGTGTATTCTGTTAGTAAATACTGCATTATGTTGAATAAAGTGAATTTACGATGGTTAGTATTTATTTCAGACATTAGATTTGTATTTTTCAATATTGGTTTTGTATCTTCAGAAAGCGTAACATTATGACATATTTCATGAATACTATTTCACAATGATATGTATTTATAGCCATATCACTTTTTTTAGTATAATCCTATGACAACCTTTATCGCATATGTTTAGGCAAGATATGTGTTGTGAGTCCTTATTGAATTACAGGTTAAAAGCATTCTAGATGCTCTATATTCGCAAAATATATAGTGTAGGTTTGCTAGTGTTTGTTGAAGTGCCACTGGGCAGGGAGGTGATGCGCAAGTCGGTGGCAGATG
>NC_051406.1:10115269-10115345 GCF_015228065.2 Penaeus monodon
TCCTTGGTGGATAAGAACTTGAGGCATGATAGAGTAGGGGTTTGATATCATATGTTGTAAAAAAATTCAAGTGCAA
>NC_051406.1:10115373-10115484 GCF_015228065.2 Penaeus monodon
GCCTTTCCATAAGAATGATAATTTCAAGTAATAGAAACCATAGTTTGGATATTGAGAGGAGGCCTATCAAATAACAAGGCCGTATCATATATATTTGGTGATATTAGCCCT
>NC_051406.1:10115759-10116272 GCF_015228065.2 Penaeus monodon
GAAGTTGACTTATTCTTTGGTGACTGTGTCCGTACTGTAAAGTGTTACCTCATCCCTTATGTCATTCTGCTACTGATAAGTGTTATCATCATGTACTTAATGTTATCTAATTTCCAATTCATTATTCACTATAAGAAACAGTATGATAGTAAAGGAGCTTTTTGATACGAACCTGAAACAGAAAAAGATACAAGAAATTTGTAGATGAAATTGAACAAATGAGAAGCTTGTGTAAGGTACAATGCATACAGTTTAACACGCAGGCCTACTGTATGTGAAATATTTTATATAGCAGGACAAAGCTTAGACTTATAAGAATTCCAAAGGGAGATCTTTAAACTGTCAAGCCAACTCCATTAGTTTTAGTTTACAGGTTTTGGTCAGATCATTTGAAGTTGTTAAGTCCATGGCATAAGTTTGATTTATAGAACTTGGAAGGTATATTGGGTCTAATCTCGGGAAAGAAGAAACTGGCAACTCACCCTGGATTGTGGAGTAACCTGAGTTGCCAAG
>NC_051406.1:10116304-10116595 GCF_015228065.2 Penaeus monodon
CTAATCAGTTGACACTTCATTCACATTTTTGTTTTGTATTTTTAAACCTTATACTCAATACGTTTTCAGTATTATTGAAATTTTCTGCCTTCAGAAATGGTCCCCATTATATTGGAAGTTTTTAGAAAATGCTGTAGTCAAGGGTAACTATAACCTACTACACATGTTGTAAAGACCTCAGAATCATATATCTAAATTCCCACACAAAGCTAACGGGCTAAAGATCATGTCTTTAATCTTCAAATATTGCTCAGACTGTCTGTGCCTTTTTATCAGGTCTTATATCTTTTG
>NC_051406.1:10116900-10117689 GCF_015228065.2 Penaeus monodon
AACCTACCTTAAAAAAAACAACAACTTTTGAAGAGCTTTACATTGCACACCAGAGAATGCATATATTGTGCGAAACATGCATATTAAACACATTTAATTAAACAAAAATCATGTTTACCATAATAGTAATTAAATCATGTCTTTATCATATATTTAGTCTCTATTAGATACAAAGGAAAATACAAAAGGTCACAAGCAGCTCCTTGATGCTGGGAAGTGACTGTGTGAAGGGAAAGGGGGAGGGGTCCTGGGGGATGGAAACAGGGATTGGGTGGTGGGTTTTGTGTTCTGTGATGGCTTGGAGGGGAATAGAGAGAGGAGTGAGGGCAAGGAAAAGCCACCCAAGTGCATAGATTCCCTGGAAAGTATGGGGGTTGTGGGGATGTATTTGTTTCTGAGGTGTTGAGGCAGAAAGAAAGATGGCATGCAGTACTAAAATTGTTAGTTTACTCTTATGACGTCCCATTTGCTGAGAAGGGAAGTTCCCAAAACAGGCCAAAAGTCTATAAAAGCTGATGCTCTACTGAGGTAACTCATCTAGAGAAGGAAGTTTGCTTATTGTGTAGATTTGAGAAGGTTCAGAATTTAAATATTGGTTTAGTTTTAATTAAAGCCGGATGAAGTTGGATAAAGCCTTAAACAGAGGTTTAGAAATAGGATTTTATTTTTATTTTTTCAGTGTATTATATACACATGTGAGTATGAGTCAAGAGAACCCAACATGTTTGTTCATATTTTTTTAGCTCATATGGCCCCCATGCCTGTGTTTGCTGTAGGGGGGCGTAGGAG
>NC_051406.1:10119531-10119900 GCF_015228065.2 Penaeus monodon
ATTCATATGTAAATCCAGAAATTGATGGAAAAAATTCTAGTATCATAGGGCCTCAAGTAAACTATAAAAATTTGTGTATGTATTGCTTGCACCCTCCCCCTCCATATCTCCATTCCTCTATTCCCTTGGTATCCCCCTAGTCTCCTGTTAGTAATGATATTAATATTTTTTTTCTCTTTGTGCATGCGTATACTAAATATAAAACCAAAAATGTCCATAATGTGTGGCATTTGCACCCTCCAGTACTCCCATTTCTAGTCTCCCTGAAGCAGTATTGTCAGTGCCTCCAAGCATTGTTCCTTCTGTGTCTCTCTCTCCTCTTCTGTGTCTCTTTTTAAAGTGTTTTGACTTTAACTGAATTCTTCAGTT
>NC_051406.1:10120177-10120446 GCF_015228065.2 Penaeus monodon
ATACCCCATCTCCCCCTACTCCCTTCCCCCTTTCCTCGTACCCTTTTTCCTCTGTTTTCCATAGTAGCTTCAACATTTTTCATTCTTTAATCATTTCATTACTGTATGAGACCTAAAAGCACGAGTCTTATATTTTCTGTTGTGTAAATTTGAGCTCTACAAACTATTTAAACTGTCTGGTGAATGATGGAAATTTGATACCTTTTTGCAGCCTGGCAGCAAGGCAAGGTTGAGGAATTGTAGGCCATTACAATTAAGAGATACATTCT
>NC_051406.1:10120486-10122233 GCF_015228065.2 Penaeus monodon
CAAAGCAACCAGCAAGAATTATAGTTAGCTCCATTCATGTAGCAAGTATATGCATGATAAAATCTAGTACATGTGACAGAATTCAAGATCTATAATGAACATGACTTTTCCAGGGTGTAGTGTCGCTTGTCACCGGGGGAGCATCCGGCCTCGGAAGGGCAACTGTGGAGAGAATTGTTAGAGAAGGTGGACGTGCTGTCATCTGCGATCTTCCCACCTCCCAGGGTGCCAAAGTAGCCAGTGATTTAGGAGATAATGCCATTTTTGCCCCCACTGATGTAAGAATGTTAATCTTTTTCTTGCAAAGTACCTTATTTCCATGCATGACAGGAACAGTTTTCAATATCTTTATTGTTAAGCAGAAGTGATAATGTAAATGTAGACACATAACTCAGGGTAAGTGAACTTAGTAAATTTTTATTTTGTTTATTTCATGATTATTTCTAAACTAATTATACTCCTTCTTTTCATTTCCTTTTAATAAATAAGGATGATATCCACAGGTATCATCAGCAGAGGATGTAGAGAAAGCCCTTGCCATGTGCCAAGACAAATTTGGCAGGCTGGATGTGGCTGTCAACTGTGCTGGTATTGGCATTGCCGTGAAGACCTACAACCCAAAGAAGAAATTGCCTCATTCTCTGGATGACTTTATGCGTGTTCAAAGGGTAAAGCAGGACTTTCCATTTACTGATTGTTTTAAGTAGAATGTGAGACAGGAGATGAATCTATAGAAAAAAAAGGTGTAGAAATAGTGATATTGATGAGGATTTCAGTTGCTGAGTCATTGCATCTTAATTAAATAGTTGTTACAAAAATATGATTCCTTTTTCCCATATATTGCCAGTATATGAATAGTTTTAAGTGGCTTTTGATATTCCTAATGGTGAGGATAAAAAGGAGTTTATTAATTTTATGCAGTGTTGAAAAAAAGGAAAGCTCATATAAATATTTCATTAAGAAAAAGCAAATAATCTAATTACAAACAGATGAATTGATACATTTGATAAGGAGAATAGATGTGGAATATTTTAAAACAGGGTTTGAAGTGTAAAAGTAAACCATTCTCGGCATGTATTCCTTTAAACCAGTGTCTTTCGCAGGTCAACTTGGGCGGCTCGTTCAATGTGATCCGCCTGTCCTGTGGAGTGATGGCAGAGAATGAACCAAATGCCGACGGGCAGAGAGGAGTAATTGTGAATACGGCAAGTGTTGCGGCATTTGATGGGCAGATCGGTCAAGCTGCCTATTCTGCTAGCAAAGGAGCCATTGTAGGCATGACACTTCCCATTGCGAGGGATCTGGCACCTATAGGGATCAGAGTGTGCACTATTGCGCCAGGTATGTAAAGTGCAATCATTTTTCAGCCGTGCATATTTTGATAAACTGTGGTTTTCATATGGGGGCATTACATCCAAAAAAGTATTTGCGTTTACCTTCCTTTTCTGAAATAATGCTTTTTGTGTTCAGGTGATTAAATGAGGTTTCTTGGCAACCCATTTCCTTGGTAATATTTGTAATTTTCTTTTCTTGGCTAACCTAGCATTGTTCTTATGGTATCCATGCTTGTTTGTAGTAGCTGTATCATTGTGATTTTCTCTACTGCTGGTTGTACTTCTACTTCAAATTCGACTTCTAAGTCATGTGTCCCTTATGTTTTACTAGTATTGCTGTTTAAACTTATAAAAGTATATGTCAGGTAAAATATAGTGGCTTCTTTTGCTTCTTACTTGGAGTTACTGTATCA
>NC_051406.1:10122337-10123586 GCF_015228065.2 Penaeus monodon
GTAAAATATAGCATTATAATTGATAATGTTGATGAATCTTGCAAAAATAGGAACCTGAAATTTAATGAATGAATTTGTTTAATGAATGTAAGCAGAAATATAACTGGACATTAGAAATAAGTTGTGAAATGGGTAAAAAATCTCCTTGTGTCCTTCAATTCCGGTATTATGTTTGGAATTACAAAAGAAAACAAATGGATTTAAATTTACACTAAATACAGCAGTAATTCCTTGATAATTTTTAAAGCCCTTTTTGCCTTTACTATGCTAATTGGTTATTTTGTCATATATATTATTAACAAAGATATCCATTCGTGGTAGTTTAGATGCCAAAATGGATTCTATATAGACATCCCTCCATAGGTAATTAGGTTTTGTATTATTTTTATTGATTTATCTTTAACCACAACAATTAGAAAGTGATAGTATCCTCTGTTTCATACATTGAATTACTTGTAGTAAAGCACATCCACTTCTCATTCTTTGTAAGGTTTGTGTTTATTCACTAACATACTAATCTTGTTATATTTTATTGAGAGCACTTCAAAAGTTGTTAATGCAAACCTTTCTTTTTCATTCTAAAGGATTATTCAAGACCCCCTTGCTGATGGCTCTCCCAGAGAAAGTGCAGAATTTCTTGGCCACGACTGTGCCCTTCCCCAAGAGACTAGGGGACCCAGATGAATATGCTCAGATGGTTCAGGCCATCATCACAAACCCAATGATGAACGGAGAAACTGTGCGACTGGATGGAGCCATTCGTATGCAGCCTTAAGTGTAGACATAGTCAGTTGCACATACTTAGGAGTTTTGTGGCTATATTGTTTGTGTCAAATGTTTTCAGAACTGAATTTAGGGCAGTTTTGTTTGAAGATCATGTTTACACAATATGGTTAAGAGTGAAATATTCAGTTTGAAGTTTTTAAGGTGTTGTTGGCAGATCTGATGATGTAGCTATTTTGTCAGAGAATATTTAATAGATTGTTGATACTGTATGTTAGGACTAACAGCTTAGAAGGGGTGGATTTAACCTGCAGCTTATCATTATTATTTTGAGTGTATAGTAATACATTATTATTTTGTAATTCTGAACAAATCCTAATATAAATAGTAAACTGATTTCCTATTTTTCTTATTTGGTAAAATATTGAAAATGTTCAAGAAACTTTCACTAGTATTTTTATGATGTTTTATATATATTAAAAAGAAAATATTAGTTGCAATTTTTTTCCTAAAATGTAAAAGTAAA
>NC_051406.1:10123640-10123931 GCF_015228065.2 Penaeus monodon
ACCCTAAGTTGAAACCCATCTTTTAATGTGTAAAATGAATTGAATACTGAAGTAGGATGGTAGAAGTTAAAAATGCATATTGACGAGAAAGTATATTCCCAATATGAACCTTTGTCTTTGTTTATCTGTTATGAAAGACATGAAACCAAAATTCTAAGATGACAGTTCAGTATAAAAAGTTGAAAGAAAGCAAAATCTTTTATGCTACATGAAAGCTGCTAGACTTATGTATTTAAACTTCATAGTCAAACTAGAGGTAAGCATGCCAAACCATGGACTGGGATATTTATT
>NC_051406.1:10124045-10125121 GCF_015228065.2 Penaeus monodon
GCCATAAAGGTGTATGTACATAATTATTGCCTGGAGGCTCCCCGATTCCTCACACTTGGTAACCTTCAGTCCAGACCATGATATCTCTGTTGACACATAGGAAAGAATGAAAATAATTTACTTAGCAGTGCTTGCTGTCTTTTTGTGAAGAGATGAAGTAAGGAGGTTAGTTGGTGACTTAAGAGAAGCACAAGGAGAAAAGGCCTGAGTGACTTTCATGATGACTGTCTGACTTCAACCTCACCGATTGTATTGCTGGAGTAGTTCGTAAATACAATGCAAAATACCCAAAATAATATTATGGGGTTTGTCCTCCCAGGCACTTGTGTAAGATTATGGAAAGTGTCCATCAGGTGATAGAACTGTTAATCTTTCACTCCTGAAGAGAAAAAGCCTTCGTATTTGGCAAATTATTTCTTTCTAGACCACGTAGCAGCTGGTGTCAGTATACTCTACCATTTATCAGATTTATACGAGATTAAACAATTTAATTTATTGCTAACCAGTCCTCAGCAGCCTAGGTATAACAATGCAACATTAAAAGACTGGCACAGTTTTAACAAATCCAATTTTGAGAAAATATATATTGCCTTATAAGAACAAACCGCAAGGAAAAGAAAAACATTGGCTGCAATTAAACTAAAAAAAAAAAAGTCAAGGGGTATGAATATGTCTTACATTTCGAATACCAGAATCAACAGATACACTAACCCTGTTCTCAAACCCTGAGCATATTTGACTAGCAAGGAGTAAGTAAAGCATGCTTATAAAACCTCAAAACATCCTGTACACATTTAAAAAAGGGCCTTATCTGTGAGGGCTTAAAGAAATTTATTGTTTTCATTTGTTACCATTCTTACATCCCTTACTTCATCTATTTTACCATCGCTGGATGTGTCTCGCTTATTTCCATCTGTTATATAATTGCTTATATGTTATAAACTGTCTAGCACAGTCGAAAGACCAAGTGGTAATAAAAAAATTATGGTCTTCAAATAGCTAAGTGCATTACATTTCAGTACTTCCCTGTCAGTTATAGAAGAAGTAACTAAATAATATATAAAACTACATAATAA
>NC_051406.1:10125633-10126650 GCF_015228065.2 Penaeus monodon
TGTAAAATAATTAGATACAGGGCTGAACTTGCCTCATTGTGAAAATAATAGCAAGCACAGATTTTTTACATATTGGAAAGGTAAAAAAACATTACTTATGGACTAAATACGTTATTCTAGAAATTCAGTGTAGAAAAAAAAGCATAATGGTTTTGCTTAATTGACAATGATTTCTTAATTAAGATAAGATATCCTAGGAAGAAGGAAAACTTTCCAAGAAATAATGTAAAGTAAAAAGGCACAGGCTTTCAATATTGATGCCAAAATCATAAAATATCATGCTGTCCAAACTATAATATGGTAGAACAGCGGCTTGAAATAGCATGGCGTGATGACCTGCCAGAATGCCAGAAAGAAATCCGAAGACCATTGTCAGTAGATATATGTAAATTTGGATTTATGGCTAAAAGTCCACCTTAGGGGCTATGTACTGTACAAGAAATATAATAAGCGTTATGTCTAGCATGTGTTGGTTCAAATGGAGAAGGCTTTTGATAACATACCATGAACAAGTGGACGAAACTTTAGATTTTGAGACGCGTTGGAGTGCAGCGAGGATCTGCTTTGATGTGAAATCTTTGATGAATAAGAGGATGAGAGTTGTGGCAGCTGTTGTATGCGGACGATTTAGTGCCTGCAACTGAGATTAAGGATAAGATGGAAGGAGAGTTCAAAAACTGAGAACTTGCAATGGCGGTATGATAAGAGAGAGGAAGCGCATATACTCCATTGTGACATTCGGAATATTCAAGGAGAGGGTAGCAGGGCAGAAATAACTTAGAGGCTAAGAAAAAGAACCATTCCACTTACGAACAGACGAAAAGTATATGATGGTGTTGTTATGTGGAGACTTAGCGGGGCCACTAGCTAAAAAGCTGGAGGATGTATTAATAAAATGTGACAACAGGATATTGCTATATAGTTGGTGGTGAGAGGCAATAAGGTGCAGATTCGGAGCAGAAGTATGGATAAGAAGAAAAGCGAATGCGGCCTTTATTAGTCAAATGTTGCGGTGCC
>NC_051406.1:10127668-10128206 GCF_015228065.2 Penaeus monodon
AAATAACATATTATAATATTCAATAAAGACAAAAACGAAGAAAGATGATGTTGCCATAACCTCAATACTGGAAACGAAAATGGGTAACACTGCACGGCAAATATAATCATTGCATTTTAAATGGTATCTTAATTCAGAAAAGAAGAAAGGAGGGGACTTAAACGGTAAACTTGCGAGGCCATTAAACCAGCATAATTTCCGCTGATTTATAAAGATAAAAGCTCTCTGAACAGTTCTAATATAAACTGCAGGTGAGTATATACGCACGTGATGCAATTTTCTAATCTCGCTTGTTTACTGAATCTCATTATTCAACAGAATGCTTTCATTGGTTCTTTGACTAACTGAGGGTTTTCATTTAATTTTTGAATTTCAAGCTAGTGCGGTTCAGCTCATTTGTTTTATATAAAAACGCTACATTGCGGAAATGCAATAAAACATGTTTAATAGTGAGACTAATTAACATGTTTGCCAGTTATAGATGGTAGAAATTATTTAAAAGTTCTGTCCGATAAAAGATTTATATTCGCTTTCATTA
>NC_051406.1:10131296-10131853 GCF_015228065.2 Penaeus monodon
AATGGAGATGCGTTTCCTGACAGAACGCGTTGCAACATGCATGAGAATCATTCAGATGAGTTTCAAACCGAATTCGAACAAAGACACAGTTTAATAATGCGGCCGTTCATTTAATCCCCAGCCATAAAATGCTTTTAATCTAGGTCACGTTTATACATGAAAATTAAAAGTTTATATTCATTTAATTCTATCTCGCATCCGGGTCTTCTCTAAAAGGAAAAAGAAAAAGTGTTTATATAACCGTATCTAAAATGCAGATTGAAAATTAAGACAAATGGCTAGATTAGATAACAAAGCTAGGCGAAGTAGACTCCCATTTTTTATGCCTCGTAGAAGCATGAAGAGGAAATGATAATGATGAATAATGAAGAAAATGAGAGCAGAACGTCACAACAGAATGGTGTACATTTACAAACCAAATTCGCATTTCATCAGCTATTCATGAGATGTAAAATATACAACGAGTCTATTACAAATGAAAACTACAATTCATTTTTTTTTTTTTGGGGGGGGGGGGATTCTTGCTTATCTAAGGCAAGAGTGGTTTATTTCACCTT
>NC_051406.1:10132380-10132660 GCF_015228065.2 Penaeus monodon
AAATGCAACATCAGCAAAGAACACACCGAGAAAAAAAAATCATTGATTTTTGCTTCTTTACGATAACAGCCAAAGTACTTTCATTTTTCTCACGTCAATCATTAATTCTTTATCGGAAAATAATCAGAAATACCTTAATTAGTGCCTGGACTGCAAAACAGCTACCAATTGGCTATAATTAATTAGCTTGAAGGCAATATTTCCGGAATGATATAATGACTGTCGAGAACTTATTAGGGTTTCCATAAAGAATCACGTATTTTTGTCTTGTTGGCAGCTT
>NC_051406.1:10132692-10132770 GCF_015228065.2 Penaeus monodon
AGAAAGGTTGCATGGTGAATGCTCTTTACAGATTATCATTATTTCGTGTAATCCTTTTTAAATACTTAATAGCCTTGA
>NC_051406.1:10133006-10133095 GCF_015228065.2 Penaeus monodon
GGTTTAGGGAATGTATTATCAGCCAGTCCGTCTAAAAAAAAACTTTTTGGACGCGCTTACCTTCATTTGTTGAATGAGACACTAGGGAA
>NC_051406.1:10133134-10133505 GCF_015228065.2 Penaeus monodon
CCCATCATCTGTCACTGTTGATTATGTTATGCTTGGTATTCTTTTGGGCTGAAGCTGAATGAGATAGATTTAAATAGAAAATATGAATAAATATATTTCGTTATACTTGATATCCTTTTAGGCTAAAGTTGAATGAGAGAGATTTATATATAAGATATGAATAAATATATTTCGTGGTAGTCCCAACTCTCTATGCTCGTATTTTCTTTTTCTTGATCTAATTAAGACACCGCTATGCTAACCATAGGGCCGAGAATAGGTGAATGAAGCGAAAATATTAAAATTGAAGACGCCTGATTATTTTTGCCTCTGAAGAGAATCCTTATTTCAAAACTTTTTTTTTATGCGAAACGACATGAGGTTTTTGCATT
>NC_051406.1:10133536-10133663 GCF_015228065.2 Penaeus monodon
CTACTAAACCAGACGAAGATACACGCTCTAGAATCAAGTCCACGTTGATCACATATCCAAGTGGACGTTGTGGACACGTTCATAGAGGGACGTACGTACTTTGCCCTGGAATTATGCGGTAAGGTGG
>NC_051406.1:10133738-10134225 GCF_015228065.2 Penaeus monodon
AGAAAAGGAATCATGCGAGAAACCCAGGACCCTGATATTACAAGGCCAGAGCTCTGCCACTAAGCTAAACCACCTCCTTTATCTAGAATACAGACCCTAAAACACGTTCCCTTGAATCCACCCTTTATTATACACTCCTTAGGATATGCTACCTGGGATACAACTTTCCATATAAAATAACACGAGATTTGATGTATTAAAAACATGAAAGGAAAACAAATAAACAAAAAGTAGGTAACAATGACAATGATACCAGAATTCTCTTCTTAGAATACTCTCTTGAATATGCTCGCTAGAATACACTCTAATACAAAATACACTTCCTAATAAACACCTTAGAATATACTTTATAGAATACAATAATTGAAATACAGTTCTAGAATAACTTCTCTGAGATACTTTTTAGAATACACACATCAACATACAGTCCCCAGAATAAATGACCTACAATACGCTTCTTAGAATACGCTCCTTAGAAGTACAGGAT
>NC_051406.1:10134396-10134869 GCF_015228065.2 Penaeus monodon
TAACGTTCCATTGAATATACTCCCAAGAATACACATCCCTATGGAATAAACTCTCTAGAATCTAACCGTAGAATACACTCGCTAGAATATACTTCATAGAGTACACTCCCTAAAGTACACTCCCTAAGATACACTCCCCCAGAATACACTCATTATAATACACTCCTTCCCGTGATACAAACCAACGCTGACCCATCCAAGGTAAATGTAAACAAAACCTGATCATAACATTCCAGGATTCCACGGTGGCAAAACACAGATCACCCTAGTGTGAGAAGCATAGCGGAAACACCCCTCATTTCCCCTCTGCGTGATTAAGAGGGGAAACCGAGGCATCTGACGTAGAGGCTGGTTAATGATCTATTAATTTTGGGCTGGCGTGATGGCGAGGTAATCAATGCTTTATTGATTTTTCGTCTTGTGGAAGGAATTTAGGAGGAACGAAGGTGCTTCATAATATTATTGATTTTGGT
>NC_051406.1:10134949-10135260 GCF_015228065.2 Penaeus monodon
AGGGAAGTATTTATTAATGTTGTTGACTTGATTATGTTAGGGGAGTGTTATGTCTTAATTTGATATTGATTTGGGTTCTTGTATATTCTTGATTATGTTGACTCTGGTTATATGTGTGTATGTGTGTGGGGAGGTAAGTTCTAAATTCTTAATTCGGATTTATGTTTTTTTTCTTCTTTATTATTTTTCTTTATTAATTTTATTATATTGACTTAAATTCCATCTAAAGAGTATTCCTTAAATCTATTAACTTAGGCCCTGTGGAGTATGTGTGTGTGTGAAGGGGGGGGGGGTGAAATATTACATAGAAT
>NC_051406.1:10137307-10137793 GCF_015228065.2 Penaeus monodon
CAAAAACAGCGTACCTCCCACACACACACACACACACACAAACAACGCCCCCCCCCACCCCCACACACACAAACAACCCCCAACGCACCGCCCCCCCATCTCCCCCCCCCCTACACACACACAAACAACGCACTCCCCTTCCCCCTACCACCCACACACACAAACACCGCACCTCCCTCCCACACACATACAAACAACGCACTCCCCTTCCCCCCACCACCCACACACACAACCAACGCACCAACAAACTCTCTCTCACTCACGTAACTGCCGACTATAAAAATTGTAGCAGTCAGCATGGACAATTCCCAGAGTCAGTACTTGCATGCTAAACATTAACCATTGAATTTTCTTTTATGTCTACGAAGCTAAACATCCCCTCATATTTAAGGACAAAATCCTATTTAGGATTTTCATAAGCTGTAGTCATATATGATTTAGTTGATTTCATTTTCTCTCAGAAACTTTCTCGTAAAATATAGGAAA
>NC_051406.1:10139834-10140019 GCF_015228065.2 Penaeus monodon
AGGCGCACCTATTTCATCTTCATATCTATTTTTCTCCCTTTTGTCCATTCTCTTCTCTTCTCTCTGTTATTGCCCGGATGTCAGATTTTTCTCCATTTATCAATCTCTCTTTGAGTGAGAGACAACTGGACACAAGTCAAGCATTTTCGCAGGAAAATCGATCACAGTGTCATTCATGAGCAAGA
>NC_051406.1:10141394-10141460 GCF_015228065.2 Penaeus monodon
ATATAATTTATTTATGTTTATCATATGATAGTAGTGTAGTCCCCATCCATCCACGAATACCGCTAC
>NC_051406.1:10142964-10143571 GCF_015228065.2 Penaeus monodon
TCTAGCTCAACATACTAAGCACATCTTACATCACAGGATACATACGGCAAGCACACATGAACGGACAGGTCTCAGGGACGAGAGACATCGTACGTTTGGCAGGCGAGTCTCGGTCTCACTTACGCATGCCTGGTGGACGGTGACCGTGTCCCTGCCTCCAGTGTGTGTTGTGCTCACATAAAGGAACGTATATCTCTTATTATGTGCTGTGTCTCTTAACTGACGCCGTTATTGTATGTACCAGTGGCCCTCCGACCCGTCCACTAGATCAGTAAGTGAAACAAGGAAGGACGATACCGTAGACTTTCGCACGAGGATGTAAAGAGAGTCCGTGAGACCGTTAATAGTGTGAGTACAGTACAGCTACACCAAGCGCAAGGTGAGTGGTTAGGAGCCAGCACAAAGTGTCAGTGGGGCTCGCATGCTAAATGGCTATTGATAAGTAGTCCTTTGGGTAATTTTCATAGTAATCAAGTTGGTGCGTGTAGATTAATTGCGTGATGAATATGTAACAGTATCGCTTCGATTTTTAATTATAATTTGGTTGATTATTGTACTCGAAAATGTCTAAAAGGAATCAGATTGAACGATTTTAAACCAGAAAAAA
>NC_051406.1:10145049-10145135 GCF_015228065.2 Penaeus monodon
ATGAATGAGGAGGGATGGAAGAGGCAGACGGACAAACAGAAGGTTAAAGAGTTAGAGAGAAATTTATCTACATCTGTATATTTAAT
>NC_051406.1:10145369-10145642 GCF_015228065.2 Penaeus monodon
AAACATTTTTCAGTATCATGTGTTTTTATGTTGGTTGGTATATATTTATATGAATGTATTTTTTTTCTTGTATATCACGAAAAAAAGGTGCGTGTGTATACTTCATAAATATCAAAAACATGTATAATTACGTTTATGAATGACTGGTTACGGATTATTGATAACCTAGTCTCACTTTAGGAATTCGGCAATCAGCTGATGTTATAAAAGGATAGTGATGAATAGTTGTTATACAGCAATAGCGATAAACTGTTGAAAAATCCCACTCCTTGG
>NC_051406.1:10146000-10146773 GCF_015228065.2 Penaeus monodon
CTTCCTCCTTTCGTGGAGATAAGAAACACCAATCTGTGTGCCTTCAGAGAGAAACATACGACCGCGCTGATGTTCCCGAGACGAATGGGAGGAAGACACAGAAAGAAAATAAAACGCAAATAAAAAGCAAAACAAAACAAAATAAAAAAGAAAGAAAAAATGTGAAAAAAAGGGGGAACAAGAAAACTGATTTAGCGTGAAGCCAAGATTCCGTAAAATCCCGAAGTTGAAGAAAGTAGAGTGTTAGCGTGGACTGTGGGTGCCCAAGCTTTTCTCCGACCCATTTCGCCGCAAGTGGTTGGTCGTGTTAATATGGAGTTCGAAGTTCGAAGTTTGTCGGTGTTTGTGTGGTGTGATGCTGATGTTATGCGCAATATTCGTCACGGTTGTAATAGAATGATATCCTTTTTGGTTTCATTATTTGATTTTATTAAAGGAAAGGCTGGAACTAAATTACGTGTAATTGTGTGCTACTCTAGTACTGTCATAACTGATATAGTACCGTATTAACTAATGTTTTTTATATACCTATATTTTTATAGTGTGATGAGAGGTAAGCGCCATGTAACATAACCTTACCTCTTTCTCATAAATGCTGATAGCTATCTTCATCAGCGGAGATACTTTAAAAATCGTAGAAACAATCTCGCCACGCACAAATGGGAATCTATAACAGCCAAGTAAACAACTACTGCAGGTTACTTTCACGAGCAGTTGCACTCATAAATACGTTTATATAAAGGGAAACAATCCTAAAAGAATGATAAATCTAT
>NC_051406.1:10146822-10147244 GCF_015228065.2 Penaeus monodon
CGTTGCATACACGTCCCTGATTTGTTTCTTTACTGTTTAGTCAGGCCATTTGCCGTAGAGTTATACAGTGATATTCACTCCAATACATAAAATCGTGATCGTGATCATCGGTGGGTAATATCGCATTCGGAGAAAAAAAAATCGCTTTTTCGATACGTCTTATCGGTGACCATACACTCAGTGGGTCTCTATCCAGACGGTTTGGGTGAAAAATCATCAAATTCAAGCTACACGGAAGGTTCTGCATTTACGTAAAATACGAAAACTTGTGAAAATCATCTTGCTGGCACGGTGAAAAGTCTACAAGCGCGAATAGTACAGCAAGTCTGAGAGGCAAGGGTAAGAGAGAGTGGATTGTATGTTGTGTTTTCAGAATGTTAGGAACGTATTGATGTTATCGTGAAATATGTAAAAAATGAACG
>NC_051406.1:10147314-10147972 GCF_015228065.2 Penaeus monodon
CATACCGAATTGATAGAGGTCTTTATACTAAATTCATGTTTTTTTTCATATAAAATAAACTATATATCTGTGTTGACTAAATACTTGAACATCTGTAAACCAATAGCAAAGCGGCATGAAACTGGAAGCGCATTAATAAAACAGACCCCCCAGTGGGTCACATCATAAAATGAAATGATGTATGATGACCCATCAGTGGGTCGCATCGCACGGAACGTGTTCTTAATAGCTGGAGGTACTTTTGTTCTAATGAAATATTTTAAGATAAACTATTAATGCTGAGATTGATCAAAAAGGTGAAAAACGAAGAAAAATGGAAAAAAACGAGAATAACCGATAAAAGATGAACCAAAAATTAACAATTACCAAAAATCAATACGGCAAAACCCGACAGCGAACCGTTTCGAATACCATCTGAAATGCACCTCACGTGCTTCGAACCAATTATTACCCAAAAGCAAAAGCGCATCGACCAAACCGCAAGGGAAGAAAGAAAGAACAAAAGAAGCATGGTGCAATAGGCTGACATATCGTGAGGCATAGGGCTAGATCATGCTGTAAGATACGAGCATAGCAAAAATCATGGGGATTTTACATGGTTTACCTGCCTGGCTGAGGTAAAGACTGGGGGGGAGGGGAGGGTGCTGTGGATATGTAT
>NC_051406.1:10148422-10148502 GCF_015228065.2 Penaeus monodon
TAGTAGCAATAATAGCACAAAAATAAAGTTGATAAAAAATATATTTCTCGACAGGAAACTGATTCAAAATTCTAGACGTC
>NC_051406.1:10149068-10149226 GCF_015228065.2 Penaeus monodon
CTTAGAGTTGAGTTTATGCTTTGTTTTCGAATAATATTACAACGGGTGATGGATCTCTTTTTTCTTTTCTTTTTTTTTCGTGAGAGTTTGATGAATCGCTGCTCTTTGGGCGAGGGAAGGCGGGCGTCCCGTGCTTAAAGGATCTAAGTCCAGATTGC
>NC_051406.1:10150381-10150565 GCF_015228065.2 Penaeus monodon
ACTCACCCCAATCCCCCCCACCCAACCCCAACCCTACCACCCCTACCCCACAAAAAACAAATAAAAAAAGGAAAACAGCGTAAGGGTGAAGATAGAGGAAGCGTGGTGGAAAACTCAGGATAAGACGGAGTGGAAAGCCTCGGGAAAGAAGGGAGGTTGTTTGGCAAGGCTCCAGGAAGGCTTA
>NC_051406.1:10150919-10151068 GCF_015228065.2 Penaeus monodon
GGAAATCAATAACGCCAAAAAATAATTAACAAAAGAATAAAAAAGCGCTTTAAAAAAAAAAAGACCGAGAAATTCCAACCAGGAGCGAAGAGAGGCAGACAGAAAGACCTCCTCGACTTGCCAGTGTTTGGGACTGACTAAGACCCACG
>NC_051406.1:10151119-10151468 GCF_015228065.2 Penaeus monodon
CTTTTTTATTACTTCGTATCCAACTTTATTGCTCTACTCTTATCTTTATTGTGTCCTTACCTCTCTCTCTCTATATGACACCGAATATGTCAGTTTTATATGACTCCGAATCACTTTACGTTTCCTGCCAACCTCTTCGGGATCTGTTCTTCGACACTGCAGGAGAAGCACTACGTATTTTAGTCTCGTTATTCATTTAATTTATTTTTTTTTTAAATTAATATCATCTGTATCATATCGCTTTTCACATCTCGTTGTTCCATCGTTTCCATTCGTATCTCATCACCTCCCCCCCGATCTCCCTCACACAGTTTTATTTTTCATTATAATCTGTATCCCTCGTTTTAAT
>NC_051406.1:10151551-10151713 GCF_015228065.2 Penaeus monodon
TCCCTTGCGCACTCATTCTTAGAAGCATCTCCAAGGGGAAACAGAAGAAACGCGATGAAAGAAAGAGTTAAGGCATTTCACGAAGGCGTTGGAGCAGAGAGATAAGTACTGTGTTCTCGGACGTCGGTCAGGAGAGCGTTCTTCTGTTCTGGGTTATTCTGT
>NC_051406.1:10152652-10152996 GCF_015228065.2 Penaeus monodon
TCACTTACACATGCACACCCATACACGCCCTCCCAGTACCTGCACCCTCCCAGTACCCGCACCCTCCCAGTACCCTTTCCCTAGGTCCCTCCCAGTATCCGCTTCTCCCAGTACCCAACTCCTCCCAGTACCCGTACATTTTGTATGTTGTATATATATATATTTTTTTTGAAACGTAATTTTCAATACGCGTGTGATGCAACTCATTCTGAAATCAACATTTATCCATCTCTCTCTGTCTATTCCTGTCTATTTATCTGTCTATCCTTCCCTTTCTTTCCCTCCATCCTTGTGTATTTTTTTCAGATATTTTAAATTTTGGTGTAACTCAGTCTAAGATTAAC
>NC_051406.1:10153289-10153855 GCF_015228065.2 Penaeus monodon
TCACTTACACATGCACACCCATACACGCCCTCCCAGTACCTGCACCCTCCCAGTACCCGCACCCTCCCAGTACCCTTTCCCTAGGTCCCTCCCAGTATCCGCTTCTCCCAGTACCCAACTCCTCCCAGTACCCGTACATTTTATATTTTACGATATATATTTTCTTTTTTGGAAAAAAAATAAAAATCGACTGTTTTCTACATTACCATTTATCTGTGTATCTATCTCTCTATCTGTTTATCTTTCTATTTCTTTCCGTCTGTTTCCGTCAGGATTACCTCCTCTTCTCTCTCTCTCTACTAAGGTAAATACAAAATACCATTTACTCTTATGTGACTTTGAATATGATTCACAGTATATTTTAATTTCGTGCCTCACTTTAGCAATGCATGTCATTAATAGCCTGAGGGCGTGATGTGGCCTATGATGGCAATTCTCGTAGTTCTATTAACAACAGCAATTTCAAGTAATTGCATGAATTAAATTTGCCATTTGGTGGGAAAGTTGGGTTTACGCTATATTGGTTATTATGAAACTTCGAGTGTGAGTGTATGTGTGTGTAGGAA
>NC_051406.1:10154039-10154120 GCF_015228065.2 Penaeus monodon
TAAAGAGACATAGATGCAGAGAAGTATAGCACGAATGCAGTAACAAGCTTAATACACACGGAACATGATATAAAAACGAGT
>NC_051406.1:10154160-10154327 GCF_015228065.2 Penaeus monodon
GGAAGACTATTCCGACGCGCCCGCTGGTCGCATGAAAGAGACCACCGCATGAAGAGATCCGATCCCGTGATGGGCAAGATTAGGCAGATCATCAGGCTTCCCACAGACCGTAAGCCCGACCCCCCCTTCTATTCCCTTTACCCTCCCTTCCATTTTTCCTAATTTGC
>NC_051406.1:10154352-10154527 GCF_015228065.2 Penaeus monodon
ACCTTCCTAGTTACGTTCTTTACCGGGTCTATCGGCATTACTTTTCCCTATTCTTCTTTTTTTTCTTCTCCCTCCTCCTGCTCTTTCTCTTTCTTTTCTTCCTCATTGTCATCCTTTCGTCTCTCATATTTTTTTTACGTAAGCATCCCTCTCCTTAATTCATTCTCTTTTCAGC
>NC_051406.1:10154745-10155141 GCF_015228065.2 Penaeus monodon
CCCCCTCACCCATTATCCCCCCCCCTAACCCCTCAAAAAAAAGAAAGAGAAAAAAGGAGAAATAAAATATATATGTAAGACCTCAACCAGCGATGAAATGAATCCCGAACACCGGTTCCATTTGCAGCTTTCGTTACCTGAGGGAAGTAATTGCATTGCCTGCGGTTCGCTCACGTGTCATGCGGCCGAGAGAACCCCCCCCCCCTTTTTTTATAGTGGTTTGTTTGTGTCGTGTCCGCGGCCAACTTAGGGAGGATGATGTATTTTTTTTTTTTGGGGGGGGGGGTTATAGTATCGGGTCCGCGGGTTTACGTAGCAAAGATGATGCTGTTTTGTTTTTCTCTTCGTTGTTGTTTTACAGTGTCGAGTCCGCGGGTAACGTGGCAAGAACGATGC
>NC_051406.1:10155260-10155651 GCF_015228065.2 Penaeus monodon
TGTGTGTGGTGACCTTTTTTTTGGTGTTGAGTCTGCGGTAAACTGAGTAAAGAAAAATGTACTTTTGTTTTTCTTTTTTCTTTATAGTGGCTTTACAGAATCGTATTCGCGGCCGACTTAGCAAGGACGAAATACTTTGTATTTATTTATCTTTTTTTGTGATGGTTTTACCGTGTTTTGTCCGCGGCCAAATTCGCCAAGGACGATGCTGTTTTGTTTGTTCTCTGATGGTGGTCTGATAGTGCCGTATTCGCGTCCAAGTTACCTTCTCATGGTAGCTTTACAGTGCCGTGTCCGCGGTGCACTTAGCAAGGACGTTGCAGTTTTGCTTTTACTTCTATGGTGGTTTTACAGTGTTGTGTCCGATGCTAACTTAGCAAAGGACAAGACT
>NC_051406.1:10155806-10156262 GCF_015228065.2 Penaeus monodon
ATTTATTTATGATAGTCATCTATTTACTCCAGAAAGAGCAGTCATGTTGTTGCCTTGCTGATGAAAATGCTCGCGTGAGCTTTTATTCAAAATATATCAGCAGCGAAATTCTGGTTATTTTTATGAAGTCAAACGAACATAGATAACAGCAAAAATATTTCATTTAATCACCAGGGTATTATTTGTTATCATTTTTAAATACGTATTATGTATTTCCTTTTTTTTTACCTTCTGTCGAACGTTGATAAAAGCAAAAATTCTGTAATTTAATTAGCAACTTATTTATCATCACTTTTAAATACGTATTATCCTATCATTTATTAATTTTTCTATTTATTCTGGCGCTTCGTTGGTAGGTACACGCTTTTGCTTTGCTGATAAAAATACATTTCCGCTATTTTGTTTAATCGTGGAGATAATCATATTGAGGTTATTTCTGTGAAGCCGTCAGCCACG
>NC_051406.1:10157593-10157898 GCF_015228065.2 Penaeus monodon
TGCAAATTCCCAAGAAGTGAGCCTCCAGAAGACTACGGTATATGGGTAAGACTGCAAAAGGACATTAGCCGAGGTGTTTCGATTCCTGTATCCGCTCAATTTGCCCAGAAATGACACTGGAGTGGAGGTCTGCTGCCCCTGAGGCTCTCTGCACGGAATCTCCCTTTGACACTGTAGTATTGGTCTGACGATATCTGTGAGTCGCGCATTTAACATGGGACAACTAGAGGTGAAATGGGAAGCGTTATGTCAATATATAGCTCTCTGTGGAAGGGAAATGCCAAATCAGAGCAGATACGAATGGC
>NC_051406.1:10158022-10158192 GCF_015228065.2 Penaeus monodon
AGAGAGTGGGGCGGGGGAGATGAAGAGGATGGCGTGTTAGATTAACTTATTTATTTAGGTAATGTATGAATTGATGGTAGATTTCGAATGGGAATAGTACTTCAGTGATAATGTAAAATAACAAAAAATACAGAAATGATAGCCTTTGTTTGTTCATAGATATATGATGG
>NC_051406.1:10158939-10159094 GCF_015228065.2 Penaeus monodon
AAACAACAGACAAAAGAAGATCGGTGGAGTGGAAGCGTTAATTCCCTGGCGTTAGGAAGTGGGTTTCTACTCGCTGGCAAGAGACAATGGGGCAGACGGTCATGGAAGGTCGATCAGCTGTTTTCGGGTGTTTTCGTACCTCGTTCACTCCCCTT
>NC_051406.1:10159376-10159482 GCF_015228065.2 Penaeus monodon
CACTACTGTTGTCGTTACTTACAAGTTGATATGTGGGATGTGGATTTGATGATACGTATTTCTAGTGTTGGTAAAACGATTTAAAAGGAAGCTAGATGTTTATGAT
>NC_051406.1:10159797-10159998 GCF_015228065.2 Penaeus monodon
TCCCCCCCCCCCTTTTCCTTCCTTCTCCCGACGGACGTAAATGCAATCCAGCAAATGACCTTCAAGTCTGTTAAATCGGTTTTCAAAGAGTTTTTATTGTCGTTGAATAAGACAAAAGTACGGGATAAGAGGCCGTGAAAAGAGCCTTTAAACGTCTTCATAAAAATATATTGAAAAGTTCAAACAAATCACAATGTATTT
>NC_051406.1:10160544-10160737 GCF_015228065.2 Penaeus monodon
TCACATTAACATACGAAACTTATAAGAATGTTCATGCATTTCCCTGGTACAGGAGCGTAGCCATTAGGGGTTGAAGGGGGGCGGGGGGGGGGAGGGAGATAATGACCCCCATTTTCCTCAGAGTGAATGGGAGTAGGGGGGTGGGGGGGGGGAGAGGGTACGAGATATTTGAAATTACGTCAGGATACATTTC
>NC_051406.1:10160957-10161278 GCF_015228065.2 Penaeus monodon
AACACCTGCATCTACGAAACTCCAGCCTTATCTTTGCATTCACCTACTGTGTATATTGAATTCAAGCGCATAAGTGATTAGCCCAATAAGTGTCGACTTATAAGTAGTTAGAGAGGAAGTTAAATGTCTCATAAAAATGCTAATTGTGCGAAGAAAGTTAACTAAGATGCTTAAGACTCTCGGAAAGTTTTTAGTTTCCGCTTGAATTGGGATAAATAACTTAAGAGATGTATAGAAAACGGTGATCTCGTTTACACCTTAATCCGAGTTTTTTTTTTTTATTGTCTTTGGTTGTTGTTGTTTGTAAATTCATTTGCTCCC
>NC_051406.1:10161428-10162045 GCF_015228065.2 Penaeus monodon
ATCATCATTCCTATAATCATGGTAATATATAGATTTAAACATTAACATCCTCAGTAATATATTTTTCTCATTATTTACATTTTCACCAAAAGTAACACAATGTTAATGTCATAACTATTTCATCAATATGTGTCATACTTATCAAAATTACTGATTACCGTATCATTATCATAAATACTTTTCTTTCGGTATCATTATGTATTAGTTAGATATTAATATTCTTACTATAACACAGATACTTTTGATAACTGTTCTTGTTCACTATAATGCAAATGTTAAAAAAAAAAAATATATATATATCGTTGATGATTGTAATGTTTGATAATAACAATATGATTCTCAAAATCATGTTATCATCCCGTCACTCCTTCCCAAATTCAATCAACTGCCGCTTATCTTATCTCCTCTCCTTCTTATCACTCTTATCTCAAACTTTGTCCCTTCTCCCACGTGCAAGTCCTCAAACAGCCAATCACAAGCCGCTAACACAAATGGAGCTCTCTGATTGGCTGTCGCGTATCCTCTTGCTCTGATTGCTCTTGTATTGCACGAAGACGTGACCGGAATTTTAAGGGGCTGTGTTTGTCCTCGAGGAATTATGATATACGAGAGGATGG
>NC_051406.1:10163031-10163389 GCF_015228065.2 Penaeus monodon
CTTGCCTGACTGTAGTACATGCAAGAGGTTGTTGGCAAAACATGTAGGTCACGGCATCGTTTCCAACAGTCCTAATCTGGAAAATTACCATGCGCTTTCTGGCGTTTTCCTAGTGATTCAGTTCTGCGTTTAATGTTCTTCGCTGTAAAAATGACTTTAGGTGTCGCACAGATCACCGAGATAAACATCGGAATTCGCTTTCACACAAAAAAACGACTCGTAAAGAACGCACCCTGACTACAGAACGAACGCAACCGACCAGCAAAACGAACGCGGTCAAAGTGGATTCCAATATGGCGTCCACTGGCGATATTCGATGTGATTTGTGTTCTAGTTCCGTTGGTTATTCATACTTACT
>NC_051406.1:10163464-10163942 GCF_015228065.2 Penaeus monodon
AAAAAGGATTACTTCTACACGCCATTACATTGATTGACCTGAATGTATGGATGGCATCAAAAAAGTTTTTTTTTTCTCTCTTTGTACTTTCACTCACGCATACAAATGTACGAATTATCATTCGGACACCACAGCACACACACAGCATACGCAAAAGTAGCATTTAGACATGAAACTGACACATAGATGGAGCAGGAGATAAGATATTTCAGTAATTTTATCTGTATATCATCACTCCAATCGCTCTTCCAGTAACCTACTCACAGGCCAGTTATTTTTTTAATGACCCATATTGTTCAGCCGATCCGATCGCAAAGTCCATTGTGCGTCTCCGCCTATTGAAAGATCATCGATTTCCTCCCTCGAATTTTATGAGTGAATTTACTACTCCCTTGAGACTCACCTTCCCCAAGGAGGAATAATGATAATGAAAATATGCTGTGCTTGCATTTTTCTGAATGTGCGTATTGGCCGGTGG
>NC_051406.1:10164309-10164535 GCF_015228065.2 Penaeus monodon
ACACCGGCACTAAGCCAACAAACAGAGGCATCGAATGGCCTCGTGTCTGCCTTGTTTGCAGGACAACACAGCACCTCGACACACAGCCGCTTTACCTAACAACGGCCGCGCCAGTTACGACCGTGTTGCTACGCTGAGTAGTGCTATAACGAGGTCTGTTTCACTGTTGGATCCGATGTTTTTCTGATTTTGTGTTTTTTTCCCCTTTTTTGCGTTTTGGGGGGCA
>NC_051406.1:10164580-10164970 GCF_015228065.2 Penaeus monodon
CTCGCGTTGCTATATGCAAAACGAAAAGGTTTATTTCTGTGTTGGACTAAAGAGCTGGATGGTCAAGCTTTTAGTCTTTATTTTCGTCTTATTTTAGCTTTTCGCTGCTACGCTCTTCCAGCAAGGTTTAAGTCTTTGAGCTATTAAGTATCATTAAAGTGGAGTGTGTTCTATCTTGTTCACTTTAAATAGCTGTTGACGCGTTCAAGGGTTCGAGGACACGGCGTTCGGTCGTAAACAACTGCTGCCGTGAAATATGAATATGGATTAATTCGTTGCTCGTAAGGGAGAAAGATATGTGGGCGTTTTCATGATATCATGTGTGCTCAGTCAATGATATTGGTAAAGGATGGAGGCGGCGCACCGTAGCGGGAACGGCTAAATGGACTG
>NC_051406.1:10165141-10165296 GCF_015228065.2 Penaeus monodon
CACATAATACAGTGCCTGAACATTGATTTGACACACATACATGCACTCACACTCACATACTCGCATGAGCGCCCTAATACCCACCCCCACATGCACATTACTTATTTATCTATCGATCTTCTCTATATGTCATCTACTATTGTATCTTTATGATA
>NC_051406.1:10166501-10166664 GCF_015228065.2 Penaeus monodon
CCAGCCTCGGGCAAGGGACGCTCTCGCCATCACCGAAACAATAAGTCCGTTTACGACCACTCCTTCCGTCTCTCTCGTCCAGCTTCGGGTAGATTTATTGGAAACCTAAAAGCCGTTTCTTCCCTGGCTAAAGCGAGACTCGTCCTGGCCTCTCAACCCCTTT
>NC_051406.1:10167157-10167408 GCF_015228065.2 Penaeus monodon
GTCTGTGTGACTCACTGGGTTTTTCTGCATTGGACCCTAGAACCCGGGGGGCAGGGGGGGGGGGGCGAGTCCCATGAATGAGCCAGAGCTGAAGAATGATTCGCTGTGACGAGGGAACACACACCGACGGCGTGTAACCCGGCGCGCCATTGCGGACGGTGAATGACAGCTGCTGTTAATGCCAGTGACAGCTATGCGATACGTCGATACATTACCCCTCCTTGACACAGTACCGCTTGCCAAGAAGGAAG
>NC_051406.1:10167491-10167692 GCF_015228065.2 Penaeus monodon
TTAAGGGTAAAGGGGAGGATGAGACGGTGTGGGATTGAGGGATATAGGGTGTGGATATAGGGTGAGGGTGACCAGTCTAGGGTGAGAGGGGGAAGATAGAAGGAAGACTAGGGTGAGCATGAGGAGGGGGAAAGTCTAGGGCATTCGGGCAAGAGGGAAGAATGGGGCAGGTTTATGGGGGTGGGCAAGGGGCATGGTGAT
>NC_051406.1:10167864-10168391 GCF_015228065.2 Penaeus monodon
CCACTTTTCATGACAGGAAAACAGCTGATTATGAATTTATCTGGATGTAAATAAAGTATAAATCATACAACTAATTTGCCGTCTTTCGTTCTCGTCAGACACCTTGACAGATCAGAATCCTCACGCAACTAAAACATCATACCTGACTAATCAAAGCCCTTTCTACCTGTAACCAAAACACTGTACCTGTATCGAGAAGCCACGTACCTGTAAACCAATACATGTTCCCGCTTTTCGACATACTGTGTGAAGCGAGTTGCGGCAATAAACGGATATTGATTATGGTACCTGTTATTGTAGTCCATCCTACGATACAGGCACAACAAACATCAAGCTTGTTTTAGTAACCACGTAGATGGCACACCGACTATACTGAATACGGTGGCAATTATGCTAACGGAATGTGAAATTAGGCGTCTCCATGCTGTAGCGACATTACTGATCGCCTGTATGCCAGGTCAGATTCAGGCTGTGCCGAATAGCAGGGTGTATGTGCAGGTTTCGGCGGGTTGGTATGATCTACAGTC
>NC_051406.1:10168935-10169241 GCF_015228065.2 Penaeus monodon
CTTATTGCTTCCGGGCGGCAAAGGGAAGGAAATCAAGCAAAGTGTTATAATAAACAATTTTTGCTCCTTATTAACCCGTCGAGCGGTTTACAATAAAGTGAGTTATCGTCGGCTATATGTTATCAAAAGCATTCTCCGCATTCTGAACATCTAATAAATCCTGAGCAGATTAATAACACACAGGCTTGCGATTCATCCCCCCCCCCCTGCCTCCACTCCCAAATTCGTATAGATCAAAATAGAATTAATAAGATGAGGTGCGATATTACTATCATTTTTAAAAATTAATCTAAAATCATCATATGT
>NC_051406.1:10169321-10169844 GCF_015228065.2 Penaeus monodon
AATCCGTTATTTCGTCTATCTACACAGCACATTTTCATTCACGTTTTAGAACTAAAATAAAACGTCATATAACCACAAAACTACTGCAAAATTACCATGGATATATATGATTCGTTGATTCATTGTAAATGAAGGCAAAAGCATTATCATTTACCCCAAAGAAGACGTCAACACGTAGTAAAAGAGGATTTATAACGTGCACACACACATAAGCCTTGCAAGATTATGCAACTTGATACATACGTTCCCGGATTCTCATCTCCGCAACACGTCTGTGCAAAGGGTCTAAGGCAATTATTGCAGTCCCGCAGAAGACGAAGGTTGCAAGGATGATGCACTGTGAGAAATCCTTATAATTCTCCTGCATGTCGGTTGCTCTTTGCTGTCGACAGATCCGTAAATCTTTCTTGAGGTAAAAGCACTACGGTTGATGTCATTTCCTGGGCTGCCGTGTTGACAGACAACAACAAAAATTCGTTTTTTTGTGTCGTGTTATTTATTCATTTTTTATGTAAACTGATGT
>NC_051406.1:10170062-10170166 GCF_015228065.2 Penaeus monodon
AGGAAAGAAAGAGACGGGTAAATACAGAGAAATCAGGCAATAATCATGAACTATTTTTTTAAAATCTAGTCGTCTTCCTCACACGGAAAACGCCATAAATAGTT
>NC_051406.1:10170291-10170419 GCF_015228065.2 Penaeus monodon
ACAGGACAGAAAATAGAACACGGTGTGTGTCGAAAGAACATCCCCTTTGGCAAGATGAAAGTTTGTAACTCTATCTTATCTCGTGACTCGCCCTTGTGTTCTCTCCCATTCTTTCCCAAGGCACACAA
>NC_051406.1:10170502-10170611 GCF_015228065.2 Penaeus monodon
ACATAAAATTGAAGACCACAACGACACTGGGTGTTTTCCTCTGTCAAAACGAAGGGTTCTGAGCGCGTCCTTAGACAAAGAGGCTAAAGTAAAAGGCTCTTGATTTTTC
>NC_051406.1:10171207-10171306 GCF_015228065.2 Penaeus monodon
CGTTGCAAAGATCAGCTATTGAGACTGTGGACTTAAAGCCGATAGAAGGTAAGAGAGAGAAGTCACAGAAAAGAAATTCGTTGGTTTTTCGCTATTCCG
>NC_051406.1:10171731-10171911 GCF_015228065.2 Penaeus monodon
AAGACAAACAGCTTGTCGTATGTTAGTCTTCTAGATCCTTCCTATGTTTCCTTTGCATAATCTAACACGAATACCAACGATGCAGAGACGCTTTGGTATTTTCGAGATATTGTAATCTTAAGATATTGCAAACATGTATCTGAAAGTTTTTTTTATCTTTTTTTGTTTACTATTATCATC
>NC_051406.1:10171953-10172603 GCF_015228065.2 Penaeus monodon
TTTTTTTCTTCATTACACAGTTCATAGAATACTAGTTTCTCGAGGCTTCATAGCGTAATATTTTTTTTTTGATTCTTCAAATTATTTTACAATCTAGAATAATCTAATAATGATATTTGCTTATGATAACAGAAAGAGAAAGAAAAACGAAAAAAAAAGAGCTTTCATTCTAAAAAGAGACATAGAAGTAAAATGATATGAATTAATAAAGACACACTCACAATGCAAAATATTATTTATAACAAACAGGCGCTCTTGAGCTAAAGATTAAAATACACCGGATGACGTTAAAGACTAAAATAACACAGGATAACGTTGGCTTATGGCACTTAATAGCACAAACGGAAAAGTTTCTAATGAGCATGTCTCCCATTTAGCGCACTAATAGGGTCTTTGAAATTTCTTTTAAAGCAAGTATGGTAATTGGTTTTCTTATTACTTCTCTCGTTTTTCATTTGTTTTTACGATGTTGTTTTTTTGTGGGAAGGGATACGGGCCTAAACGAGATATATACGTTGCTTTAAATTCAAAATTATGAATATCGTATGTGAATTTGAACTTAATTTGGCATTATTATTATTTATTGGAAACGAGATAACCAAATGAATTGTGTCTGGCATAAGGGATAAAGATATTTTTTTTTGAGAGAG
>NC_051406.1:10172666-10173051 GCF_015228065.2 Penaeus monodon
CTATTCGACACACACACACAAAAAAGAAAAAACGAAAAGAAAGTAAAACGTGGCCAGGAAACATATTAATATATATATATATTTTCAATTTCCTTTATATCACGGAAATGTAGACTAGATGATTTTATCGCCACGAAATGCATGAAAATTCGATTCGAAAATATTTGAAAGCGATACGCCAACGGCTCGTAACTTTCATGGCGGGAACACCTCATGGCCGTTTCATCGATTCGGGGAAAGTTATTTGAGATTGTTGATTTTTACTCAAGAAAATGGGTTTCCTTTAATAATTCGTTTGAATATCCTGAGTACGTGATTATTCTGGTTGTCTTGATAGTCCAAGTGGGATTCGAAAAGGATGTTTTGATATAAAGCAGAAAGGTGT
>NC_051406.1:10173195-10173285 GCF_015228065.2 Penaeus monodon
GAATAAGAAACAGAACCAGAGATATAACAAGAAATAATCTAAAAAAAAAGGGGGGAAGCACCACATAACTAACACCCTCACTCTACACCA
>NC_051406.1:10173324-10173740 GCF_015228065.2 Penaeus monodon
CCACACAACCCCCCCTACTCCATCTCAACCCCACATCCCCTCCCCACCTCCCCCCCATCTCCTCCACCCCTACCCATATCTCCTCCCCTACCCCCCCTCCCCTTCGCCCCCCCACCGGATCGTCTTAACCGAAATATAACCCCGTTATCCCGCAGCGCTGGCAATAGTTCCAGTTTATGACGTCTTGCTCTCTGCGTGGAAGGCTGAAGGAGGTGTTTGAGGCACAGAGAGAGAACGACGTTACATGTACCCAATGTGGACGGAAGTGTAGTTACAGCGTGTGTGAGGGTGAGGGCGTTACATGGGAGGGTTGGGGGGAGGGGGAGGGGGATTTCATGGGCTTGTAAGTTCTGTCATCTGGAGGACTGGGTTTGAGAATTAAGGCTGGTCGGAGGTAACGGGGATTTGATGGGTCT
>NC_051406.1:10173930-10174931 GCF_015228065.2 Penaeus monodon
TTCCGTTGCTGCCGTTACTGCTTTCTTATTGTTTCGCTGATGATCATCATTAATAATACTGTATTAACATCCTTATTCACAATGTAAACAGTACAACTGAATTGTTTATCTCTCACAAGAAAAACACAAACAAAATAATAATTTACGTAATACAAATCCAAAGACCGTTTACACCTAATAATATAAATCCCGAATAAACGTTTTTTTCTCTCTCTCGTTGAAGAAACCGTAAAAATCAGGTAAATAGCCCAAGCCACAGCGCACAGTACAAAGACCATTCCACGAAAACGCACAGCAAAAGGCCAAATGGCGAAGCACTCAACAAACTTCTTGTTATGGTTTTCCAATCGGAATTTCCTCAATGTTCTCCTTAACAAATTCTTTTCCCATGGTCTATTGTACGCGCAAAACACACACTACACCTACACTACACTCTCAGTAGCTGGAAGGACATTGAGGGTGTTTGAATGCGGGTGAAAATAGCGAAAGAGGTGAATTCACATTTTTGCAAGTAATGTTGGAATGTACTAATAGTTTGTATCCAGACGTTACCGTGAAACTTTCTAGCGCTTTTTATGCATGACAGTGTTTGTATTGCTACCCGTCGACTATTTTCACCATTATTCTTCTTATTGTTATTGTATTTTTCCTTGCTGTTGGCGTTGTCACCACTATCATATAAGCAGAATCTCTGAAGACGCCAAAAGTCACTGGGGTTAAGCTCACAGCCAATCTTACACCTGGATGTGTTGTTGACTGTTTTATTCTTCCCGACTCTATAACCCAAATCATTCGCCTTCGTATTAAAAAAATATCAGATAAATTTATCCTCTCTACTGCAAACTATGCTTGATGACTTAATGGCCTTTCCGTGTTCAACGACTCGGCAGGTCATCTCTGATCTTGCCATTGCCTCGGTGCAACCAGGAATAATCCCAGGTCTTCTTAAATTAAGGCGGTGTTTTCTGCCGAGGTGAATCCGCAGAACGAGGTCAAGTAGT
>NC_051406.1:10175296-10175703 GCF_015228065.2 Penaeus monodon
GGAAAGAAAACACACCCAAACTCGGATCTGGTAACGAAACCAGATCCAGCACCGAATTCCCAGACGCCTCGATGCTCTACGAGAGGGAACACCATAGAAGCTGAAATCTGGATTCATTTCTCTTTCTCTCGTTTGCCAGTAGTTCCTCATAGACGTCAACTCCACTTTTTTACTCCCTGGATTAATTGGATAACTTGCCCACGTGTTGACGGGACCTTTAATGGCAAACTCTGGGGGTCTGATTTCGTGTCGGCTTGAGTGGCAAGACTTAGTCACGTACGTAGGTTTACAGAGGCTATTAATAAACGCGAAAGCAAACTCACTGTTTTATCCACGCCAGTCTTCTTTATTATTGAGTCCATTCCCTGTCAAGCTCGGAGAAGTTAAAAAACACATCAATACTGATG
>NC_051406.1:10176153-10176429 GCF_015228065.2 Penaeus monodon
AATGTGTATGTGTATGTATATATGTACAAAAGAAATATATCGGTGCACACAAAACTAAACGCAAGATATGAAAAAAATGCAAATAGAAATCATCAACAGAAGAATAGGAGGGAGAAAAATGCCTTAGCTGTAATGAAAATTCAAGTATTTTGCAGCGTTAAATGAGCACGGGCGTATTCGCGAACATTTTGCCGCCATTATGCAAGTTTAATGGACAAAAGTTAACCATTCTTCCTGTTACTCGTCATCTCTTGGGCCATTTTCTTCCGTAAGATC
>NC_051406.1:10177138-10177222 GCF_015228065.2 Penaeus monodon
GAGCCATTTAGTCACGGCTGCATCTCAGGAAAATCAATCCAAGACAAATTTCCTCGAATGCACACCTGCGTTCTGGCGTTTGAG
>NC_051406.1:10177267-10177379 GCF_015228065.2 Penaeus monodon
AAACTTTTTTTTAAGCAACATTGTCACTCTGATCACTTTTCGGATACTAAACTCGTGTAAAAAAAAAGTTTCCTCAATAAAAAACACTGGAATCATCACTATTTGAATAATG
>NC_051406.1:10177518-10177599 GCF_015228065.2 Penaeus monodon
AGTCTTCTCATTTCGTTTCATTTTTCTTTTCACATTTTTTTTCATCTTCTCTTTTACCGAGTTCCACTTTATACCTTGTTG
>NC_051406.1:10177904-10178003 GCF_015228065.2 Penaeus monodon
TCTTTAAATTGCTTCTATTGTTACCTGAATGAAAGCATATGAGACACATTTTTTTTTTGCCACATGCCAAAGATGGCGGAAGTTTGTGTGTTATTTGGC
>NC_051406.1:10179621-10179761 GCF_015228065.2 Penaeus monodon
AAAGATGGAGCGAGAGAGCAAATCCACCTCGATGACCTCAATGTAATAATTTCGCGGTCGTCGTCAACTCGCGGTCGGGTTCCCTGAGGCTACGGTTGCAGGAGGGCAGTTTGCAACCGCGCTGGGAGAGACTGCGGTCG
>NC_051406.1:10180144-10180294 GCF_015228065.2 Penaeus monodon
GACAGACATCAATCTCCAAATTCGGTACAGACGCTTTCCCACGGCCGCTCACTCCCTCTGCTGTTAAGGGGACAGCCGCTCAACTCCGGCCACACTACTGAGGACTAAAAAATCAATATCGTTCTGTCCTCTTCACTCTACGTTGATTAT
>NC_051406.1:10180935-10181186 GCF_015228065.2 Penaeus monodon
ACTCACATCCACCCCCAAGCACCCCCACCCCCACCGCCAACCATCACCCTCCCCTCTCCACTCCCTCCCTCTCTCCCATACCCTCCACCCTTACCCCTCTCTTCCCCCCCCCCTTCCCCCTGCACCCTACCCCCTCCCCTTCTCCCCCCTGCACCCCCTCCCCCCACCTCCTCCCCTCCCACGAGAGCTCATTGTCCGTAATCTTCCGCGTGAACGAATCAAGCTGTACACCAAAGACAAAGAGGCAAGTA
>NC_051406.1:10181215-10181293 GCF_015228065.2 Penaeus monodon
CTTCTTTAGAATCTGCAGAATATTGAACCAGGTTTCTCGGCACTCGCCCGGGTTCGACAGCGCGTGGAAGGAGCTCTG
>NC_051406.1:10181351-10181436 GCF_015228065.2 Penaeus monodon
GGGGGAGGGAGGCTGGATTGGTGCAGCTCAGCGGGAAATTAATATTCTTCGTTTCCCGTTCGTTGTTTGTGTGCGGTTTGGGGTA
>NC_051406.1:10181679-10181767 GCF_015228065.2 Penaeus monodon
AATCTCTCTTTCCCCGTCTCTCTGTCGTCAGATAATTAGCGTTTTATTTTTAATCAAAAACATCAATACATATAGAAAACTTGGAGGC
>NC_051406.1:10181816-10182017 GCF_015228065.2 Penaeus monodon
TTAAAGTTTAGAAGAAAGATATATACATTTTTTTCTTCAGAATTACATGGATAAAAATGGCGTTGTGACGTTCTCTTGTTTTGTTTTCTCTCTTGTGTTTCCTTTTCCTTTTATTCGCTCCCCTTTTCTTCGTCTTTCTTTTGTTCGTATTTTCTTTATTCCTTCCTTCGTGTTTTCTTTTTAGTTGTATTTTCTTCCTTC
>NC_051406.1:10182437-10182660 GCF_015228065.2 Penaeus monodon
GTTTATGCGCTTGTGTGAGGAACATCTTAAGCGTGAACGACCCGTGTTTGTACATGTTCTTAGGAGCGTGCATTTCCCGACTGTTTGTATATTTTATTTGTTCGTGCATCTCACTCGGTATAGTATTTGTTGCCGAATTTCGAAACGGAATATAAGTGGTAAGTGTAAGTGTGTTGGTGTGGATGTGCTGGGATATCCACGTACGCTAGCATTGTGTGTGTAC
>NC_051406.1:10182957-10183415 GCF_015228065.2 Penaeus monodon
TGTTTGTATGCATGTACAAGTCATTCCGTGAATGTAAGCATTTACATATGCATGCATTATCATCAAATTATGGAAAGTTCACCTTGCTGAACAGTCATGTCATGTACGCAAAGGAACACACATTTTATTCATGTTTGCATGTACTTTAATCATATAGACAGTAAACTCATACACGCATCTGTACATCCTCACTCACAACATATATGCACGCGAAAATCTCACACGAATCCGGCCTCATTATTTTACTCATTACGCTCACCTCCTCGTCCCTGTAATGACTTTGTGAGTTTATGAGAAAGAGAGAAAAAAAAATATGCATGCTTCCTCTCTCACGGTTCCTCACACACCTAAGGATACCGGATCTTGGAGAAATCTTCCCCGGTGTTGTGTAAGCGGCCTTGGGACTCTTCCTCACTTTCTTGTTTGGTGAAAATGATTCTTTAATATCTTCCGGAATT
>NC_051406.1:10183778-10183853 GCF_015228065.2 Penaeus monodon
AGTTCTCAGTCGTTCTACCCATCTATATACGCCTGTATATATCAACGAAATATCTACGTATCTTTCTCTATTTTG
>NC_051406.1:10183873-10184166 GCF_015228065.2 Penaeus monodon
CTAGCGAGAGTTCCAGTATGCAGATTATTCACAGTTGGCGAAGTTTTGTTTTTAAGCGAATAGTTTATATATTGAGCATAGTTCATATATTAAAAACACAGCACAACGCAAAATTTAAGATGAGAATTTTTTAAATTATTTTTTGTATCATTTTATGCAGTCAATTGTGATGTAAAACTGTTGTATTATTTTTAGGAGAGCAGCTCAGTCATTGAGAACCTGGCAGTACATGCGATTATAACTTTGCATAATATGTAAAGGTTTAGTGTTTCTACGATGCATTAGGTATTTTG
>NC_051406.1:10184435-10184525 GCF_015228065.2 Penaeus monodon
TGGTAACTTTGCGAGATTTTCAGTATGGAAATTATTCAGTGTCTGAAAAGTTTTGAATTTTTAAGCAGATAGTTTATAGTTTAGGTATTT
>NC_051406.1:10184768-10185001 GCF_015228065.2 Penaeus monodon
CTCCACACCTTCACTCCATTTTTCTCTCTAATTTGATAATAAGAGAAAAAAGAAAGCAGGAAAGTTCCTCTAATTTTACATTTCGACAACAAAGGCTTACGACTTTTTGGTAAAGAGGCAAGGCGTTTGACAGGTGGAAATAGCTTTGTTCTCCTTCTCTTCTTCCTAATTCTTCCCTCTTCCTCCTCATCTTTTTTTCTCCCTAATCCTTCTCCTAATCGTGTGTGTGTGTT
>NC_051406.1:10185158-10185609 GCF_015228065.2 Penaeus monodon
TCCATCTCCTAATCTTTTCCTCTTTCTCCCAGTCTTGTTATTCTTGTCTGTACGTGTTTTTTGATCGTTGTTCCTCCTCCTCCTCCTCTTCCTAAACTTCCTTATCCCTTCTAATCTCCTTTTCTTCCCAATTCCCTTAATCATCTTGATTTTCCTCCTCCTGCAGTTAATCTTTTTGTTTCCTCTTTCTCTTCCTAATCGTCTTGTCTTTCTTCTAATCTTGCTTTTCCCCTTTAATCTTGCTTTTCCTTTTCCTTCTCTCCATCGTTTCATTTTTCTTCTAATCGTCTTGTTTCTCCTCTTCGTCCTAATCCTCTCTTCGTACTCCTAAACCTCCAAATCATCGTCTACATCTTTCTTTGTTTGTGTCTCTTCCTGGTTTCTTTTCCTCCTCTTCCTCCCCCATCCTCCTACTCCTCTTCCTCCTTCCCTTTCTTCTCTTCTACATCCC
>NC_051406.1:10185806-10185953 GCF_015228065.2 Penaeus monodon
TCCCGCCACCAACAATTACAAAATCTTTAAAAAGGCTGAGACTGGCCTTCGGTGGAAGCCATTACGTGCATCACAGACAATCATTCTTTCTCTTCTTGCAAAATGCGCAACAGACAAACTTTGCACTAATGGTCTTGCAAAATATTT
>NC_051406.1:10187425-10187529 GCF_015228065.2 Penaeus monodon
GAATCACACACAAGAAAACACACCTGCATTGAACCGTGTAACGCTCCTGACAGATGTTAATGAGAGAATGCAGGTTGACTCCCGCACCTGCCCTGACCGGTCTT
>NC_051406.1:10188316-10188431 GCF_015228065.2 Penaeus monodon
AAATTTAGATAAATGTCTAATTTTGATTCAAACGTTGTAGATATGTAAGAATATCATTATTACTTTGGTATACTTCTAGTTCAAAACACGCACACACATACACACAAAAAAAAGC
>NC_051406.1:10188475-10189281 GCF_015228065.2 Penaeus monodon
TCAGTCAAGAAAACATAAAAGTTAATTAAAATGGAGCATTAAATTCCTTTCACGTGTTATGGAAATTCCAACATTTTTGTCTTTGTTAATTACGTATCAAAAGCAATTAGACGTTTGACGTTTAATTCAGACATTGTGATTTTCTGTTAATCACTCTTATTTGTTATTTTTTTTCTATATATATTTGTTTATTCATTTTCTATTTGTTTTTCTTTATTTGTTAATTTCTTTCTATATTTATTTATTCATTTATTTTTTATTTGTTTTTTTTCTTTATTTTTTTTTACATTTCTTTATATATCTATTTATTCATTTATTTTATTTGTTTCTCTATATTTGTTAATTTTTTAAAATATCTATTTTTTCATTCATTTTTTACTTGCTTTTTTCTATTTATTTGTTAATTTCTCTTTCTATTCATTTATTGATTTGTTCATCTTATCACTCGACAATAAAATATTCAACAATAATCAACAATAATGATGATATTGGAAAAGGCGGTAATTGCATATATGATAAAAATGATTAACTTCTGTTATGTTGTTGTTAACAATGATAATGAAATTGCTGTAGCGACGAGGTAGACTATTGTATTGCTAAAAATTAATTATAATGGTGAAATTCTTTTAAAAGAGGAAATAAAGAAGAAAATAATATATGGAAAACAAGAGAAAAGGATTGCAAGAAAAAAAGACGAAGATGGGGAGAGACAAAAGACAAAGAGAGAAACATGGGAGAGAAATAACGAGATGGAGGCAAAAAATAGAATGGGATGTGAGAGATGAAGAGAGAAACAGAATATATTC
>NC_051406.1:10189756-10189930 GCF_015228065.2 Penaeus monodon
ATGTTACTTCATTTTCCTTTCATGTGTCTTACGAGGTGGCAAAGGGTCGGAGGTGAATCAGAAACCTAATTATCGGAACCCCATTAATTAGCCAGAGAGAGAAATTTATTGACAACAACTCTTGTACTCTGGTTAAGAAGGAGACGTACTCTGGAAGGTGTTTGGGTAAGGAGG
>NC_051406.1:10190223-10191000 GCF_015228065.2 Penaeus monodon
ACTTTATTTCGTAAGCAAGTTACACAATCAATTTATTTTTAAACACACACATACGTGTTTCCATTATTACCTGTTTTTCTTCCCCACATTATTCCTATCCACTTTAATCTTACGTAATCTAAGTCCTCTTGTGCAATACGTTATATAAAGTATCAAATAAAATTAAACGTGGAATTAAATCCAATATTCTGTATTTCGTTATTTTGTTATGTTGTGTCTCTACATTTTATTAAAACTTTACACCTCGTTGGTAAATTTAGATCATAAACGTGCCTATTTCACCCCCCCCCCCCCATCCTTGTTATAGCGAGGCATCATTACACACATATTAATTAACACTTAAGCCCTTGCTGGTTAAAACGATATTGAGTATACTTTAAAAAAAGATGTTTGTTATATACATGTTTTTCTTGACAACACTTTGAAATGATATCTTCTTATTAGATATGAAATGGATTTTCCTTTTTTGAATAAAATGTGTCTCGTCCAATCAACGTATATTGCGTATTCTCCCCCTTTTTTTTATCGTCTTCTGTCAAGAAATATGATTAATCTGATCCTGTGAAATCCGTACGCCCTTACCAAGCGTGACAGCCTTACCTCCTTCTCCTGTGAAATTCTTACACCCTTGCCAGCCGTGACATTATTACCCTCCTCCTCCTGTGGTATTATTTGCATGTCCAAGCCATCAGGAACATTCATACCCAACTCTTGAAATATTTGTATGCCGCCGCTGGCTCTGACGTCATCAGCTCTCTTCCTACCATCGTAATATCA
>NC_051406.1:10191218-10191542 GCF_015228065.2 Penaeus monodon
TATTCGATTTTTTTGTTTCTCTCTTACTTTCTCGTCAAATATTAAATTTAACAGCAAATGTTGCAATGAAAGCTTAATAATATTACTGAAAAATAAATTTAATATTCAGCCAAATGCAGGTTTACACGGGAAACTCCATGCATATTTTCCTCGCTATTAAACTTCGTTCATTCCAAAGCTCAAAGAAACGTAACAAGCTTAAACACAAGACGCACACTGCCTATTCATCATAAAAAAAAAAATGTGTTGACAAATGAGATTACGAAAGTCTATGATAATTTGCTGTTGATTTTTTTTGAAAAGCAGATTCTTGATCCCTCCCAC
>NC_051406.1:10191875-10192059 GCF_015228065.2 Penaeus monodon
AACTTTTTTTCTTTTCCTTTTTTATTCTTAACACGAGAACAGAAAAAAAGTTCTACTTTCCACCTTCCTTTCAGACAAGACACATGCGCACCGAGGGAGGGGTAAGTGTGTGCTGAAGAATTCGGTATCCAGGCACATAACTTAGGCTTATGCTTACTCTATCTCTTGAAGGTGCTTAGGCGAT
>NC_051406.1:10192301-10192403 GCF_015228065.2 Penaeus monodon
ATAGTCCTCAGAGCTTTCCATGCTCTTGTTTTCACTGCCCCCCCCTGCCCCCCCCCTCTTGCTCGTCTGTTCATTAACTAATAGCCTTGTATTCCTCTAGTT
>NC_051406.1:10192746-10192820 GCF_015228065.2 Penaeus monodon
CTTTAGCGTACTTTTTGTCACTGTAACGAATTATATCTTGTTTAGTCACCTTTTTCTTGGTTAAAATTCCAAGC
>NC_051406.1:10192879-10192984 GCF_015228065.2 Penaeus monodon
TCCCGCATCCCGCAATCATTGCAAACAAATCCCTTTCAATTGCTTTTGCAGTCGTAAAAAAACTCATCGTATTACCCGTCGAGTGATGTAAACAAGAGTGTCAAC
>NC_051406.1:10193159-10193675 GCF_015228065.2 Penaeus monodon
CACATTTTTAGAATTCTTTACCTTATAATATTGTGTTCACGAAAGTCTTTATCATCATGACCCCCTTTTTATTAAGAGTATTTTTATTACTATTATGCTCACCGTCGCTAACATTATTATCACTCTTATGTGTGCTTGGCACGCATTACTTCTTTACGAGGTTCTAGTATAAAAATGAACAGCGTCATAAATATTTTCATGTCTACTAATATTATACTAATACTAATATTACACTTTTGTTTGTTTTATGATCCTTTTTTTTTCTTTTTGTGATCTTTTATAGAAGGCTTTGACCAGTATTCATTATTAAAAAAAAACAAGCTATATTCTGCCTTGTCTTAACTCTGAATTAAAATCTGTTTTATTCTTCATTCCCGTGTTTGCCTGATTTGTTTCGTCATTTCTATTGGCACATCTTTTTAATAATTATCATGGTTGTTATCGTATTATTGTTTATATATTTTTTTTATGCATTGTCTCCAAACAATGCATTAAATATTCTGTTTAATTAAGTCT
>NC_051406.1:10194362-10194532 GCF_015228065.2 Penaeus monodon
CTAACTTCCAAAGAGCAAAGAGCAAGCCAAGTGTCACTAAACTTCGGGAACAACATCGAGAAATTAAGTAGTTGGCGACAGCAGTTGAGGTCCAGCGCGGGTCTCCCTCTCCTCTTTGAGACTTCGGGAGGGAGGCTGTGCCAGGTGGGCCTTCTCATGAATCTCCTGAA
>NC_051406.1:10195597-10195995 GCF_015228065.2 Penaeus monodon
TGTTACATCTTTCTCTTTTTAGTAAGAGATTATCAGAAAATCCACATATAACGATAAGAAACAATAAATAAGATAGATGCACATACTATCAAAAGCCAAAAAAAAAAAACAGTAATAAGAAGAACACAAAAGAGTAAATGTAAATACAATGATAAATTCCTAGACTTAGTAGTGAAGGCAAAAAAAAGGGCATACACCTTTCGAAAACTTTTAAAAGATGTAGCGACGGTCGACACTTTATTGTTATTCTCACCGAGTCTCTAAAGACTGCAAAAGTTTGATATCATTGTTATGGAACTTAAGATGCTGCCGTTAATATTTTCCGCTTTGCTGTCTCATATCACAAGGAAAAAAAGAATAATTTGGAAGAATGTTAAGAGTTGAATATGTTCTTGGGT
>NC_051406.1:10196044-10196196 GCF_015228065.2 Penaeus monodon
CAAAAGATGGTGAAAGATGGGTGTATTTATATATTTTTTAAAAGGGTGAATGATGGAATAAAAAGGTATTCGAAAAAAAAGATAATAAGAAACGTGACTAGGAAGACATTGTCAATAAAAATAATACACACCAGTAGATACATTATTCTTAA
>NC_051406.1:10196253-10196765 GCF_015228065.2 Penaeus monodon
TTTTTCTCTATTTTTTCTCCACTTTTTTTTCAGCCTCTCTCTCTCTTTTTTGTCTTTCCTTTTGAGAAACGATCAGAAAACGCTTGAGGAATGACAAAAGCGAGAATCACGAATGCTGGAACGCGATGTCCTGGTCGTTCCCAGCATGCTGATTTCGACGGCAGGGGGAGGGAGGGGGGAGGGGGAAGGGGAGGAGGTGGAGGGGGGAGGGGAAGGAGAGCTGTTGGGAGGAGCAGGGGGAGGGGAGGCAGCGGGGGATAGGGGAAAGTAGGGGAGTGGAGGGGGGAGCAAGGGGAGGGGAGGCAGAGGGGGATGGGGGAAAGTAGGGGGTGGAGGGAGGAGCAGGGTTGAAGGGGGAGGGTTGTGGGGGATAAGGGGGAGGTGTGTGAAGAGGACGGAGGAGGGGGGGGTGGAGGTCTGTAAAGAGGACGGGGAATGGGAGGGGATTAGTGGGGGTGAGGGGTAGGGGTAAGGTTTGTGAGGGAGAAGGGGGTAGGATCTGTTAAGGCAAC
>NC_051406.1:10196938-10197643 GCF_015228065.2 Penaeus monodon
GAAAGATGTATGGTATGGAAGAAAAGAGATAGAAGCAGTAGTGGGGGAAGAATGTATAAGGGGGTGGGTGAGGGGAAGAGGAGAGAGGATGGGAAGCATGATGAGGAGGAAACGGAGGTGTGCGATGGGGAAAGAGGAAGAGAGAGGTGGAAGGATATGTGAAAAGCACGAGGGAGAAGCTAAAGGGAGGAAAATGAATAGAGAAATGAGGAGAAAGAGAAGCGATAGGAGGGAGGAGTAAAGATAAGGAGACGGGGAAGAGTAAAGAAGAGAGAGGAGAGGCGTAATTGTAAGAGGAGACAGAACAGGACCAAAGTCTGAGAATAAATATGGTTTTACTTTTGCGTTTCGCAGAACGAACGAGTTTCACGTCCAGAAAAATATACACATTTATTACTAGATCCCAAAATTTAAGAAGAGAGAAATATGAAGCTAAAACAATGAAAGAAAATATATACCCAAAGAAACACAGTGTAAAAACGTTCTAAATACTTTCTGAACAAAAAAGAGAAAAGCATATATACAGAAGTTCATTGTAATCTTAATGAATCTGCATGACCTTTAACCTGAGCAAATCCCCTGAAAATCAGAACCCAACAACCCAGTGACCTATGACTGACCTCGCCTGACCTCACTTCGTCTGCACCAATCAGCTAATGGCATCTTGCAGGACTAGGCACGTTGTAAAGCAGGAAGGAAGTTTAA
>NC_051406.1:10197819-10197904 GCF_015228065.2 Penaeus monodon
CGTCGGGGAGGGTAAGTGTAAGGGAGAATGGAAAAGAGAGCGTAGTGGAGGGGGGAACAGAGGAAGAAGGAGAAAGTAAGTGTGG
>NC_051406.1:10197961-10198871 GCF_015228065.2 Penaeus monodon
TATGAGCGGAAGGGAATAAGACAGAAGGAGAGAGAAGACGTGGGGAAGGAAGATAGCAAGGGGAAGGGGAAGGGAGGGGGAGGATAATGTGAGAATGGGGTAAAGGAAAGAGGGGGAAGGGTGATAGAGGCAGTGTAGTCATTTTAGGGGAAAAAAGTGAAAGAGTTGTTGGCTATTTTCTGGGAAAAAACTGGGTGTTGAGTTTTCTTCATTGAAAAGCAGAAAAAAGAACAATGAAAAAGAGGTAGTGAAAAAAACGTTACTGACAAGGGAAAAAAATTGAAAATAATAAAACCAATATACAAAACACTCAAGTGAGGTCTTGGAAGTCAACCCGACAGACTAAATATTTTATATTTAACATAAAGTTTGACAAATATGAAAACTCTGAAGCTTAATCCTCAGCTTGAGTTAGATTTCAAATACCTAGCAGTATTTTAATTGGCGAATAGCACATTCTTTAAAGACCATATTTGATATATTTCTTTGGAGGCAAAAATAGTATATAGCATTATTACCAGTAATTCCCAAAACTATTTTGTATATTATATAAAAAAAAACAAGAAAAACAATGAAGTAAAGCTTCCTTAGACTCGAGAAGCAAAATTGTCAACAACAGTTTTTGAAATCATGAACACGCTCACGCTACAACAAAAAGACTCTAAAACTATACCTTTTTACTAATTGCCATTCACGTTATTAATCAAACTAATATCAAGAAAAAGAAAGAGAGGGAGTGATTCTTTTGGTGCAGGAATATACCAAATTAACATTTCAGAAAGAGAGGCGCAAAAAAGATCCCGCGAGCGCTGATATACTCGTTCCGTCTTTGCACATGTCCTCTTTAAAATACATATGCATTCTCATACATTTATTTATGCTGCTCAGCGTTTGCAGTCGTGTATCTTTA
>NC_051406.1:10199729-10199828 GCF_015228065.2 Penaeus monodon
TGGTACGCATTTCTTTAGAATATATTACCATGGTTTCCATCAGCTGTCCGCTTTTCATTATACAAACACATTCCGAAAAGAATATCGAAATTACATGCG
>NC_051406.1:10199888-10200478 GCF_015228065.2 Penaeus monodon
TTACACATTACATGGGGATTTTTTTAAATACTGACTTACCATATCATCGTTCTTCAGTACATATGATATTTATTAGTGGCCCATGCATCAGCTGTTTATTTATCTATTTATACACGCACTCTCTCATTTTCTCCCTTTTATAAATTCCGTGCGTAGTTTTAGCTTCTCAGCAACCCGTTGTTTTTAGCTTTTTTTCATGGGGGGGGGGGGGTCTATTGTCTTCTTTGTCTTGCTCATATTTGGTTATTTTTTGTGGTAGATTTTTTCTTCTTTTTCGCAATATTGCGCTCAATATTCACATTTTTTTTCTTTCTCTCTCTCTCTTTCTTCGTCATTGTAATCATTTTTAATTTTAGGATACTTCGTTCGTGCTTCTGTTTCCTTTGTATATTTCTCCGTTTCATTATCATGATTATTATTTTTTTTCGTTTCTCTTTCTTTTCCTCTTCCTTTTGTTCATAATTATCATCAGCAATGTCATATTCTTTTTTTCTTTTTATCATAATCCTCGTTATCATATCTTCGTATTATCACATTTCCCCCTTTTTTTTCTTTCTATTCTCTTCGTCACAATTTAATTTTTTTCCCCA
>NC_051406.1:10200542-10200707 GCF_015228065.2 Penaeus monodon
CCTCCTTCTTCTCTTCTCGCCTCTTCCGGTATCAATTTTTCTGTCAATCGGCGGCCATATTGTCATCTTATGAGACCATTTATCGGGGTTTGTCATCTTATGAGACCATTTATCGGGGTTTTATGCGCTTCGCCTGACCTTCGCTCCTCCGTTTGGCTCATTTGA
>NC_051406.1:10200788-10200855 GCF_015228065.2 Penaeus monodon
CATCGAATTATATTTCAGATGATATATCTAGATTATTTTTTCATTCACTTTATTTATTAATGAATGA
>NC_051406.1:10200948-10201211 GCF_015228065.2 Penaeus monodon
TATTTATTCATTTATCTTTTTTTTTGGGGGGGGGGAGGGGGGCGTTCTTCTTAATGTATGATATCTAAGTTAAGATTTAAATTTTTCGTTTAGGGGGGGGAGGGGAGAAGAAGATATTTTTCTTCTTAATGAATTATATCTCGGCTAAGATATCGTTGCCCATTTTTCTATATCTTTTGGGAAAAACGTTATCTTTTTTTTTTTTCATTTTAATGCATCTCAACTCTTAATTTAAAAATTTCAAGTAGTCTCATCCTAGCTGA
>NC_051406.1:10201248-10202160 GCF_015228065.2 Penaeus monodon
TCCACGACGAACATAAATTCACATTCGACATCCGCGCCTTGACCCCGTGACCTTACCAAGCTGTAGCAAGGAAATTCATGTCACATTCAACAGCGAACTCACTCTACATCTAACATGAAACTCATCCCACGTCTTAAGTCACTCCACATTCGGCTCAAACATTCCACGAGGCAACACCAATTCCATCCACATTCATTGGAAATACTGAACATGCAATCCGAATTCACTCCATGTATGACTCAAACTCCTATCACATTCACCCAACCTAACTCCTCATGCAATCGCCCTCCACATCCATTCCCAACCTCCCTTCACATCCACCCCACTCTCCCTCCACATAATCAACCTCCCTCCACATTAACCCCCACCCTCCACATTAACCCCCACCCTCCCTCCACATAATAAACCTCCCTCCACGTCTACACCAACCTCCCTCCACATTAATGCCAACCTCTTTCCACATCTACCAGCTTCCCTCCACATCTACACCAACCTACACACTAACCCCAACCACCTTCCACATCCACCCCAACCACCTTCCACATCCACCCCAACCACCTTCCACATCCACCCCAACCACCCTCCACATTAACCCCCACCCTCCCTCCACATAATCAACCTCCCTCCACATCTACATCAACCTCCCTCCACATCAACCCCACCCATCCTCCATATTCACCCCCCAACCCCCCCTCACATCCACCTCCGTGACCCTTGACCTTAGCCCGACCCCCCCCCTTCCCTCCGCATGTTCTCTCGCTCTCCCACACTGCTTCACCAAATGCAATTTTCATAAACTAACAGTCAGAGCACAGTTCACTTACTCACATTTCTCTGGCAGATGCAAAGTAAAGGTTTACTTGTTTGTTTTTACTCTTATCTCTCTCACCTCTTTCTTCCGGTTGGTTTAAC
>NC_051406.1:10203794-10204057 GCF_015228065.2 Penaeus monodon
TGTCTGCTGCAAGAAATTCATGAGTGCCATGAGAAATATACTAACAATGTTGCAACGGAAGCACACGCTGTAAATTATTGATACACTTTTACAGGATGAAATGTGTTGTCGGAACCTCCCACTGGTATACATTACTAGACAAACTGACAATAATTTTAACATTCACCGACTGTCATGCACGTTTACTTTCTCGATAGTAAAATTAAGTGAATGATTAGTACCATTAAGATAAAATTTAATGGAAACACACCGGATTGACGTGC
>NC_051406.1:10204516-10204763 GCF_015228065.2 Penaeus monodon
CCAGGGACAATATATAGGATTGGAGCAATGCTTTCCCGTAGCCTGTGTATTGATCAATATTTCTCTCTCCACAGACGGGTGATGCTGTAACCAGGATGCCTCATAAACTCGGCTTCCACGTGACACAGGCTTCAAGTGAGTATGTTGTGCATGTGGGTATGTTGTCTTTTTTCTTCTTGGTTGTGTCAGTTGGTGTTGTCTTGATTTATGTTTGTTTTTTCTCTTCTTGTTTGTTTATTCTAGTTTT
>NC_051406.1:10205071-10205659 GCF_015228065.2 Penaeus monodon
TATCACCAATCTATCAATCCTATTTGACATTCAACTAAAATCCCTTTATCATATCTTACCCGTTTGGTTTTTATATTTCTTGAAATTAAAGATATTAGCATTTAAAATTTTTGCTAAAATAAATTGATTGGGAATTAGTCAGATCTATAATTTGTGTCATCTTTTTATGTGTGTGCGTGTCACTTCACATTTTCCTAGAGAATAATCATCGATAACAAAAGCTGCAGTATTAATGTTGCTTAGTGATATATATTATTCATGCTTGGAGGTAGAATTCGCAAAGAACTGATGAAATATTTATTAGCTCTCAGATTTCTCAAATGGTAATGTTTCAGATATATGATCAAAAATGGAAGATTGTCTCATGGCTGGATTTTAAATATTTGATATTTTTTTCTGCAAAAGTGACATACTTTGATATCTGAGATTAGTATGTCAGGCAGGGATGATTATTACATTAAGCCAAACTAGAACAGGAAATGACACAAAATGGGAATACAGTCATCCTTGTAACCAGCGCTACCATGTATGAAATAAGGGTATGAACTACTCGTTAAAAGTCTACGGATTCCCCACGCAATATTTCAT
>NC_051406.1:10206437-10206509 GCF_015228065.2 Penaeus monodon
AAAAATCATCGGATGACCAAGGTGTAGAAACGGTAAACAAACTTGGATGGTACTGTAAGAAAGACAAAGCAA
>NC_051406.1:10206888-10206956 GCF_015228065.2 Penaeus monodon
CCTATTTGCAGAAACTATTGTTCGTTTCTATCGTGCAAAGCAAGCTGTTCTACTAGAAGAAATATAAA
>NC_051406.1:10208620-10208848 GCF_015228065.2 Penaeus monodon
GGATGTCCCCAAATCAAATAGGTCTATCCGAACTTGAATAACAAGATCAAGAACCTAGTTTAACATAGTTACAGTACTTTGAGCTCAGTTCGTGTACCGAGAAATTCCCTCCATGAAATATTCATAGTTGTAAACAAGACGGCTGCCATTGCTCTGTTTGCCGCATTCTTCCGAATCCCTTTGGCATGGCATTCACCTCTCGTTACCTACTGCTTGGATTCTATTGTC
>NC_051406.1:10209417-10209806 GCF_015228065.2 Penaeus monodon
AGCTTACGTTCATACCTGACCAACAAGCTGATGGCGCAGACAAGACAAATGCACAAGGCCGTCCTCTTTAACTTGAAGGTCACGCGAATCGGCCAATACGTACGCTAAAACAAGCAGACGAAACCTGTCAGCTTGAAACGGCGCCGATTATCCTGGTCTAAACGTGCGGCTGCCCGGGTCTCTGGCTTAACGTGGGAACTGATGACGGCAATTGCTTCTGACGATGTGTTGCGAGCGTTTCCCTAAAGGATTCAATTTCCCTCGACGGTCGCCGAGCCTTTTTGTTTTCTGATTTGAGGAATGAAATATCGGGCTGATGATGAGAGAAAAGACGAACTGGCAACTGTTATTTTTTGAAGATGGGAGGAGTTAGAACAAGGAGTGTATGT
>NC_051406.1:10211427-10211529 GCF_015228065.2 Penaeus monodon
GACCCTCGGATATAATTCACAGGCAGGGTTCAATTTGCTGTGTTCCCCAATGCCTCTGTCCCTCTCATCCGCTGTATCGTGTATTTGTACCTCTCTTCCCCC
>NC_051406.1:10211910-10212048 GCF_015228065.2 Penaeus monodon
GGGTCCGCTATTTTTATTTTTCACCTAACAAACTTTATGTCATTTATCATCCAACATCCGGACACGTATTTCACTTCCACTCAGTGGTTTCCAACACCCACTCTCCCACTCATGCTGTTTGCACATCCTCAGTTCATA
>NC_051406.1:10212088-10212378 GCF_015228065.2 Penaeus monodon
CCAGCTTTGCAACATTGCTATCACTTTCCTTCCGTCTGTATCCATCTGGTCTTCTTGTATCGTTGTATGTTGCTATTCTCCTCTCATATTTCATCCTCCTTTTCTGCGTCTTTTCTTAGCACCGTCTTTCTGTGGTCGCTCTATCGTTAAGATTTCACTGGAGGAAAAGATCTGGAAAGTCTAGTCAGTTTTTTTTTTCTCTCTTTCTTATTTTTATCCGTTGATTACGTTTCTTAACTCAGCATTTTCTTCGTCTCTCCGCTTCGAGTGTGAATTTTTCATCGTGAATC
>NC_051406.1:10212855-10213042 GCF_015228065.2 Penaeus monodon
GAAGCCTCAGTTTTTAATTACGCCTTGCATTAATTCTGATCTAATCTCTGCCTCCCCCCTTCCCTCTATCGTTGGATTAGTTATCCATTCTTCTGCACCTTTCGACCTCTTCCTCCGCTCTCTTAACGTTATTACTTATTCCACTTCTATCATTTATCCACCAATGTATTTCTACCCGTTTCTTTTC
>NC_051406.1:10213267-10213488 GCF_015228065.2 Penaeus monodon
CGTCCTCCCTGACGGAAAGCTCATTTTATCTTCATACGGTACACATATCTTTATCTTTGCCATCTTCTCTTTTCTCCATGATTTTTAGGGAGACAGACTGATGACCATATTTTTCTCTGATATACTATGAGAGTATTCAGTACTTTATTTTCTCTTTAAGTCGTTTATTTAAAGGTGTGAGCAGTACTATATGTATAATTTTTTTTTATGTTTTGTGGTTT
>NC_051406.1:10213521-10213898 GCF_015228065.2 Penaeus monodon
CATTTCTAGGGTTTATAGAAAAGAGAAATAAACATTAGTTTACTTTTCCGGTTTGGCATTTTATTGTCAGTGTTGAATAACCTGTTTTTTTTATTACTTTTTAAAAATTATTATTGATAAACGAATCACTCAAAGGAAGACATTTTCTTTTTATTCCAATTTACTGCCGTCAATTTTTCTTCTACGGTAAAAATCTTATCAGACGAACAACTACAGAATTTGTGTTATGTGGATATCTATATCCGAAATATTTCAACATAAATCAAGTCAATGGAAGTTTGGTCCTCATTAAGAAAACATGAATTATTGTCATACATTAGAATAAATTTCGTATTTTGTTCATGAAAATAGTTGTTCTAAGCGGACTGCAAATGCGT
>NC_051406.1:10214569-10214702 GCF_015228065.2 Penaeus monodon
CAGCAGAGAGTCGGTATTTGCCACTAACCAGGTCAACATCTCTTTATGGGAGAGTTTGAGTGCGTGTGAATGCTCCTTGTCATGCCTTGGGTACTGTAGGTGAAGCGAAGTTCTACGACGCATTAGGCAGTCC
>NC_051406.1:10214741-10214847 GCF_015228065.2 Penaeus monodon
CTCTGATGTGTGAGGCGATGGTGATGCGAAATCGCTGGCTCGAGGACCTTAAGTTGGCCGGGAATAAGACCGGGATTTGGGAACGAGAGGGAACCTACTTGAGTTA
>NC_051406.1:10215146-10215986 GCF_015228065.2 Penaeus monodon
GCTGATTAATCCATGAAAAGCGAACAGTGCCGATGAACAAAGAAATAAGGAAAGGACTGAGGCTTGTGCGCCTGTGAACTGAGGTCGTGGCGGCCCTTGTCGACCGGGAGATTTTCCTGCGTTATTGTATTTCCTTCATATCCTATTTTATTTCTTTTTCTCGCCTCTCATGCTGCGTCAGAATTGCACCTGTAGGCCTACACATAGACATCGCTGTGTAAATATAATAACTGTCCCCTAGATACTCAAAATTAATTCATAGCTCGTCTAAATCTATCTAAAATAGATGAAGATCGCCTCGTAGTATGTCCAAAGGGGCCGGAAATATGTCAAAATCACTATTTATCATTATTATTACACATGAAAATCGTTGGAACAGATTCTTTGTAAGCTTAAATCGCTCCAAAATACATCAAAATCTCGCTAAACTGACCTAAATTCCACACTCCGCATCAAAATCCCCCCAAATTTCCCCCATACATATCAAAATCTCCCCAGAACAGACCTAAATCTCCCTAATACAGACCTAAATCTCCCCCACACACATCAAAATCCCCCTAAAACAGATCCAAATCTCCCCCATACACACCAAAATCTCCCCAGAACAGACTTATATCTCCCTAAAACACACGCAAATCTCCCCCCCCCACACACACACATCAACATCTCCCCCCCCCCCAACGCATCAACATCGCCCCTAAAACAGACCGAAATCGCCTCAGACAGCGCAGTCGAACCCCAGAAGGATTAGTTGAACCTGATCCAAAGAGGTTAGGTTTCAACACCTGCGACATCGCCTGACGTTGATTCCAAAGCCCCTGTTTGTATCGTATTTATACA
>NC_051406.1:10217665-10217774 GCF_015228065.2 Penaeus monodon
GACGAGCAGATAAATAAACAAAATCGGCCCCAATAGAGCTGCTATTTCTCTGCCACTGATATTTACGACCAACTTCATTTATTCATGAAAGTGTCTGCCAAATGGTCCT
>NC_051406.1:10218300-10218473 GCF_015228065.2 Penaeus monodon
TCCCTCTTTCTCTGGACCGGCTCATAGCGAACACTGGCCATGCTGTCTGCCATGAATGAGAGTTATGTTGCATGATCAGATTGCCAGTTCCAGTGCAAGCGGTATTGGCTTTTGGGATTAAACCTGAGACGCGAGATTCTTGTTGTTGAGTCCGTTGCATTGCGTAACAAAAG
>NC_051406.1:10218501-10218683 GCF_015228065.2 Penaeus monodon
GGGGGGGGGATGGGTCGACTGTGTTTTCATTGCCGTTGCTATAATTATGTTTATTTGATTTCCTCTTCGCTTTGATTTTATTTTCTATATTTTATTATGTAATGTAAGTGTCATATATTCTGGTATGTATCTTGAAAGCGTGGTTGCAAGAGGAAGGGGGCAGGTGTGTACGAAAAAAATGC
>NC_051406.1:10219124-10219506 GCF_015228065.2 Penaeus monodon
CCCGCAATGCCTATTCATAATGGCCCATTCACACAATGAGAATGAGTCACCTAAACATGGAAGGCATTTCTCATATGCACCTTATACACACGAATGCCAAAACTATCTAAACTTTGGAAGCCACCTTCGCACCCTCGTGTAGACCAGACCAGCCTTTAACATCCTCCTTCTGCGTCTTTCCCTCTAGGCGAGGATGAGGGCGGGCGAGCCAAGGAGCTCCTGCAGCAGGGCCCGGGTGTGAAGGGGTGGGTCTCTGCAAGATTCTGCATCTACCCCCAGGAGCTCGTCTTCCAGCTGGATGAGAGATGCAACCTCTCCCGCGTGCAGCTGCTGGCGCATCAGCACCTCATCCGTGAGTATCAAAGGGGAGGGAAATGTGTTT
>NC_051406.1:10219930-10220184 GCF_015228065.2 Penaeus monodon
GCCTCCCTTCATTAGTTCCTAAAACACAGTCTATGTGTGTCCCAGGGTTAAGCCCCCTACACACGGGACAGCTGCATCGATCGACTGCTGCAGAAACCATACTCCCTCACGTCCTGATCGCTTCCGGGCAACTTCCAAGCTAAGAAAACAAGCAAACAAACGTTGAATTAAAAAGTTGTCAGGGTTTGCAGATTGCTGGACAAAGTTCAGCCATAAGACCGGGAACTTAACAGATCTGAAATGGCGTCTTCTGA
>NC_051406.1:10221362-10221498 GCF_015228065.2 Penaeus monodon
ATTCCTTTCTAAGAACAAACCAGAGAAATTGAGGAAGAATGAATCAGACACACACCAAAGAGCTGCTGTTCCTGTCTCGTTATGTCTCTTAAAAATGTCATACTTTTTTGTACTGCTGTTTCTCCAAAGGAAGATA
>NC_051406.1:10222916-10223204 GCF_015228065.2 Penaeus monodon
TCAACTGCCACATACACTGCCATTAATGATTATGATAAGATAATAAACCCGAATAAGGATAGGAAGATACCTAGGAAAGAATCTATATTTACAACCCGTGTTAGATAATGGAAAACACACACATCATACATAACGAAATCATAACGTAGGAAAAAGAATATAGAAGATAAATTTTGCGTTTCACTAAGCAATTACTTACTTTTGAAGTTGCCTTTGATGGAAACGATATGAAACTTGGCACGGGTTTAAGAGGGCGTTATTGTTGTAGTCAACTTTGAGGGAAAAGAC
>NC_051406.1:10223573-10224171 GCF_015228065.2 Penaeus monodon
TTTTAAATGTAAACTTTAGAGCATTTTTTTCCTTGGCTGCCAATGACATTTGAATGACTGCAACAGAGGGGGCTGAATCCAGAAATGACTAAATCGACTATGTTTATGGTGTACTAAATACAGTAGATATTTCTGGGTAGGATTACAGGGGATTCACTAATTTTTCACGCGACTGCAGCTGCGTTCGATGCCATATATCACTTGCCGATGAATTGTACATTTCCGAAAGCTAAAAGTTAGGTTAAACTTACCTCTGGATTCTCTTCACGACACACAACTTGATGCGCTGTGCCAAATGCTTAGTTCCATCCCAGTCCCGGGAATCTACATCAGTTTATAGGTAGCTTTTAATTCTAATTATTGACTTTCTTTACCATTACACACTATTCTGGACATCTGATAATACAAAATCTCATACTCTTTAAACTACAAATAAATTCAAGACTACGAAAAATGGCCGCACTAACTACCAACCCTGAAACGTCTGTTCGTTCGGATTTTCAGACCAAAAATTTAACTATGAAAAATGTCACTTTCATTGATGCCATGCCTTACTTTTCTATATTGTATTATATGTGTATTATAAGTATCATCACGT
>NC_051406.1:10224431-10224820 GCF_015228065.2 Penaeus monodon
GGATTAATACATGACTTCACCCCCATAGCCTCAGACCCGTATAAAAGGCAGGGCTAAATGACGGGCTTCGTGCGTGCGTTCAATTTCCCTCTGCGTTGGCGTTCGGTGTGAGTTGTAGGGTACAATTGAAATAAATCAAATTGTACACAGGAGACAGAGAAATGGACGAACTTAAAAAATCCTTTTAACAACTACTGTGTTGATCTGAGTATCGGTTCTGCAACATTAAGGTTTAAGTTTTCAGGTAGGTTAAGTTTCCGCTGAAACTTTGTTTTTTATCAAATTTTATCTTTAGTGGTGTTTGGTAAATCTGTCTACTTCACATCATACTAATTTACGTATTCATCTATTTGTTGTTATTGTTAACATCGTTAATATTTATGTTGCTT
>NC_051406.1:10224856-10225649 GCF_015228065.2 Penaeus monodon
CACACGAATATGTGTCCAATATAGAGAGGTTGGTTAGTCGATTCTCATGCATTGTTCAACATTTGTAAAGATCAGACTGAAAAAATAAACGAAAAGATATCAAAGATTTTGCAAAACAAACACATCTTGCTTATTTTAGCATGCAGCCTAGAGACCACGTTCCGCCTTGTGTCTCCCCATATGGTCGCAAAAGCGCAGTGCTCATAAAGCAATGGAAAAATGAATTAAGGAAAACTTTGTCGTAGAGAGTCGAAAATATACCGCGGTGACTCTTCTTGTTTTTGTTGGGAGTATAAACGCTAACGTTATTGTATCTTCACTTGTCAGCTTTCACTTCCGCTGCTAAATATGAAAAAAAAAAAAAAAATGCAGGAGAGTATCACAGGTGGTAAAAGTGAAAGGGGATATAAAGATTGCATACAATACTTCGTATTTCTCTCAAGAAAAGCTCTATTGATATTATACGAGACTTGTGAGAAAACATCTGACCTGTTAGCTTCCAGGCTAAAAGCAAAGACCTGCTGAAAGCCGGAAGTTAAGAAAAAAAACTTATCAGACTAGTGGGAAGGGTCTTCCTTACTTTAACCTAACAAAAGAACTTGTATATTGCAAGGATTCTCTAAGCTTGTTATCGAAATGGGAATGCAGGACTATTTACCCAAAGACAATAGACCTGGGTTGCGTTTTATTACACAATGGTAACCGGTGCGAGTCATTTTCCGTTGCCCAAGTAGACTAAAATATGAACACAGTTAAAACTTAAAGCCAAACTTCGGACTTAAATTAAGATGCG
>NC_051406.1:10225687-10226136 GCF_015228065.2 Penaeus monodon
TCAACTTGGTTGCAGGAACTTTCCTCTACTGAGCGCCTGTATCTATTTCTGGTGAATTCTGGATCGTTAACTTCGGCAGCGAAGTGGGTAGAGGAAGTTTTGCTCCTTGTGCTAATGGGATAGTTGGTTAAAGCTAAATCACAAAGATGTGACATAGCTTTCAAGAGAAACTGTAAGTGTAACGAGCAGTTCAAAGGACCCATTAGTTGACAAAGAAAATTGTCTACCACCCCTTATTTTGTCTTAGGACTGAGAAAAGAATCCGTCAATGTCCTAGACAGAGATGATGGTTATTTGAAACACGATTGTAAATCGTAATACTTAAGAAACAGACTAAAAGCAGCAATCACTGAATTTTCTAAGATTTTAAAGTAATATAAGTATAAGTTTTGCACTTGTGATATTCATTTAAGCTTCTACCTGGAGAAATTACGGAAAAAAACACAGGT
>NC_051406.1:10226383-10226665 GCF_015228065.2 Penaeus monodon
GGAACGAAGAATAAAGTCCAATCAAGATATAAAGGTGACAGGAAATGCTGAGGCAGATAGGAAAGGTGCATAACCATACTAATGCTTGTGCTTCTAGTTGTAATGAAACCTAAGTCACTTTACTTCCTCTTTTTGGTTCTTGCACTTTGACAGCGCAATGATGCAAGTGTTTAATTTTGCATGATGAATAGTATTTCGTACATCGCTTCTTTTTCTTATTGTTTAAAGGAACGTAAAATGGATTTAACATCAGAGGTATAGACTTGAAAACGACTGGGATGA
>NC_051406.1:10226847-10227939 GCF_015228065.2 Penaeus monodon
GAGTTATGTGCGCATTAATTTTACTATGCCTCCATTTTTTTTTTTGTAAACGCAATTATTAGTGCTTTGACTGATGGCATTTGAAGGGAGTGCCTCAATTTTGTTTTCAATAAGATTAATTTAGTGAAAATACCGGCAGACTGAAAAACTAGTATTAATTCTTGATTATATTAACTTACGAAATTGCCCCGTAGATCTTTAAATTCTCATTAAAGTGGTGGTGTAGAAAATAATGCCACACATCTGCCAGTTTGTCCACATTTCCTTCAGATATTCTGAGCACCAACTAAACTAATCATCTAAGGATCACATTTTTTTTTTCTATGAATTGGTCTCCGAGGCACGTGGGGGATCAGGGCAGCTGTCACGTTCATAGTTTGTTATTTACATGAAACCCTTTCGTGACTTTCAAACGTAATGTAATTTTTAAAAATCCTGCACCTTTCGCTGACCTCTGGTATCAGATACGGAATGGATATTATTTCCGAAGTCTGAAATAGGGTCTTTAAATCTAACCTTAACCAAATTTACCATAATTGCAAATAGAGTCTATCATTATTTACGTCGATATTTTCTAGAGACACTCTCCATATCAGGCTTGCAAAACATTAATAGCACTTCCCGATAAAACTTTCTTATTTCCTCATACATTAAATGTACAGTTGATGTCTGCCTCTGAAACAATAAATTTAGTTAGTTGCATTAGGTAAAATGTGATTGAAAAGATCAAATAACATAAAATGGATATATCCCTCAATACTTTGGATGTCGTGTGTGGCCAAAAGTCTTAAATCTTCTATATCTTTGGATTTAAAAATCAGGTGCAGACCCTCTCGAAAGCCTGGAGCAATTTAAGTTTGATGTTGCATGGCCTTTGGAAGACCTTGACTTCGTTCTTCCTATTAGCGCTGTGAGAAAAAAACGGGTATATATTTCGCATCAGAGCCTCACACTGCCTCGGAAGGCACTTTACTGCTTCCGATGCACACAGATTGATTGCGTGATAATTGCATTTGGATATTGTGATGTCTAGAAATGCTGATCTTAATCTGTTACAAAGGGAGTACTCGCCCATGATGTTTGCAGCTTCAT
>NC_051406.1:10228170-10228698 GCF_015228065.2 Penaeus monodon
CCTGCTGCAAATCCATTCAGATTTTATGTGGGATCCCATGGGATTCCAAGTAGTACAAAATCAAACAGTAGATTTTCTCCAGTAGATTCTATATCATTATTTTCAAATATGCCAGTCATGTCCAACATAACTTCTGACATAGTGTTTGACCAATGTAGCTGAACATTTCGTAGTACTGACATCTGTTGTCCCATCAGTGATAACTGAAAATTTGTTGAGTCTGAGTTTTGAAGCGAAGTCCTCACTCACCGCTTTAACAAGGGTCTTCATAACGTAGATATTTCGTTTCATTACGTTAAGTAGCGTTAAATAGCGCAATCACTATAACATGACTTAATCAATTTATTGGTTTAAGAATGTAGATTACAAACAATCTCTATTTTAAGTCAACATTTATATTTTTACGTCTCATACTCAAATACATTTTTCTTTAATATTCAAGTAGACTGATGACTATAGTTCTATATCTTATATGTCTAAAATAATCAAAGAAAAAAAAATTAAATATAGATATATTTTTTCCTTTAA
>NC_051406.1:10229945-10230335 GCF_015228065.2 Penaeus monodon
GTAACGTACGGAGTTCAGACCATGACGCCATTGGCGATTTGCACCAGCGTCACGGATACGTCACGGACACGTCACGGCCTACCCGAAACCGTCACTGGCAGCTATTCCGTTTGATTTGGTTGAATGACGTAAACGCAACCACTATTGACTTGGCTACTTCCAAATCTATAATTTGTTACTATATACCGGAAGTAATTTTCTTTTATTTTCATTTCAAAATTCAGGTAATGGTAATTAGTTTTTTATTTAGTTATTCCTTCTAAATTTTTATTCAAGGAGACTGATGACTACAGATTTATATTCGGAATAAAAAAAGAAAACATTTTAAACTTTCCAAAAAAACAACAACTATATTTCCCGTTATATTTTTGCACTTAATACATTAATGTA
>NC_051406.1:10232958-10233106 GCF_015228065.2 Penaeus monodon
TATTCAGCAATATCCGGACAGCAACACCGAAGAGTTGCCAACTCGGGATATATTTTGGACATTATTGGGATATTTTCTCGTTTCTCAGATGCTTTTTGCTGGTAAGGATAGAAATATAAGCCTGGGGCGTTAAAGTGGCCTCACATTT
>NC_051406.1:10233457-10233564 GCF_015228065.2 Penaeus monodon
CCTGATGGCAAAACAATTAGTTTCTAATTGGTTCCTCTCGCTCCTTGCATTCCTTAACACAACAATCCCACTGCGGTCAACAGCTTCGCTCTTAGTTAATTGGTTCG
>NC_051406.1:10234141-10234574 GCF_015228065.2 Penaeus monodon
CAGAATGATATCTAAAATGGCACACCACATGATTTCATACTAAGAATACGAACCTAATCCGTGACTTAAAGCTACTTAGACGATAAACAAATTCCTCTAGCGTAAAGCTCTGGTACCATGTGTGGACCCTTTGGCGTAGGTCGTCTTCTCGTATAGCTGTCACACCTACGTCACGGCTGTGGATTGCATTTTCATGGCTACAGGGGCATATATGTGGATCTGTGAGGGAGGCAAAAGGGTTATGTTCAGGGCGTTGTGGGTGTTCGTCTGTTGTCTGTCTGTTGTGTCACAGTTGGGGGGTTGAAGAAGAGGACCTGGCTTAGGGAATTCTCTTTTTAAATAAATGAACGATATCTGCAAGACCCGCAGAATTTCTTCAAGACCAAAGACGACTGAGCCTGCATCGACGTCTGTGTTTGTCTTTAATGATTAT
>NC_051406.1:10234808-10236003 GCF_015228065.2 Penaeus monodon
CGATTGGAACATACTCTCTTAATTTTCGCTCGTGCAATTTAAACTGTTTTTTTTTAATAAGACTGAAATACGAGTAATTGTCCTTGATCTACTGACCTCCATAAATTGACTGACCAGTCTCTCGTGATGCATAGCCTGGGGCTTGGCATTCGTGCGAGACAGCATCTCACTTCAAACATCCTCAGGCAGTGTTAAATGGTCTTCCCTTTGGGATGGAACTGCGGTCTTTGATGTTTCAAGAAAGTGACTCAAACACACTTCACAATTTACAAGACCGTTCTTTTGTAGGTTTTGTATATTTTATCCTACTATTCAAAACTTTATGTAAACGAATAAAAACATCTCTATCTTCAGTAATTGAGTTTAGGTGCCTTTCCCTTGATTCAAAGCCATACTCTAGCCCAATGATGTACCTGCGTAAAATAACATCTGCAACAACCGACAGGCATTTCTTCATAAAGTGCATTTGAAATTGGCCAGGACATAATTCATTCGGGGGAAAAAAATGCTGAACGATCAAAAGAGGTACGATATTTTTCATATCAAGAATATAACGTTTCATCTGCGTCTGTTCAACACTTTTTCATATTTGTTTTAAAAGCCTTCCGAGGCTGCGTTTGAAAGAGCTCCCTCTTTCTGATGAGCGACATAAATTCCCCACGTAAAAAGAGGAGAGACAGAATATCCACTTTGGCCCTGTTTCTCTATGCCAGCTTGTCGTCATTGCTGTTAAGGGATGGATTGGTGCCTTTTTTATCACTCTTTATCGTGTCTTTCCTGATTCTACAACGATTTTTTGCGACTTTTATTTGCTTTTTCTCCCTTCGTATTCTGGCACCTGGTGATTTGTGACCGAGATCTATTCGGCTTATATACACATAAAATCTTTTCAGTGTCAACCCGAGTTCAAGGCAATAGCCACCGAGATGTCTTCAGTAACTCTTTTATACATTAAGACAAAGACCGAAACTTCGAGCCAAGTTATTTCACGGAGAGACGATGTAGGCCGCGATGCAATCCCTTCCTGGATCCTCTCAAAATGTAATCTCGTGAGGGCAGCCGCGTAATCTGAACTGTTCACAGAACCTGAGTAAGAAGTACTGGACTGCATTTGAGGGGGTCTGTCAACACAAGGCCTTGGTGAGTGAGAGCGGTGTGTGATTATGGGACTAACGGTTAAAGGCTGTTGGTATAG
>NC_051406.1:10236197-10236492 GCF_015228065.2 Penaeus monodon
ACACCTCCACAATAAGATATATATATATATTTTTTTTTTTTTTCATCCAAAATTGAAAAACCTCTTTTAATCTCCCCATGAAATTCGCCCGCTGTGTATCTCCTAACCAAGTTAACAATCGCATTACCGCTAAGAGGAACAGATCCTGCGTTGATTAATAGGAGTCCTGAGACTATTATGTTAATGAGATGCCGCCATAACTCGGTTTGTTCGGTGTCGCTCGCTCACCTAAGAGATAGGTGATTACGTAGGAGCGTCAGAGATGGGAAACTTATATCACCTGAGGACTTACCGC
>NC_051406.1:10236757-10236884 GCF_015228065.2 Penaeus monodon
CGGTTCGGTTAGTATGTATGTGAAAGAGACACGCGCGATGTATACCAGTCATATTTGCAAAACTTCTCAAAGTGTGTGAATGCTTCGCCTGTTTGCGTATTGCATTTGCTTGTGCATTCCGCGTAGC
>NC_051406.1:10236942-10237048 GCF_015228065.2 Penaeus monodon
TTTCCTAGTGGTTAATGTACTCTACATAACCCAAATATGTGTAAAAACTAAATTCTGACCGTGTGTGTACGTGACCTGGAAGCAACTTGTGTACACAACGGGTTTA
>NC_051406.1:10237246-10237374 GCF_015228065.2 Penaeus monodon
CTTTTGAAAGAACACAGAAAATTAATTTTCTCCTTTTCTTTACATTTTCTCTTTTAATTTAGCATAAGCAAATAACCTCGTTAAAAGAGTTCGGCAAGTTGAAAAAACTCTAATTTAACATCAAAGAA
>NC_051406.1:10237399-10237490 GCF_015228065.2 Penaeus monodon
AGGGGAGTGGGGGGGGGGGAGGTGAAACGTTTCTCCAGTTTCACAAAAATTACAAAAAGAAAAAAGTCACATAAGTTTGTTGAAAAAATAG
>NC_051406.1:10237529-10237717 GCF_015228065.2 Penaeus monodon
ATCATGATGAACGAATTCCCTGTAGTGTGAAAAGTCATTTCATTTTGGAAAATGAGACAACATTTACGTTGTCATTTTCCACTGGGATGCTTGGGCAATGCTGACATTTTACAGTATGATTTTCGGTAATTTGAATTTAATACTGACAGGATATATTTACATATGCCTACATACATGCATAGCCAATT
>NC_051406.1:10237925-10238037 GCF_015228065.2 Penaeus monodon
GGGCCACCGTTCTTCGACATTATTTCCGATTGAATTATAGGCCCGTAACCCTTTCGTAATGTGCTGCCTGGGCCATGAACCCCGTGGCTGATTTGGCTTTAGACGAGGTTAA
>NC_051406.1:10238091-10238155 GCF_015228065.2 Penaeus monodon
GATACGTGCCTGGAATCGAATCTTTTTTTTTTTTTTTAGGGGGTTGGGATATATGCTTTGCGGT
>NC_051406.1:10238927-10239127 GCF_015228065.2 Penaeus monodon
GAACAAAAACCAATTGAATAGCAAGCCAAGAACAAACACACATTTTTTAAAAACATTTCTCGCTGAATATTACACTTTCAACATACATCTTAATCCCCCCCCCCCCCAAGTTCACGTGAGTAGGCCTATATGAAGCCAATTTATAAGGGACATAGTACTGTTTTCTTGCGACTGTCAAGGTCATATAGGCCTACTTTGGA
>NC_051406.1:10239206-10239531 GCF_015228065.2 Penaeus monodon
CCGTTTTTATGATCATTTATCTATCTTGTTTAGGCAGGTTTAAGTTAATACAAAGCTCTTGAGATTGCACAAGTTTTCCGAGGATGTAACTAAAGAAATATAGTTATATATAAAAAAATTAGTGATATACAAACAAACTATCAACATATCAGTAATAGTAATACACCCAAAAATGACTGATAGAAAAATGCATTGGCCCTTAAGTGAGTGTTTAGTCCTTAACGCGGATAATAAATAACAATCATGGATACGCATTACATATGAAGTCATACAGAATTTATCCGTTTATCGAGGAAAAAAATTATTCAGCTTGGAATATCCATAA
>NC_051406.1:10239632-10239973 GCF_015228065.2 Penaeus monodon
AAAAGAAGGAAAACAAAAAACGCAAAGCAAATATACGAAGCGGCAACTCCAACAGCTACAACAACTAAACTCTGACATATACACCGTTATAACTCCCAGACACGTCTCGAAATGACTTTTTGTTATTTGTATAATGTAATGCAAGTAATTAAGGATAATAATGATAAATAAGAATAACAAGCTTCATGCATTATGGCTTTATATACATTTAGCACTTTGAGCACGCCCGAGATACAGCTACATTATGACAGAGAGAACACTAGTTTATCAATAAATTAATAGCCATTAGGGAAATAGGATACTGATACGGGATATAATTTAGAGATGAAGATGTATCTCAT
>NC_051406.1:10240061-10240214 GCF_015228065.2 Penaeus monodon
GTTGTGCGTTAGATTTTAATAATTTGATTTTGAGTTGTACATATTTGGGGTGTCGTAGTCTTTTCAGTGTTTAGGGCCCCTGAATGCCTCAACTTTTGTAAAAATTATAAAAAATCATCACCATGAAAGTCTAAATCAAGATATTGATATCCT
>NC_051406.1:10240726-10240997 GCF_015228065.2 Penaeus monodon
TCTCCTTCATTTCCGCAGCGGAGAAAATCGAACTCTACATCGGCGACGTTCCTCCGGGTCGCGAGGTGGCACTCTACAATGTCCGGTTCGCCCAGCTTGGCTACATTACCCTCTCAGACAACGAACACTCCCAGTTCAAGGCTCGGGAACTCAAGTCAGTGACCGTGGACTGCACTGGGACGTTCCTCAAGCTCGTTCTGCACAAGAATCATATCAACAGATTGAATCTTTACAATCAGGTGAGGTCCTTTTTATTTTTGTAAACAATAGG
>NC_051406.1:10242866-10243253 GCF_015228065.2 Penaeus monodon
GCCGTTAATAACATACACGCATACAAAATCACTATTAACATAATGTCCAAATAATCTCCTTTACATTTGGCATTATCAAGAGAACATGTACCGTATCATTAATTCATGATGATATGAATACACTGACAATGTTATAAACCAGTTCCCTTCCCGCATTGACATTATCACAATACAAAAGCAAATATACTTTACCGTCCACGCATTAATCAAAGCACAGATATATTAGACTGGCCATTAATATCACCTACCTCCACTTAGCCACATATTCTTGTTTCTGTTTATGTTCATTCATTAATTAGAGAGCTAATTCATTAATAAGAGAGTTAATGATCCCTCCCCCCCCCACACACAGGTCTGTTAGTCATCTCTCAAAAGTACGGCAGAGTT
>NC_051406.1:10245110-10245511 GCF_015228065.2 Penaeus monodon
GCCGTTAATAACATACACGCATACAAAATCACTATTAACATAATGTCCAAATAATCTCCTTTACATTTAGCATTATCAAGAGAACATGTACCGTATCATTAATTCATGATGATATGAATACACTGACAATGTTATAAACCAGTTCCCTTCCCGCATTGACATTATCACAATACAAAAGCAAATATACTTTACCGTCCACGCATTAATCAAAGCACAGATATATTAGACTGGCCATTAATATCACCTACCTCCACTTAGCCACATATTCTTGTTTCTGTTTATGTTCATTCATTAATTAGAGAGCTAATTCATTAATAAGAGAGTTAATGATCCCCCCCCCCCCACACACACAGGTCTGTTAGTCATCTCTCAAAAGTACGGCAGAGTTTAATATTCAGACG
>NC_051406.1:10246131-10246774 GCF_015228065.2 Penaeus monodon
AACACGCACCTATTCATGTATTATAATCAGAACGACTGTAATCACAAAGCACGTATAAACAACAGTGATTAAAGAACCTCGATTGTTTCATAAAGTGCCGAGTAAATGAAGAAATCTCACTAACACTCTTTAATACCAATATCGTAGGCAATGAGACAATGATAAAACAAGGAACCTACGCATTAGCCAGAATAAATAATGTATTAATCAAGGAATACGGAAGAACCACATCCTTGTTACTGCTTATTCACACGTGAGCCCTTAGAGACTGGCCTTGTGCCCATTAGTGTCTTGGGCAACGGAGGAGGGATAAATAATGATACACACAGAACAAAACATATATTGATTAAATGGTTATTGTCAACAGAGACTGTCGCTTATTGCTTCCTTACTTACTGCACCCTTCCCCCCTTCCCTCACACACGAATCGGCCTTATTGCCGTCATCTTCCTGGGCAGCGGAGTGGGAGGCAAAACAATGATATTCACGCACTCATAATAATAAGAACGATAAGAGCAACGACGGTAATCACGTCGTTGATTTAAGACAAATCATAAGAGGAGATCGTCCTCATTACCACTTACTCATCCCGTTCACCCCTTCCTCAGAAGCAGTGGCAAGCAATAACATTCACGAAGCTCAG
>NC_051406.1:10246840-10247487 GCF_015228065.2 Penaeus monodon
CTCACTACGCATATCACAGGGCGATCCATACATCAATTAGACGCCAATTATATCAAGACCACGTCTCCACTACAGTACTTAACCCCCTCGCCTCGTCGCGATCAACATCCTGGGAAACGAATTAAAAACAAACAAAAAATCGCATACAAATCACAGGACGAAACGTACATGAAATAGACGCTAAATACACCAATTAGCCGCCAAATACACCAGTTAGACGCCAAATACAGTAATCAGACGCCAAATACATCAAGTAGACGCCAAATACGGCAATTAGCCACCAAATACACCAATCAGACACCAGTTATACCAAATTTATATATATTCAATACAGTACTTAACCCTCACCTTTCCCCTCAGATCGGCCTCGTCGCCATCAACATCCTGGGGAATGAAGTGGAGACCAACAACAACAGCGTGTCTCCCGACGGCGAGGGGGGGCAAGTGCCAAGTGCCAGGGACCAAGAAGTGCCTATCTACCATGACCTCGCCTTCGCCATGTATGTGGACACGCAGGTCGCTGCTACGATCAGGACGCTGGAAGACAGGCGGTTGGCTGCCATGAGAGGTGAGGTCAAAGGTCTTCGGTCACGGGTCAAGGGTCACTGGAGGTTTTTGGGGGAAGGTTTGCGTTTTATTTATTTATA
>NC_051406.1:10249286-10249855 GCF_015228065.2 Penaeus monodon
TTTTCCTTTCGTCGTTAGTCTTTTAATAGAGGAATTATTATCTTTGCACTTTGCAGGTGATTGGGAAAAATGAAGATTAGTCAAATTACGATAGTTGACGGCCATTAGCACCAGCGGGGTTGGATAAATTTTGCTGAAACAAAGAGTAGTTAGTTTTTTGTTTATGTTTACTACAAAACTTTATTCGAAAACGTTGGTGTCTTTGACTTCGACCGTGTATGATTGTTAAATGTTTGAATTGTTTATAGTCCTCACTAATGGCTTAAACTTACTTAAACTTTTATCCATCCTCTCTAATGCCTTAAAAGCATTTAAAGTTTTGTTTCTAAAGTTTGAGATTATTATAGAAAGGACACTCCTGATTACACAATATGGGTATACTTAGTGAAAGTAGATGGATAGCGACACGAACACTGTAAACTGAACCAATAATCTTCTTTGCTTAGGGAAAGGGGCGTGGCTTTTCCGGCAAATGATAAAAGAGACTGTGATATATATTTCTTTAAAAATCGTTCATAATTATATAATAGCCATATGTTCAATTTGTTCTCAAGTATATGTCATTCGAG
>NC_051406.1:10250461-10250567 GCF_015228065.2 Penaeus monodon
GTATGTATGTATTAAATCTTTTGTTAGGATAAATACAGTAAAAGTATTCATATATATCCTTGGAATACCAACAAAAATCATGCAGACACGTGCAAGATTCATGCTG
>NC_051406.1:10250704-10250790 GCF_015228065.2 Penaeus monodon
TGTCCAAATGCAAACTTGAAAAAAAACAGAACCTATTAAGGCAATAAAAACGTAGAGTAACATACGACAGAAACAATACAGGAAAA
>NC_051406.1:10251705-10252067 GCF_015228065.2 Penaeus monodon
TTTTGGTTTAATCGTTTATGCATCATTTCGTGCAATTGCTGCTCATCGAAGTGAGTGGCTTATGTCTGTTCGTAAGTCTTCATTTTATTATCTGCTCAAAGTCATTTCGCTGGTCATTATTTTTGCATATATAATGATTTCCTTTCGGCACAAAATGTGACGTGAATGAATGCGATGTCGCAATACGTTTTATTGATAATGATGAAATATATTTGGTGATTCGCAATTAGAAACGTGTTTATTGAATTTCGTGACTGACTAACTTTGAGGGTTAAAGTTGTTGTTTTTTGCTTTAACTCTTTATACGTTGTATTTGCTTAATGATACACATCCCTTTATTAAGCACTTCCTTTGTCTTTCAT
>NC_051406.1:10252277-10252553 GCF_015228065.2 Penaeus monodon
TTATCTCAACAAAAAATCCTATTATGCCTCCCTCTTGCTTTGATTATGAAAAACATTTTATGTATTTTTCTTTCATTTATTCAGGCAATTATACTTTAAGACTCTCATTTAAATATCAAACATATACATGCACACCAGCAAGCAATGGATGTTCTAGTTCTTTTTTCTTATATATTCATAAATAAAACAATTGTGTTGCTTATATATTTTCTTTTAAAGATGCATCCTCGAATTCATTTACGTATTGCATATTGCATCTGTTTATTTTTACCATTG
>NC_051406.1:10253126-10253234 GCF_015228065.2 Penaeus monodon
AATTTGAATACTGTTTGGAACAAAAGTAAATGTAGCGACCTTGAAATTGCAATGGTAAATATGCAATGGTAAAAATAAACTGATGCAATGTGAATACGTAAATTAATT
>NC_051406.1:10253318-10254594 GCF_015228065.2 Penaeus monodon
AACAATAAAAAAACACGGTAATACATTTACACATACACATTTATACATGTGACTGTACGTACATATAGATACATATTTTTCGATGTGAAGACACAGAAATGAACAGAAAAATGAAAATAACATACACAGATGTATACAGGAATAAACACATAGACACATACACCAGGAAAACGCGAAAATACGTAAAACAAATTTTCGTTTCTTTTCTACAATACTTCGGTCGCTAAGTGAAAACGCATGTCTCTCCTCAGTGGGGAAAGTCCAAGTAATATTTTTTTCTCTCTCTCTTTTCCTCATTTTCATTTCCTTTCACAATTTTTAAATATCTCTCATGGTATGGAAATATGCTCGCGCGCTCGCTTAAAATCCTATGATCTGAACGCGATTGATGATGTCAGGACAAAGCACAGGGTCTCTTCTATCCTGGTGACTCACGCTCATGCTTTGTTGACTCGTCTGTGACTCACCTGGTGACTCATCAGTGACCTTTCCTTCACCCTGATGACTCAGTCTATCGCTCTTGCTTTGTTGACTCATCTGGGACTCAATTTGTGACTCGCTTGGAGCTTATCTGTGATTTTCATTTCACACTCGCTTTATTGACTCATCTGTGATTCTTTTCTCACACTGATGACTCAAGCCCTCCCACTTGCTTTATGGACTCATCTGTGACTCATTTGTGACTCACTTGGAACCTAGATATGGCTCTCCTTTTACCCTGACGACTCACGCACTCTCACTGTAATGACTCATATGTGATTCTTTTCTCACATCGATGACTCACGCCGTCGCACCCGCTTTGTTGACTCCTCCGTGACTCATCTCTGACTCATCCCTACTCAAAAAAGTCGCAGTCGCTTTTAACTGGCCAAGGACACGTATATATTCGCTCTGTAATGTCAACGAAGCTTTTGGGAAATAATCCATTAGTATTTTCATTTCAGTCGGATGAGTGATGGTCTGAGTTAATCCACTGAATGTTCACCAAGAGAAAAAAACAACATATTCACATTCTAATTTATCATCCGTGTATAAAAAAAAAATAATGCATATCATTTTTCACTTTAAAAAAATCATTTGGAAATAATTCATTTATTTCATTGTGGTTACATTGCAAGGCAGGGAGAGAGATTCGATGTTTTAACACAATATGATATACTAATGATCAGTAGACGGCCATTTTTATAAAGTTATGATTAATTGAATTGTAAAAGAAACGTAAAATATAAGATAAATGCATAGGGATATATTCGTGCTATTAGTGTTACTACTATAG
>NC_051406.1:10255329-10255969 GCF_015228065.2 Penaeus monodon
ACTTTGTCTTCACTTCCTCCCCTTTCTCTTTTCTCATAGACCTCTCTCCTTCCTTCGATTTTCCTCATCCTCTCTCTTCCTCATTCTTTACTCTCTATACGTCCTCCTTCTTCCTCCATCTCTTCTCCTCATCCCCTCTCCCTCCATTCCTTTCACCTCGTCCTCTCTCCCTCCCTTCTCCTCCCCTCTTCTCACCCTTTACTCTTCTCCTTCTCTCTTCCTCTCTTTTTCTCACTCTTTTCTCCTCTTCTCCTCTCTTCTTCTCCTCTTCTCACACTCTCCTCATCTCCACTTCTCCTTCTCTCTACTCCTCCTCATCTCCCGTCCTCCTTTCTTCCATTCCTCTTCTCCTACTCTCCTCCTCTCTTCCTCTCCTCCTTTCCTCTTTCCCTTCTCTCCTCCTCTCCTCCTTTCCACCTCTCCTCCTCTCCTCCTTTCCTCCTTTCCTCCTCTCCCACCACCACACTCAGCAGGGATGAGCCTTCCCTCTCCTCTTTTACTCGGCTGTCAGATGCTGTCGAGCCTCCTTCCTGCCAGCTTTTGTTTCGGAGACATGACTTGGCAAAATGTCATTGTCCTCTGCCATGGGGTATATTGTACGTATGCTGTGGATTTGCCAAAGAAAGAAAGGAATGTGCGT
>NC_051406.1:10258533-10258989 GCF_015228065.2 Penaeus monodon
ACAGTATCATTGTTCACTGAGAAGGTAATACGAATTAAAAGGAAGGAATTGTCTCCAAGAGAAGAATGGCAAGTCAGGCGGAAGAACTAGGGAAGAATGTTCTCTGTACGTTTATTCCTCTATTCTTATACACAAAGGAGATACTACGATGCTCTTACGTGAGGACGAAAACGATTTAATATTCTTAGGGTTTTCTCGTTTAGCTGCTCTCATGAAGGCCAAAGTAGGTAATAACTCACTGGCTATTTTTTGCCCCGATAAATTATGGATATCTTTTGCATTTGATAACACCTCGTGAAACGTTTTCTTCTCTTGAAACGTTTCCTTCTTTGCCACTTTGAAATAATGCGAAGATGAAATGATTATTTTTCCTTTGTGATTTGTAGGGGGATATTTAGGGTAGAATGGGATCACAGGTAAGGAATGAGACGGAGGAGACTGAAAAGCTCTGTTCTA
>NC_051406.1:10259340-10259688 GCF_015228065.2 Penaeus monodon
CAGGGATATTAGTCACACACACACATACAGTATATTTAAAACTGCCCATATCTTCATTCAGTCATATGTACCAGCATACATGGATACCGATAATCCATACATACACATGTAAGTCAGTTGTCAACGAACAAGATTTCATAATGAATTCAGAACAACATCCCAGTTCTTCGCCCGTAGTGAAATATCAGTAGAAAATATCCCCTGTATTTATTTTTGGTCTCCATACAATTCTTGGTCTTGGAATTGGGTGATAAATTATGTAGACGGAGAGTGAGCGATAAATGTACCAGTAATGAGTTGTGTCTAACCTATTGTCTCATATGAAAAGGTGTATTTAGAGACCGAGAA
>NC_051406.1:10260347-10262764 GCF_015228065.2 Penaeus monodon
GACACTCAATGGTCGTCCGTAAAAAGATCCCTGTTTATATACACGATGTTCCCTGCGACCCATATCATCTGGTACATCCGCTCTTGACAACCCTTGGCATTTTCTTCAATAACGTCGGGGAAAGGCAATGGCAACAATTTTATCTGCATCTCCTTCTCCTGACAGACAGCGGAGTCCTTATTTATATCATTATTATTTTTTCATGAAGTCCTATCTATTTTGCGAGACTGTGTTTATCCCGCAGCGTTTCTCTATTACTGCAAATTTCCTTCAAGAAGCACATACTCTTTGTAGATTAAAGATGATGATGTTACCGTCCAGAGGCCCAGACGAAAATGTTCACAAGTGACTACAGTCTTTCACGAGTGTACAAAATAAATGAACACTAATAATGGTGCTTCAGCTGCCGACGCATCTTGGGGAGGAGAGGTGATTACTATATCGCAACCATGAAATTGATATAAAATTGAAAATGTGATAAGATATGATCCACGGGCAAGTGGTTCGCGGATCATAACGTGACAAATGTCATTCTGTTCACGTGATAGATTTTAGATTTTTTTTGTGACTTGAAAGATCTATATTGTGATTTTTTGTTAAACCTTTCGAATTGTTAAAAAAAAAAAATTGAAATAAAAGGGGTGTTCGATTATTTTAAAAAGTGACATTAAAGTATCTCAAAATAATAAGTAAATGAATTAAGGAAAGAATCATATGTAAAGAAATTCAAACATTTTTGATTCGCAAAGAAAAATCCCAGTACGATTCTTATTCATGAATAACATATATGAACTATCATTTTACCTTCCAAATGTTCTCATCTGTATATCGGGGAAATACTACATTGGGCTCTAAATATTTTTATCTTTGTCATCGTTCATGTATAAAGAAACCAAAAACAACAACAAAAATCGTATCCTTGTTAACTCGACTTTTCTTATAATCAAATTTTCTTTCATATATTGGCTCCGGTGTCCATCGTCGCTGACTGAAATTGGATATGGGGATACGTTTCTTGTATTAGTGAAAAATCTAATTAACCAAACGAGGTCAGTCGAGATGTATCAATCAATATGAATATAACTATTTTATATCTGATGCGATTTACCGAATTACCATATAATCTTGAATTTCTGAGCTACGTAATTGTAACTGTGTTCTTTGTCCATTGTCAAAGAGTTGTAAGGAAAATAAAATACGCATAATAAAGTCCCTATCTGGTATATGAACATAATCTGTACAAACAGCGTAATGAAGTAGTCATAACATTTTGCTTCATACTCTTATAAAAATGATAGAAAAGGAAAAAAGAAATAAACACAGACAGATTATCGGTTTCTCCCTCGTCGCCTGTGAAACATTCATGCAATCAAAGTGACTCATCGCTGCTTTAAAGGTGGGGGAAGGAGGGGGAAGGAGGGGGGAAGGGAAGGGTGTTAAAGAGTAGACTGCCACGTCATATCCTACTACAGGAAGCTTGTGGTTTATTTTTCTTCCCTGTCTGGTTTTGAGGGGTATTGATCAAATGTTACGCCTCTCCCTTGTATGATGTAGTGTGACGTTTGGTTGTCAGAGAGAAAGGAAATGAAAAAAAAGGGGGGAGGTGTGACTGAAAAGATATATGAATTTTACTGCATGTCCTCTTGTCTCTGTATCACTTCCTGCATCCTTTACCGAGAGTATGTTATTTTTTTTGTAGGATAGTCATTACCCATTTTCTGTGAACGCTTATACTAAAGTCCCGTTTTCTCACACTTCCGTTTTCTGTGTCTCGCCCCGCCCAGAGCAACGCTACGAGTATGCCAATAAACTGAAGAGCGCAGTGACTCAGCTTCGCGCGGCCGGAGAACGACTCGGGAAGTACGAGCTGGAGAAGCGGCATGCCATCGAGAATGAGAATTTCGACCGAGCTAAAATAAAGAAGCAACTAGCGGACGATTATCGAGAACAGGTCTACAAGGCGCTCGAGATTGAAGACTTGCTGGAGCGAAAGGGGGTACGTGTGTAAAATGTATTAGAGAGAATAAGTTAAGCATGTGGTCCTTGGTCCTGGGAGATCTTATCTGTTGCTGGGATGGGCGAGGTTCGTGTACGTGTGTGTGTACGTGAGCAAGCAACAGTTCACAGGAGGATCATGTGGATCTTGTGTGCATTAATTACCACAACTGACGCACGTGTTAATACCTAGCGATTCATATTGATGGAGCATAGGCTTAAAGTACACTAAAGGAGATATATCTTAAGGAAGTGCAACGTCTGGCACGTGAGGCATTCCAAAGAGCGATGACTGCTGTGTGTAAAGTTATTTCTCGAGACTGACAGTCAGCTGTTGATTCTGAAATGTAAACAAACCAAAGCTTATGACTGTAGGATACTATTATGTGATTTTCGTGTGCATCGGTGAGCTATCCTGCGTG
>NC_051406.1:10262817-10262919 GCF_015228065.2 Penaeus monodon
AGAGTGTGTTCTTTAGGTATTTTGGTATAAATAATAGTTTTAGGCAATCAATTGTGTTTAATGGGAGTATACCATGCAAATATTTCTTGGAACACAATAATT
>NC_051406.1:10263219-10263724 GCF_015228065.2 Penaeus monodon
CTTGCTCTTCTCCTTCATCTGGCTTTCATTCATGTTTTTGTAGCTAATGTTGTTTATTATTACGATTGTTGTCAATAGTAATAATACTGGCACTGCTATTCTGGCCGTATATTGCTTTTGTTGTTCATCATCTTAGCATTATGGTAATTAGTGGTATTGCCACCATTACAGCTATTATTGTCACTTTTGTTGTTGATGCTGCTGTTAGTTACGGTGATATGTTATTTCTAAATGCGTTTATTATCGCTAACGGATCCACGTTGTTCCAAAAGTGTGTGTTGGGGAAGGGGGCGGATTGTGTAACAGAAGGGTGCCAATCATTTCGGATATTAAGCGTTCCAGAGGTATTTTCCAAGCATTTTTATTATAGTTTTCAACAAAAGCGTATTTAGATCTTTGCCTAGATGATTCATACGGTTCTGTGTGTTATGGATTTGTTGATGGGTGTAGTATATCACGCTACAGGAGATGGCGGCTCTTCACCCTCTCTGGTTTCGCTGCTAGA
>NC_051406.1:10265453-10265726 GCF_015228065.2 Penaeus monodon
ATCCATCAACATTTTTAGTAAAACTAAATCGATAACAATCAACCCAAAAATTAAAAGAATATCGATAATCATCACAACCCCCCCCCCCCATGGTTCTAATCTCCGTTACCAAATAGCCTTCATGACTACAATAATCTACTTTTATTTGCTCAAGGAATTAGAGCCCAGCACTCACACCTCGGTCACGTGGCCTCGTGTTTATCCTGCACTCGCCGGATGGTTCCCCTTCGCTCTTGGCTTTTGTGGGGGGGGGGGGGTGTTCTTTGAGGTGGT
>NC_051406.1:10266289-10266481 GCF_015228065.2 Penaeus monodon
ACAGTTAATCCAATCTCGTTTCTAAAATACATTCACGCCTGGAAAGCCTCATGTGTCTCTGCGCGTTTGCTGTCGCCTTTCTTCCGCCTTCTCCTCCTCTCTCTCCCCCCTCTCCCCTCCCTTTTTGTCATGTTCCCCCTCTTCCGCTCTCTCGACGCACCCCCCCCCCCTCCCCGCCCGACCTGCCTTCAC
>NC_051406.1:10266516-10266808 GCF_015228065.2 Penaeus monodon
TCCGTCTCTGCCACTTCCCCCATCTCCTTTTACACCTTCCTCCCCTCCCCCTCCTCTTACCTCACTCCGTCATCTTCCTCCCTCATTCTTTTTCTCCCTGCTTCCATTTCTCTCTCTTCGTCATCTATCTTCTTTTTACCGCTGCCTGTCCTCGCCATGCCTCCCCCCTCCCCTCTCCTCCCTTTCTCTCCTACTCCCTCTCCTCATCCCGCCCCTCTCCTTCTCCCTCCCTCTGTCCTCCCCTCACCCTGCCTCTCTCCACCCTCCCAACCTCTCCCTCCTCCTCTTCGTC
>NC_051406.1:10266897-10267054 GCF_015228065.2 Penaeus monodon
TGCATTTACTTTTTGCGGGACACAACCTGGCACAAGACTCTTCTTTAAAGCTGAATGTCTACCTAGACAGAAAAGGAGGAAAGGTCAATCCTGCAACTTTAAAAACAAGCCTCAAACTGGCGCGGGTTTGGGCACGGACGTGGATGTGCCATGTGTA
>NC_051406.1:10268123-10268307 GCF_015228065.2 Penaeus monodon
AGTGTGTGTGTGTATAAATAGACAGACACACTCACAGGCCCCGAGCCGCCCCCGCTCACACCGCCCGCCTCCCCCGACAGAAGCTGGACAGGAACGACGCTCCGGCACCGAAGGGGTTGCGAGAGCTTCCTCCTCCTCCGCGCGTCAAGAACAAGCCCCGCTCTCGCGACCCCTCGCCCACCCT
>NC_051406.1:10268380-10268756 GCF_015228065.2 Penaeus monodon
CATCAAGACGCCCTCCGCCCCTCTGCCGGACCTGCGTCAGCCCCACCCGCAGGCGAACACCCCGCGCCTCGGGACGTCGCAGCTGCCCGCCCCTCCTGCAGCGCCCTCGCCAGCGCCCTACACCGCCCCGCCCTCCTCCTACGCTGACTACGACGAGCAGACCCTTCCGGCGCTCAAACAGTAAGTCCCTCCCATGCCCTTGGGTCATCCGCCTCCTGTAGAAGTAGACGTAGGTGCGCCTTTTGTCGTAGAAGTGATTAGTAGATCGGCAGATGATCGCCTTCTGAGGGATCGACGCTGTTATTAGCCGGTTTATCAGTGCGGTTATGTTGCAATGGCAGTGTTGCCGATATCGTAGATGAGATATCTTGCTGTG
>NC_051406.1:10270612-10270731 GCF_015228065.2 Penaeus monodon
CATCAAAAATCTTATTTATTTTGTATATTTGAATACCTGGAAAATATTACTGCTACTAAATCATCATAATATCGCTGTTGTAAATATTATCATTACTATTACTGTTGAAAAATGTATGG
>NC_051406.1:10270862-10270963 GCF_015228065.2 Penaeus monodon
GAAATTGTTTCTAGTATTGTTCATATCTTCTATATATTTATCTTCTGTTGCATTACCATTTCGTTATTGTATTGGTTTGACAATGAATACATTCGTTAACT
>NC_051406.1:10271026-10271108 GCF_015228065.2 Penaeus monodon
GATTATTTTACGCTTCACTGCCATTGCAACAAAGCTTAAGACTACCTTAATTATTATTAATTATTAACATCGGCAACTTTTC
>NC_051406.1:10271127-10271266 GCF_015228065.2 Penaeus monodon
GTCATGTTCGAAGGTTTTGTGACACAGCGCAATCTTCCTACTCTTTCTTGATGATAAACTAATGCGTATATTTTGAAGCGTAATTAAGAATCGCCCAATTTAAGAAACCGGTAAGATTGTTTTTACTTTATGTTAGGGA
>NC_051406.1:10272548-10272727 GCF_015228065.2 Penaeus monodon
CTATTTTGCTTCAGAAAGGCTTAAGCGTTCGTTTCTCATCAAGAAAAGAAGCTTGTGTGTGTGACGAGGTCCTTAACACGTACGTTATATTTTCGACTTGGAAAAAGCCATCAAGGGAAGTCTGTGATAGAGTAAAGCTTGCCTTATCTTTCATGCTTTCTTCAGCAACTGAATCAGAG
>NC_051406.1:10273134-10273568 GCF_015228065.2 Penaeus monodon
TAATGCTCTAATATGGAATGATTTTTCCATCAATCCACTTTTAGACATTCGCTTGTGTATATACCTCTGCTTGTATCCCAGTATTTACTGTAATACATCTATTGTGATTTCTTCGTGGCCCTGTAACATGTAAAATAAGATATATTGATCATGCAACATTATTCTCGCACAAGGTGTTAGTGTATTATGCAATGTTGAAAATATTCTCTTGTGATCTGCTGACTGGTACAGTGAGAATCCATGGATTTTTTTTTCATCTGAGATTTATATTTATATGCACCTGAATACGAAAAAAACAGTAATCCTATTGATATTGTATTTAATTCTTAGTCGTGTATACTCTTCAGAATAATCCAAAGGCATATTTGAATTGGAAATTGAAAGAGTTTTATTCACTTTGCATTACAACGGTTTCAACTGAAATAAAATAAAAT
>NC_051406.1:10273714-10273784 GCF_015228065.2 Penaeus monodon
AACGTGTGGAGGCGAAAAAAAATCATGCTGTAAACCATGGAATAAAAAAATTCCAACGTAGGAAAATGTG
>NC_051406.1:10273891-10274178 GCF_015228065.2 Penaeus monodon
TAAAACAAGAAAACAAGTAAGACAATCTGCGTGGGGTAGGAGGGCGCCCTTTAGCACAGCCCTGTTTCCAAGACAAAGGTTATCCCATGATGAAGACGCGCTCGTGTCCTCGCCAGCCGGAGGGAACAAAGACCAGCCCGGCCTCCGTTTGGGCCCCGATGCCGCGTTCCGCCTGATTGCGTTTCGTTTGGCTGGTTTATTTCCTTCGTATCTGGTCAGTATAAGGGGAACCAGCTGCGAGGTTTGATGTAGGTGTGTTTGGGATGATGGACTGAAGGGGAATTTGT
>NC_051406.1:10274425-10274627 GCF_015228065.2 Penaeus monodon
AAGCGTGAATACATTTTGCCAAATATACTTAGACGACAGAAAAGTTCATCAATAAATCGTCCTTAATCTGTGGGTGATTAATTTTCCTTTAAGCCAATCAAACTGCAGATTATTGATCTTGCTTGCAGAGGTCTCGCCTTCCTGAGAAAGCAGTCGCAACCTTTGCAAAAAAAAAAAAAAGTCTTCCCGTCAAATTTCTTCT
>NC_051406.1:10274718-10274968 GCF_015228065.2 Penaeus monodon
CTTATTTCTAGCCAATCATAAATTGGCTGACAACTTATTTCACATCTTTAGTGTTATCACATGCTTTATGATATTCATTTAGCCACAAGTCCAGCAACCCCACAAGGCGTGCGCGCAGTCACGACATCGATAATTGCTAATTATTATCCAGAGTGGTGCGGCACTGCTGCTGCTTGAGTGCTGGCTCCTCCCGTGGAGAACTGCGTCTGTAGCATTTGTTGAATGGGTATGCAGCACGAACTCCCTCGTT
>NC_051406.1:10275128-10275456 GCF_015228065.2 Penaeus monodon
CACGCACACATGTATACATATACTTGACTCAATCTCTTCAGCAACTGCTTTTCTCTCCATCTTCCATTCCGAGACTGAGTAAGATGATTACTGATCGAACATTTCAAAACGCTTGATTCTACAGCGATGTTAAGAAAAATCCCTCAGTATCTTACTAATGATATTCACTTTATTTGATGTCTTGAAGTAACTTAGTGAAAAAAGTTTGTTAAAGAATCGATTTGATGTTTAACTCTCCTACCGCCCCCCCCTCTCCTCTTTGCATTTTGTATTTGCGACCTTACTGAAAATTCAGCATTCAACATTCAGTATTATTTTTGAGATGACT
>NC_051406.1:10275496-10275583 GCF_015228065.2 Penaeus monodon
TGATTGACATATGTTTGTGCTGGGAGATGATAAATAATGAGTTATTTAAAACATTGATTTTGCAATAAATGAAAAGACTAGAAGGGA
>NC_051406.1:10276431-10276743 GCF_015228065.2 Penaeus monodon
GAGTTTTAGTATGTAGACTCCATTTGCAAAAAAAAGTACAACTTTGTGAAAATTAAAAATACATATTCTCCTTAGATTTATACTGTTATAATAAAACACATGTAATTTTATTTTATTGTATTGACTCACCGTGACAGTTGTTGATATAGTAATAAATGAAAACCAATTATCCATTTTTTTGTTTATCAATAATTTTTGTAAAGTTATTTATCGTTATTCATTGTTCTTTTTTTCAAAAAGGATCGTTCAGTCAAGAAGCAAACTAATTAAAATCATGCTTTAAAAGTCCATGCTAATTGGCCATATTATCCG
>NC_051406.1:10276774-10276838 GCF_015228065.2 Penaeus monodon
AATCTACTCTTCCCCTTTTCTTCACTGTAGGAAAATGTTTAAGAGTTCTAAAATATACCAAGAG
>NC_051406.1:10277326-10277456 GCF_015228065.2 Penaeus monodon
ATACCCTTATAGCCAACGAGCAGAAAAGGCAGTCCGTCCACCAATGAGCGCCCGCCACGACCCTCTCCCGTGCGTGCTGCTGACCAATTAGCCTTCGAGACGAAATACAGAACCTGAAAGAAAAAACAGC
>NC_051406.1:10280174-10281332 GCF_015228065.2 Penaeus monodon
AACATGCAAACTTACTTTTCTTCGAGGCGCTTTTATCACTTCATTTCACACTCCGGAAATTACTTGTATGTGTCCCTCGCCGTTGCTACAACAAGACGAATGCAAAAAAATCATGAGTGGCGTAAACCCATCCTGTCATGAGACCGGGATTTCCTCATTAAGTATGAAAGGGAGTAAATAATGCATACACATGTGTTATTAAATCCATAGGCCGGTCATGAGGTACACAGTATTGATAACAGTAATTATATATTGTAAAGAACTTTCTTTTCTTTTTTACTCTATATTTTTTCTTGTTTATTTAGTCTTATTACAGACGTTTTCAGCACTGATGAATGACTGATGAATAATCTATATTTCGCGCTCTATTTACCCGAAGCTATTCTATTCATTCAACAATAAAATTATTATCCCAATACTGCAATTAGTAAAGATGTCAGTCAGTATTATCATAATGAGTATTTACACAGCCACAGCAATTAATCAAAATAGCAGTGCAATATCAAACCTAATTTTTTATTCAGCATTCACCAAAATAACGCCATATTACATTATCATAACATGAAGTCCGCGTGGTAAGTGCATACGCTGAAATGAAGTATAGTCGTTGTAATATTTATAATCTTGAGATCTACAAACATAGGAAAACGGTTACCAACATTTTTCTTTCTCCTTACACTGGCACTATTTCGAATGTCACTCCCGGCCTTGTGTCATGCCAAGTGACACATGAATTAGTCACGGGTCATTTCCATCGTTACGACTATTTACTGTGTAAATGTGTCGTGCGTGGCGCCCACTCGTGTATATCTTGCGTGTAGGACCTCCTGCATCGTCTGAGTTGGCACCAGCCTTTCGTCAGCTGTTTTGCACGCTGCTCTTGTCGATGGCATTTTTAATGTGTTCTGTACTCGATTCCATACTGGCAACCATGGCAAACTTAATTATCTGTTCTTTACTCGAACGTTCAGCAGCCAGCGCCTAGTTTTCATTATCCTACTTCCGGGGTTAATCATGGAACTGTCTCAACCATAAACGAACCACAGTATCTCGTGCGATGTCGCCAGGTAGTGGTTGCACTGCATCCCATATACTACGGAGATATTAGGATATACAACAGTAGAAATGTCACAAATCCTAGCAAAAGCTTACCCTACA
>NC_051406.1:10281634-10282237 GCF_015228065.2 Penaeus monodon
TACACTAGGCAGTATGAAACCTAGCCTGATTTCGAAAATACCATATCTTTTTTTTTTTTTAAATGCGGTTTATTTATCTCTTTATTTCTTTGAACACCCAAATATCATTAGCATGCTTGCAGTATACACTAAATACTATAATCTAGGAACTATGCTTTTCCCGAGGCATGGGCCCTTGAGCCATTGTTATTATGATTAATTACATAAAATGTAAATATAATTATGATGTCGTTAATAATGACGTTTGACAAACATTCATTATAAAGTAATGTTTCAACAAAAGCACTGTGGGTACAAACGTTATCTCAAATGCCATGCAATATAGAACTGCAATAATTCACGTCTGAGTGTATCTGAAGTATTATCACCCTCATTTTCACGTGGCTTTCAGGTAAGTGATTAAAGGTGAATTTCCAGCGTTTCAGGTAGACTCTCGATTAAGATACGAGGAAGTGCAGTGCCGAGGGTGATGGTCTGCCATGGGGGGAAATACATTACTATACAAAGTGCTCAGCAACACAATTATACAAATTCGAGACATTTATCTCTGTGGATGTGCAAAGAAAGGCAGTACTTACTGACAGTGTTGATGGTATTCGCTAT
>NC_051406.1:10282407-10282479 GCF_015228065.2 Penaeus monodon
GATGAATATGACCTGTCTACCACAAAGTACGGGCTCTTACTGTACACACCTCGGTAGTCAGCACAAACACCA
>NC_051406.1:10282507-10282729 GCF_015228065.2 Penaeus monodon
GCCAGCGCATGCCATTGGTCAATTTACCGTGACGTCAGCAATGTGCTTGTCCTTGATTGGCTAGTTGCCCGGGTATGACATGTAAACAGACCGGCGAGTTTTAGCCATTCCCTTTGAAATAATTTCTTGTAATCATTCATAGTACTTCTTTCGTGCTTGCATAGACGCTTGAACATGCATGGTACAGTGTTAGTGTTTAAAGAGTGGAAGTGAGATTGAGAA
>NC_051406.1:10282978-10283153 GCF_015228065.2 Penaeus monodon
TGTATGAGAATGCTCGTGTGATTCCCGGGAACTAGCGTGGATGACACCATGCCTGTTTACATGGGCACTATATTCGCTGCCTTGGTAGTGTGATCAGGTCAGCCCATTTGCATACGGAGAGTTCATGTGGAAACGCAAAAGATAATGGAAAAAAGTGTTAGTGGGATAAGGCAAT
>NC_051406.1:10283336-10283714 GCF_015228065.2 Penaeus monodon
CATAGGTAGACATAGATAGACATAGATACACAGCAGGTATCTATCGCTCATACATTACCCAGTATCATCAATTTTCCCCTGACAACTCGCGCGTTTATTGATCTTGCACTAAGACTCCTAATCATTATTAATCCTTTTTTTTATCAATTCGTGTCGATAAAAAAAAAAATGAAAACCACCTCTATCATAACCATCTCCTACCATTAAGACTGTCCACTGTATTTCTTCCTTCCAAAGATGTCCAATCACGCCAGGCCAATGGTCGTCCAGGAGTCAGTCCTTAAAAGATGAAAGATTAATCAGCAGTCCCGGAACAGGGAATTACCTTCAGATACCTATGGCACGTGGGGTCTTCGGATTGCCTGAGTCTTGAGAAAA
>NC_051406.1:10283986-10284414 GCF_015228065.2 Penaeus monodon
ATATTATCATCACTACACGTGCTGCTAACGATCTGTCTTTGATCAGTTCCATCATTCATCTTCATTATCATCGTAATTTATGGCATCATTATTATTTCAAACAAATTACAGAGGAATACATTAACTGGAGTGTCTGCAAATACTTGGCATGCTTTCAGGGTCCAGTCAGCTGTGAATCAATGCCGGAATGGATTTTTTTTCTTTTTTTCAACATTTTATCATTGTTGATTTCTGTCTTCCAAATCTACGAATAACAAATACATCTTTTTAAAAATTCTTGACATGTTAGACCTCAAATCATAATTCTTAATCCTCTTATTTTCTCCCTTTTCCCCCCGGCAGTCGCGACGTCCTAGACCGATCCACAGAGGAATCGGACGTCGGCAGCAACAGACGAACACACGGACTGACTGAAGCCGACAAAAAGG
>NC_051406.1:10284779-10285029 GCF_015228065.2 Penaeus monodon
ATTATTGAGATAGCAAAAAGTAGAAGTCTTAGAATTGCTAGCAAACTGAAGGAAAAGAAGTTCGAAAGGGGCGAAAGATAGGGTCCGTTCCGATGAATGGGCGAGCGAACGAAAAAACAACAACAAAAAAAAAACAATGAATGATTGAACGATTTCTTGTGTGTGCATTTGGGAATACGACAAGCGTTGGAAACATTTGTCACATTACCGAGCATTTTGGTATTTGCTGGTATATATGATATGATATACA
>NC_051406.1:10285141-10285258 GCF_015228065.2 Penaeus monodon
ATTCTCATATGGTCAGCCTTCATCTTCAGTTTCCTTAATAACCGACTAAGGCGGTTCCTCAGTCACATTCTCAAGCATTTTGGCAATTTGACTGGTATATATGATATGTCTTTGCTG
>NC_051406.1:10285554-10285888 GCF_015228065.2 Penaeus monodon
TAGTATAAAAATAATAATATTACATATAATTCATCTTGCTGAACCGCCTTGCCATGCTCAGAAAGGAACAAGCATTCTAATCCGCGGGGCGATGCGGTAAGGTGACCAGCCCCTTTCCTTCCCGACTTTGAATAATTGCTATGCTTTTACGAAAATCATAATTCTCACACATTCAGAACTCAGAACATTCAGAACCTTCCTGCTCAACGAGAGAACTCATCTTCCTCAATAGCCGTAGCGACTAAGGTGTTTCTCCGGTCACCGTAGTCTTGACGATGTCTTTTAGTCTTGGCATGGTAGGCTGCAGTTTAACATCTTGCGAGGATAGACGTAT
>NC_051406.1:10285938-10286005 GCF_015228065.2 Penaeus monodon
GTAGACGGGCGGCGGGACAGACATGGCAAGGCCGTTCACGAGGATGAACTCTTCGTAATATGATGAA
>NC_051406.1:10287154-10287368 GCF_015228065.2 Penaeus monodon
ATTCTATTTTTTTCACCTCTGCGTCTTCATTTACCGCAGGTGGAGAAAATCTACAGCAAGAACTATTCAGACAAAGAGAATGGCCTCAAGCACCTGCAGAAGGAGATGACAGCCTATTCGCCGGACGGGAGCGGCGTCCGGCCCGACAGGTGAGCGGCGCGGCGGTGACGGCGGGGCGAGCGCAGCCGATGCTCGCTCTCGTTTGCGCTGTCTG
>NC_051406.1:10287703-10287873 GCF_015228065.2 Penaeus monodon
ATGTCACATTTTTCGTAGATTTATAGATCACGAAGGAAATGAATTCTGTTTGAGTGATTTATGCACAGTTTAACATTACCGCGAATGCCATATATATATTTTTTTATGAACCAGAATGTATCATTGTATCATATTTAAGAGGTGCATTTGCTTTTGCATTGATGATTGAC
>NC_051406.1:10287920-10288158 GCF_015228065.2 Penaeus monodon
CGTAAATATGTTTCAGTACGCATTTACAGAATTCCCATGAGGGAAAAAAAAGCAACCCAGAATTCTAAGCAAAAATCCCCCCCACTCATACGCCCTTCCCCCCTCCCTTCCCCCCCAGATTCGTGCGTGCGTCGGTGGTGCTCGTGCGGAAGGCACTGAGGGACAAGGTGTACAGCGTGGCTCTCTTGGCCTCTCAGACGCTGTCGCTCCTCCTGTCCGACTTCTTCTCCAAACACAA
>NC_051406.1:10288882-10289104 GCF_015228065.2 Penaeus monodon
GCCAGCGACCTAACGCATGACATCCCCCATGACCTCAGAGTAACCAAAAAGGAGATGACGTCAACGCTGGAGAAGGTGCTTCCCGACCTCCTCGCCAAGACGTCAGACAACGCCACCAGAACGCAGAGTCTCGCCACGACAGCAGTTCTGGAGGTCCTGAGCCTTTCGCTGGAGAGGTGAGTGAGAACGGCCGGAGGGGAGGGGAGGGGAGGGCCCTGGGGC
>NC_051406.1:10289502-10289744 GCF_015228065.2 Penaeus monodon
CATTCCTTATTAAAAAAAACAAAATAAATAAATAAATAATAATCATACCCACTATCTCCCTCGCGTCTCTATCCCCAGGGGTTTGGGCGGCGTGGGCGTGGAGGTGACCCGCCCACTCACCAACACCGTGCATCCTCGCGGAGCTCTCTGTCGGGCCAACATCGTGGAGACTCAGCTGAACACCCTCGGCCCGACGGCACTTCCGAAGGACAAGGAGAGGTGAGTCAGGGCGAGAGCGTAGG
>NC_051406.1:10290161-10290264 GCF_015228065.2 Penaeus monodon
TCCTTGCGAGATAAAATATATTCGATAACTACTGCACTCGGTAAAGATGTATAAATATACCACTACCCGTGAGGGTGGTGCGTATATATATATGTATATGTAA
>NC_051406.1:10290351-10290495 GCF_015228065.2 Penaeus monodon
AGCGTGTGTAAGTAAATGCATATCAGGAGCATACATGCATATATGTCTTGTATACTCGCATGGCTTTTCGTGAAGGAATTAATTTAGCGTTTGACCACGATGTTCAAACATGCCATTACCTACCATACGCTCTGTGTTCTTTCT
>NC_051406.1:10290613-10290947 GCF_015228065.2 Penaeus monodon
TAGAATGTCAAAATATTGCCAAATAATTATCAAGCTCTCTATTAGACTTTAATTTTGATTCTATAGTATATTTCAGCACAAATGTATGTTTATGGCATAAAAACACAAAATACACTGTTTTAACCTACACTTGATTAGACTTTCATTGACTGTCTTTTCCAAAAATGAAATCGAAATACCTTGTTTTCATTCATAATAAGTATAATAAAAGTAACATGGATTATAGGTTTAATCAACATTGCTCTATACCTCTCATTAACTCTCTTTTCTGATTCTCTATCACCTTTTCTTCATTCTACTAATTCATCAAATATACACTGTTACTCTTACACCT
>NC_051406.1:10291350-10291579 GCF_015228065.2 Penaeus monodon
TCCTTTCTGAATTTTTTGTTGTCTTGTTTTTTATGCATTTAATTCAGAATTCTTAACTTAATCACAAACAAAAGGGGACAGTCCTCCTCTCTTTTCCGATGATCTATTATGCTTCATATTTCACCTTTTAGGGATACCCATCTTCATTCTAAGAAAAAGAACTAAAGAAAACAATAGAGCTTTTATTATTCCATGGTTATGAGACGAGGCACTATGTTAGAGAATTCCA
>NC_051406.1:10292483-10292575 GCF_015228065.2 Penaeus monodon
ACAACACTTATTGAATTTACTTGTTGTTTTGCTTATTTTAGCCAAATAAACAATGGTGGATATATGAATTATATATCCGAGTAACATGTCAC
>NC_051406.1:10292808-10293016 GCF_015228065.2 Penaeus monodon
CCATACATCGCAACAACTCACAATCTCATTCCCAAAACAAAGCGGAGAGAAAATCGTGAATTCCTTTTCGTCCTGCAATTTGCAAGTTGACTGATATTGCACAGGCGACGCTGCAGACAAAGGCAATGATGACCTAGCGTGCAATGCGTGCAACCCAGCTCTGCAATCTAGATAACACACTCGGTCGGGCTGATGGTCTGCTGTTTCA
>NC_051406.1:10293084-10293166 GCF_015228065.2 Penaeus monodon
GAAAGATTATTTCAGGTGGTAACAGCGGGGTGATAGAAGCGAGACGGGGAAATTGTGTTGCGGTTGTTGCTGTTATGTGTGT
>NC_051406.1:10293891-10294120 GCF_015228065.2 Penaeus monodon
TCCTTTCTGAATTTTTTGTTGTCTTGTTTTTTATGCATTTAATTCAGAATTCTTAACTTAATCACAAACAAAAGGGGACAGTCCTCCTCTCTTTTCCGATGATCTATTATGCTTCATATTTCACCTTTTAGGGATACCCATCTTCATTCTAAGAAAAAGAACTAAAGAAAACAATAGAGCTTTTATTATTCCATGGTTATGAGACGAGGCACTATGTTAGAGAATTCCA
>NC_051406.1:10294951-10295096 GCF_015228065.2 Penaeus monodon
TCACAGGAGTAGAAAGCATCGATATACCCGCACAATAAAGACATCTTCAGCAACAACACATATTGAATTTACTTGTTGTTTTGCTTATTTTTAGCCAAATAAACAATGGTGGATATATGAATTATATATCCGAGTAACATGTCAC
>NC_051406.1:10295257-10295355 GCF_015228065.2 Penaeus monodon
TATTCGTAAATTGTAAAGACAAACTTGAGACTTGAATACAACTTGAATTATAAACATAATCAACATGATATGTCCTCTTAATATCATTATTATCATCC
>NC_051406.1:10295422-10295609 GCF_015228065.2 Penaeus monodon
AACAAAGCGGAGAGAAAATCGTGAATTCCTTTTCGTCCTGCAATTTGCAAGTTGACTGATATTGCACAGGCGACGCTGCAGACAAAGGCAATGATGACCTAGCGTGCAATGCGTGCAACCCAGCTCTGCAATCTAGATAACACACTCGGTCGGGCTGATGGTCTGCTGTTTCATTTATCTTTAGGTG
>NC_051406.1:10295662-10295743 GCF_015228065.2 Penaeus monodon
GAAAGATTATTTCAGGTGGTAACAGCGGGATGATAGAAGCGAGACGGGGAAATGTGTTGCGGTTGTTGCTGTTAGGTGTGT
>NC_051406.1:10296631-10296798 GCF_015228065.2 Penaeus monodon
ACAATCTATTCCATTCATTCTCTTTTAGAACGATTAATAAAAGATGGTTTGTCGGCTTGGCAACCAATGTGGAATTCCATTTTTCTTCACAAAAAACAAAGCCTCACGTTCCTAACCATCCAAAAGACAAAATCATGACAAAGATCAATAACCGCAAAGGTTCAGAG
>NC_051406.1:10296836-10296954 GCF_015228065.2 Penaeus monodon
TTTTTATGATTTGGAACCGTAAAAACCATTCATTCATAAAAACACGTCGTACTCAGTTCATAAATTCATACATGAAATATTATGTAATTATAGAATAATGGTAACTGGCAAATCACAC
>NC_051406.1:10297077-10297181 GCF_015228065.2 Penaeus monodon
AACCACAAAACTGAGGGTCAGAAAATCGTAAGGAAATTTTGTCGTGCATAAAGACTGATAAACTCATATCCATCAATTTTCCTTGCCTGTCTCTTTCTCCCACG
>NC_051406.1:10297253-10297625 GCF_015228065.2 Penaeus monodon
TCCCCCATTTCTCCCTCATGGGAAATAATCGGATAAAAGAGATAATTGGGTACATACCGCTCCCTCCCTCCCTCCGCAGTGGGTTCACGCCGCGCCACGTGGTAGAGTTCGGACACTCGGCCTTCAAACACCAGAATAACGAAGTGCGCAAGGTGGGCGAGCGTCTCCTGCTGGCGCTGTACCCCCACTTCCCGTCCACCGTCAGGAAGGCCCTGCCGCTCCAGGATGACTTGGCGAGGAAGAACGTGCTCTACAGGAACCTCTTCGAGCAGCTGGAGGCGTTGGACGAGAAGGTAAGAAGGATCCGAAGCTTTGTTTGTGAAGCGATTCGAGGCTTTGCGTAGAAAGTTGGTGTATTTCTATATTTTCAAC
>NC_051406.1:10297655-10297970 GCF_015228065.2 Penaeus monodon
CTCGGTGTGGCTAAGTAGTGATTCAGACTGAACGTGTTTGGTATAGGGTAAGTTCCCCTCTTCCCTTACTTTATTTTTGAAGGGTAAATATATGAAGGAAAGGTATATGTCGCTCCCGAGCTTTGTACCTGAATCTGAGGTATTCATGGAAGCAACAAAGCATTAGGTTCTGGATTAGCAAAGACTCAAAATTTGCAAGGTTGATTTTCATTCTTATTTTCAGTTTACCGAGAGATGGTATGGTTTGTTATGGTTAGCTCCATTTTCTTTGTTAAATACGGATCAGTGATGAACTCAAGGAGGACCTCCGTAACA
>NC_051406.1:10298001-10298461 GCF_015228065.2 Penaeus monodon
CCAACAAAGATAGGCCCAAAAGTAATCCTTAAAAGTCCAGGGAAAAGACCCCCCCCTCCCTAGCATCAGCTTCCCCTCCCCCACCCTCCCCAGCATCAGCTCCCCCCACCCTCAAAGACAGCCAATAACAGCCCGCCCTCTCTGTGCCTAGACCCCCCCGCGGTGGGCAGGCCGACCGGCGTCCGCGGGGTCGAGCGGCCCCCGAAGAGCCAGGCAGAGCCACCGGCAGCCCATGCCAACCAAGGTACGCGAGTCGCTCTCTTCGCCCCCACCCTGTCCGTCTGAACCTTTCAGTGCCTTGTGAGTCGATGGTCTCTGTGGGCTGTGTCAGGGGGACGCTTTTCTCTAGAGCTGGAAACACGACTGGCCGCTGGCCGTCGTGTACATATGGTTGTGGAGTCATGAGAATCTACATACATATACGCATATAGATATAGGCACACACACGAGCGTGGGTTCT
>NC_051406.1:10298588-10298680 GCF_015228065.2 Penaeus monodon
AACACATACACAATTGCAGATGTTATTTACTTACATAAATAAGCTTCTGAATAATAAATTTGGTACTATTTGAAATTGCTGAATATTCATCA
>NC_051406.1:10299827-10300428 GCF_015228065.2 Penaeus monodon
AAGGAATTATAAAGAAACGTAATGTTACCTGATAACTATGTCAGTCATTTTGAAGGTCATTTGTTAAAGAATATCGGAGCATATACGTCGTAATGACAAATTACAAAGTACTTTTCATGTAGTGGGTTTTAAAGAAAATGAATCGGAAAAAATACTCGTCATAACTTTGAGATGCAGATATTAAGACTTTTTTAAAAAAATTTCTTTGTATTTTTGAGAAGTTTAGAAACATCGCTATTTAGGAAAAAGTTTTGAATTTATGAAGTCTTGTTTTTTCACACAAGTAAAGGCAAGGGAGTGTCCTAAGATGCCTTAAACGTTACTAGCAATCACTGAAAACTTAAACTAAATTGAAATACAGAACTTAATGTTGTAAGGCGATTATCATTATCGAGTTATTTCACTATTAACAAGATCCCTGGCCTTCAGCTTCCTATATAAAATGAGAGAAAATTTAAGAACAAACACTTGAATAAATAAAATGAGACTCCACTGTTCTCTTGACATACAATATTATCATATTTATCAATAATGAACAATCACTAACGACTTTACAAAGTGAATAGAATCGAGTCATCACGACCACCTTCATCACCTACTT
>NC_051406.1:10300470-10300684 GCF_015228065.2 Penaeus monodon
TCTATTCTACTCGTCTGTCATCTACCGCTTGCCTGAGCCTCGGGGAAAAGCTAACACGGGACGCAATGGAAGTTTCAACAGCCTCAGATTTAAAGCTTTGGCAAGTAGAGCTGCTCTTGAGGATGGCAGGCTTTCTGTTCATGCTGCTGAGTCACGGAGGGCTTGGGTGCTTCATTTCTTTCTTTTCACTGTGGATGAGGAGGAAATCGTACGG
>NC_051406.1:10300962-10301031 GCF_015228065.2 Penaeus monodon
TCATCGAAATTTGTACTGGCATACAAAGTTTGAAAAAAAGAGTTATTTTTCTTAATATCATATAAGATT
>NC_051406.1:10301955-10302123 GCF_015228065.2 Penaeus monodon
ATCCAATTTGCACAATGAAGCGCATTTCATGGCTTACTACGCTTTCCTTCTAATTAAAACACCACTCGCAGAATTCAGATTTATTCCGGAAGTGAAATGTTACGTCAGCGATTATCTCTCTGCTGTTGAATGAAATGAATGAGAGATGTCCACACGGCCAAGCCTCGC
>NC_051406.1:10303896-10304318 GCF_015228065.2 Penaeus monodon
TGAAATCGGTTGCAACAGGTATGTATTCATCCTATTCTTTTTTTCTAAGTAACTTGCATCTGAATCTTGATCCTTTGAAGTTATTATTAAGTGATGCATGACAGTTTTTTTTTTCAAAAGAATAGTTGTTATTCATGAATAAGTGTGTAATTAGTTTGTAAGTGCATGTACAATTACCTTTATAAGTAATGTGCAAACTGGTATTAAGGATCCATTAGGAAACGAGATAATGGTGCTTTTTTTAAGATAAGGATACAGTTTCACCCTTTAATTATATTGTGACCTAATTCAAAAAGATAACAATAGTTATCTTTAATCGCTCAAGGACTGGTTGAAAGTCGGTGAAAGTTGAATGAAGTATATTTATTGTGAAACATATATATTTGTGAATATAAAACTAGGTTGGACTTCCACATTTTTGT
>NC_051406.1:10304391-10304650 GCF_015228065.2 Penaeus monodon
TTTTAGTTCGAGAGAGAAAAAATCTGCTTAAGGTACACACAGAAAAGGGTTTTAAGACGTCTCGCGAGATCTTCATTGTCTTTTCTGTATAATAAGTCGAGAAGCCTCCACTGTTTTTTTGTTTTTTTTTAAGCTATCCCATTACAAAGATAAAATAATATACTCATATACAAAGGCCCAGGAACCCTTTCATAAGCTTAAAAGAAATGGAATTCTTTTTTTCTTACATTTTCCTTAATGTTAGCAGTGTATATACAAA
>NC_051406.1:10304727-10305693 GCF_015228065.2 Penaeus monodon
AGAAAGAATGTCCAGCAGTCCAGATAAGGTCACAAGTTCCACCCATTCTTTTCTATTCACCTGAAACAAGTGAGACTCAGGACTTGCATATCTGCTAACTTTTCCATTAGCTTACCATTGTTCCCTGCAGCTCCAAAAAACAAATGGACCCCATTAGTTCCCACCGCCCAATGAACAGTTCGAAAAGGTGAGCCAAATAGAGTGAGTGAATCAATCCCACATTTAATAGACATTGTGGGCGCCGCTTGACCTGTTTTCTTTTATGACGTTCTGCGTGTCAAAGAAAACGTAACCAGCCATGATAACGAACACATGGCGAAAGCCTTATGTCTCGCATTCAAAAGAAAAGACATATTATTCTACATTATCTCCATGCAAAAAAATACGCTTATGTGTGTTCTTATATACCATGCAGTAGTGAGATATCATGTAGGACCATGAAGCTATGCATTATCAATACAATACAATCGTGAAATACGATGAAAAAAAAAATGTAGCCCGACCATACCTAAACCGCGGCTTAACGCTAAGCACCTGCTGTTTACTTCATCGATTCACACGGAATGCTGAGCAGCGAGTTAGCACCTCTCTTCCTAGAACTGTTGACGTCTCGAGGACTGGGAAAAACTGGACAGGGATGTGGCTTTGTTTACCGCTGGTTCTGCTGCCTGTCTGCTGATGCTTTGTTTTAGTGTTTTGTTTATGTTTTATACTAATTTTATGATCATTTATTTCCCTAAAGAAATTATCCATGTTATAATTTATGATTTATTGGCTGATTAGTATGCAGTGCAGTTCTCGAATATGCATTCATACTGTGTTTGTTGTTTTCCATGTGTTAACCTGCTGTTTACCGTGTCTGTTATTTCTCTAATAATATTGATGCCCATATTTGTTTTACATAAAAGTTTGCCATCATCTCTATTTATTCGTTTACCAATGCTGATATATAAAAGACTACGAGGA
>NC_051406.1:10305733-10305966 GCF_015228065.2 Penaeus monodon
CCGTCAGATCCTCTCAATCTCTTTACTCTTCTCGGCGCCCCATAGTCTGTCCTATCTCGTTCATGGCCCTCTTTACGCCTGTCTGCTCTCCTCTCTCCTCTCTCTTCGTTTTTCTTCCTAGCATGTGTCTTTGTATCTGGAATAGCCTATTCTTCTTCTTTATCTTTCCTTTTCGTTCCAATCATTTCCCCTTTATCGGTCTTGGCACGTATTTTTCCTCCGGTTTCTGGACG
>NC_051406.1:10306083-10306200 GCF_015228065.2 Penaeus monodon
CACATACACAATATTCTCTTTCTTTTCCCCTCAGCCTGTGTTCCTCCCTATCTGCATCCCTCCTTCTCCCCCCCTCTCCCTTATCCATCCTTATCTCGCTTCCTCAACCTTACGAAT
>NC_051406.1:10306271-10307104 GCF_015228065.2 Penaeus monodon
TCGCTCGCCGCCCTTACTCAGCTCCACTCTGTCTCTCCAGCGCGAGGCAGCCGCTGCCTCCTCCTCCCGCGTCCGCCCGTCGCCGTCTCAGTCTCACGCCCCCCCGCACTCAGGAGCCTCCGCCGGTGCCTCCTCCAGCTCCACGCCCAACCACACCAGGTAAGGATCGTCTCCTCGGGCGTGTGTCTCTTTCGCTGTCGTGGTGTTGCTGTAGGTGGTGTTGAAGGATGCGAGTGATGGTATAGCCTTGTGTTTGGTGTTGAGTGATTCTTTAATTTTCATTATTATTGTTGTTAGATTTTTTTTCGGTGTATTTCATTTGATTAAGAAAATACATGTCATTAGGTCGTATATTCCAGGCGGTCGATTTTAATTATAGTCGACGCTAGTCAGTGGGAATTTGACTAAATGTTACAAATTATGTTATTCATGATAAATAACGTGAAGTGCAAATTACAAGGAGTTTCAACATTCGTCAACCGAACACCACCAACACAACATTTGTAATCCTACATCTCCTGAAACACAGATTTCGAAACATTTTATTCAAGGATTCATTTACACCAAAAAAAAACTAAGAATTGATTTATCCATTTCTTTCCTCAGCTCTCTTCTCTCCAATCTGTTATTTCTAAATTATCTTTCATACCCTTTACATTTCTCTCTGCTGGTTCTGAGACTAGCGAGACGAGCACACACACGAGGGAATGTTTGTGATAGTGTGTTAATGATAAAAGGATGATTTTTATTCCACTTGAACACAGACGGATCTGGTTAATGTTGTGAGTACGTCTAACAGAACAGCTTTGCACATCAGGCTCGCAACATTGCTC
>NC_051406.1:10307128-10307199 GCF_015228065.2 Penaeus monodon
GTTTTTTGCAACATCGTAAATCTGGTGATATGACGCCTGTGTATGGCCATCCACTGCATGTATTATTCCTC
>NC_051406.1:10307451-10307571 GCF_015228065.2 Penaeus monodon
CATAGGGTCAGATTATTCATGTGCTACGAAGGGAGAGGGGGGGAAGGGGTATGATTGGTCCGTGCTCACGCTCAGCTTTGTTGTTTTATGAATAATAGAGAAGAGTATAAACAAAGGGGG
>NC_051406.1:10307738-10307954 GCF_015228065.2 Penaeus monodon
TTCCCCCCTCCCCCCCCCCCTTTCACGCACGTTTGTTTGTTGTGCGTCAGTGTTGCCAATCCGCCTCCCTTGCTCGCCCGCCAACACACACTTGCAATGATAAGTTAGTTCATTTATATGTATGTTACTTTCCTTCCCCGTGAAAGAAATGTGTTTTTGAACCGTATTTTGGTGTCATTATGAATCATAGAAGCTTTGAGATTGTAAGTTCTCTGT
>NC_051406.1:10308090-10308229 GCF_015228065.2 Penaeus monodon
TATAAGAGATGATAAGATTGGAGGAGATAAGATAAGACAAGATTAATGAAGACGACATAAAATTGAAGATAAGATAAGATTAAAGATAAGATAAAGAAATGACAAGAGAAGGGGAGAAAAAAGTGAAGGGAAGATAGAG
>NC_051406.1:10308252-10308384 GCF_015228065.2 Penaeus monodon
AATATATATGTATATACAGATTCACAGATACATACACAGACAGAGAGAGATATAATAAAGGAAAATTTAAATTCTTATAATACATACAAACCTGAAAAGCAGACGCAGTGAGAATCGATCGACGACCTCCGT
>NC_051406.1:10308416-10308929 GCF_015228065.2 Penaeus monodon
GCTCACTGCAGAAGGATGTCAAAATGCGGAGATGTAGTGATGTAATCTAATAGAAAGAGCTGGACGGCGTTGAATGTATATGCGGGCATTTTCTTGTAGAAGTTGATTTAGAGAAAGAGAGAGAAAAAAGAGGGGAAAAGATGAAGGAAAATGTGAGAATAATAATTTTCAGAGGAATGTTTATAGCATAGAGTGAATGTAGAGGGATTTTCACTAATATCAAAATCAGCCTAAATGGAATCTGTTGTTTAACGGTCTTGAATGAATGATGCAAGAGCGCCAGATAAACAACTTTTTTCCCCAGACGCGTAAAAATGGCCTTTTCAGGTCGAAATCAACTCTAACGATATACAGAATGGAAAGCTAAAAGGGGGTAACTGTATATACCTAAAAATAATGACATATAGTGAGTGCAGTGCATTTTATTAACTCCAATGCATTAAAAGTGTCTGTTAAAGCGAGAAGCTACTATAATCAATATATTCATATGAAATATGAATCTTCTGGAAAAAA
>NC_051406.1:10309087-10309372 GCF_015228065.2 Penaeus monodon
TACGTAATTTCCTCTGTTAATTGTGTTAAATGTTCTACAAGCATCCTGCTGTTTTGAAAGCTGGGCGGAGGCAAAACAAAGGCATGCACTGGAAGCTATAATTCTGGCATAAAGCTGACATCTGACGTCGCTGCCTTGATCGATGAACTCATGGCGTCAGGACCGTTTATCTTGGCCATAAATCACGCTCTTTTTTTTTTTTTAATTCTACTTGTAATGCGGGGTGTTCTTCTGGGAATTGCTGGTATACGTCTTTAAGTATTCATGTGGATTTTAATAACATTC
>NC_051406.1:10310017-10310404 GCF_015228065.2 Penaeus monodon
GTGTTCACCTTCTTAAAACCGTCATAAAGAAAAAGCTACCGAGGAAACTCTCTTTTTCTCTTTCTGTATCTCTCTTCCTGCCATCTAACCCTTATTTTGTTTTCCAGTAACCTTCCCTACGTCATTTATTCAATATTATCCGTTTTCCCTTCACCTTGCTTTTATTTGCATTTTCTTGTACCGTCTCAACATTTCTTTTTCGCTATCGTTGCTACTCTCTCCGTTAAATTTTAGATATAATCGTTTTCCGATCAAATTAAAATTTTGTTGAACTTTTCAATTACAAAGCATTTAACACTGTTGGAAAAGGCCTCAGTGACGTTCCATTCATTAGTGAAAGATAATTGCATTTTTCACTAATTACGTAACGCTACTTGGATGGATTAT
>NC_051406.1:10311146-10312033 GCF_015228065.2 Penaeus monodon
TAAAAAGAAGCCTTGGAATTCCATTCTCTGGGAGACCTTTCCCAATCACAATCATTTGTATCGCAATAAAAGGACGTCGATAACTGAATGAACCTCATTTGCCTCGGTGTCACGCACAATCAAGCAAAACCACATTGCATTTCATCATCGTTAAATATCTCTCGTTGATGCTGTTTTGCAATCGAGGCTTTAACGTATATTTTACACATTGATCATGCTGCTTATGCGGGCCAGGGCAACGTCTGCAGAATGAGAAAGACACAGCTTTGCATATCTTCATTTGCATTATATAATTGATTTGTGGTACATGTCATGCTGCGTCGGCCAGATAGCATTGAACTGATCATAGAACATCAATTCCTATCAAGTGATATATATTTTTTTTTTCATATAAATTTATCTTTAATTCGCGCTTTATCGTACGCGCAATACAAAAAGCTGTTTATGTGCATGCGCAATGCTAACACCACTTGCGCAAAATTGATTTAAGCTACAATGATAGATAGGCAAATAATAGTAAAAAAAAAAACAGTCTTTAATATAAGTATACAGTTAATGCAGAGAAATATTGTGATATCATATACAGTAACAAGCATATAGGGATAACAGATTCAAGAATTCACACATGATTAAATTCTAGCATCACACATTCATCCATAAACTGGTAAATATAACAGTTTATTTTATACTGTACCTTCTTTTTCTGGTTCTGCCTTTTTAGAAGAGGTCTCTCTTCTTCTAGTCTCTCTTTACAACAAGTCTACCAGTGTTATATATTCGGTGTAATTAAATGATTAATTAAATTTAGATATCGATCTGCCCCTCATTATCATGACATCGCGTGATACAGCCGGGCAATTATCTCATTAACAACGTCGGATATCTAA
>NC_051406.1:10312098-10312201 GCF_015228065.2 Penaeus monodon
CATTTATCCCCTTCCCCTTTTTTCGTCACTCTCCTCGGCACTACCCCCTTAACCTTCCATCCCCCCCCCCCCCTGTCGTTCCTCTAATCTGCCCCACCCACCG
>NC_051406.1:10312248-10312453 GCF_015228065.2 Penaeus monodon
ACCTACCTCCAACCTCCCTCTTCTTATCATCTAACCTTCTCCTGCCCTTCGGTTGATCTCACTCCCCCCCCCCCCTCTCATCCTTTATCCCTCTCCAACCCCTTTACTGCCATCGCCTCTCTTCTCTCCCCCCCCACCATAACCCTTTTCCGACTACCCCCCCCCTCCCCCACACCATCCCAAATCCCCCGCCCTTTCTTTCTTA
>NC_051406.1:10312611-10313271 GCF_015228065.2 Penaeus monodon
CACCCTTTCCAGCACGCCGAGCAGCAGCAGCGGGGTCAGCACGGGCAGCAGCGCCAGCAGCGTCGGCAGCACTGGTTACCCTCCGGTGCCGCAGATCAGCATCACCCCCGACGAGGCCGAGGTCCGAGGACGAGCTCTCTCGAGACTCAACCGCTCGAGGTCCGACTTGAGGGTCATGGAGGACGAGCCTTCGCCTGGAGACTCCGAGGACAAGTAGGTGGAGCGGGAGGTTTGTCTGAAGGGGGAGGGGTAGGAGGAGGAGAGGAAAGGGAAGAGAAGGGGAGAGGGATAGAAGGGGGAGAGGGAAGGGAAGAGAAGGGGAGAGGGATAGAAGAAAAAGAGGGAAGGGAAGAGACAAGGAGAGGGATAGAAGGAGGAGAGGGAAGAGAGGAGAAGAGGAGAGGGATGGAAGGAAAAGAGGAAAGGGAAGAGAAGGGGAGAGAGGAAGAGAGAAGGAGCAGAGCTTAAAAAGAGACATGGTAGAAGGATAAAAATAGGAAGGGAGAAGGACTGAAGGAGAAGAGGGAGGAAGGAAGAGAGGAGGAGGGAAGCACGGAATAGCAGGAGGGGGGGGGGAGAGACAAAGGGCGATCCGTGACCTTGTTGCGGCATCTGGTCTGCCTGGCTCCGTGCGATCTTTACTTTAGGAAATTTAGAAGT
>NC_051406.1:10313809-10315560 GCF_015228065.2 Penaeus monodon
AGGATGGCGCGGGTGGATGAGACGGACCTGTTGCTGTTGCTATTGATCGTTGCTGCACCAGCCACCCGGCGGGGTACTGTAATATATACACCTTATGAATGCGTCACTTTCATGGGCGACGGATTGTATACATGGCGGACCCAAGCCTATGTGGGGTCTCTGAGCGGAGATTGACTTTGGGGTCCCCAGTGCGTCTTTTTTATTGTCATTGATTGAGAATTTAATGTCGGGGACTAAATAATTTTGTCATTTTCGTTATGTACTGGTTAAATGATTCCGTTCACTCTGAGGGATCCCATTGATCGTGGGCAGATATCATGACATTACATATTTATTATATTTACAAGGAATAATAAAATATCAGGGGTCTTCAGGCCACCACGTGGTCCCCTATCAAGCCGCTTACTTCGAGTATACTTTGCAAGGGACTTTTATATTTTTATATTTTTCTAGACAACTTGTGCGTCAGTTTGGTGCAGAGATCCTACCAAGGAAACAAATCAGTGAGATTTAAAGAGGAAGACAAAATTTTAAGTAAAACAACAGCTCCTTAGAATTGCTCATTGGGATTCTTTACATCATGTTTCGAATGTATATGGATATCATCTGATAAGTAAGAGATCCACGAGAAAGTTAATGTAGGATAGACCATCAGTTTCGAAATCCTCTGTTTCCAACTCCAGATTAATCTTTCCAAACCCCAAAGCAATATTCAGAAACGCCTAAACCACTCAGAAATTTTCCAAGCTAATTTCCACAAAAGAAAAAAAACTGAGAGAAAGAAAACAAAGAAAATAGATCCTTTTGCTAATATCCAATATTAACCCAACTTCTCCTGGTATCACAGGACCTGCATCTTCTGCGGCGCCTACGATGAGTCCTTTAGCGACAACGGCCTCGACATGCACTACTGGCGAGCCTGTCCGATGCTCACGCGATGCCACTACTGTCGTCAGGTTGTCGAGGTCGCTTCCCTCACACAGCATCTTCTTGGTGGGTTCTTAACTAGAAATGCATTGGGTTTTACTTCTTACTATTTATTTTTTTGATAAGCTTACTATTTCCTTACATTGATTTTTTTTTCGTTAGAAATGTTTTATAGCTTTTGCTATAAAACGTATTAGCCTATTTAACCATAGAATATCACTTTCATTTTTCATATGTTATTCTTATTATCTGTACTAAAGTACGTAGCCATTTTCATATGCTGTAACAGTATTTGTTATCTCTACGACGGTACGCGATCTAACCTTTTTCATTAGAGCTTTTACTCAGCATATGGAATTACACACTTGTAGGTAGTTACTCATATTTTCTAACTATTCTTGCATATTACACGGATACAAGTTTATGAATATTGTCTTACATGCATATTCCAACAAAACTACGCATTTATAAGTAACATTATTTAACGTCCGTTTCTACCACAACACAAGGACATCCACCCATCCCACACCTCACAGTATCCCTACATAATGAATCATCAAAATGATCGCAAAATGAAGCTATTGTACCGTCCTTAGGCGAGTGCGTGGCTTCAACGCAGTACAGAAGGTGCGATCGGTGTTCAGAAGCTATCCCGAAGAAAGTTTTCTACGACCACGCTGCCTCCAAGTCGTGTACACGTGAGTTGGGTTTCATTAGAGATTTTATACTTATGAAAGGTCTTATAACGAAGGTCTTGTTTCCGAAGATCTTACCTTTTACGAAGGTATTTTAACGCAGTTCCTTCATTTCGATAGCAGATAGTG
>NC_051406.1:10315895-10316479 GCF_015228065.2 Penaeus monodon
AACTCAACTATCTTCTCGCTCTGTTTCGTCTTGCAGCTTGCAAACCTGAACCAATTGCAAACCACTGTCCCCTGTGTCACGAGAACATACCCCCCTGGGACGAAGGCTGGCGAGTACACCTCATGCCCGGACCTGACTGTTGTCCTGCTAATTCTAGGGCACGACCTCATGGTATGTGGGTAGTGGAGTAAGTTGGAGATCAGGGGGAAATCGAGTATGTGAGTATTAGAGTAAGAAAGAGAGGGTGAAACTTGAGTATGTATGGTTAGGGATGTAGCTTGCATATGCGTGTAGTGGGTTCGGCGGAGAGAAGATGAGGCTCGACTTTGTGGATACTGGAGTAAGTTGTAAAAATGAAGAAATAGAGGAAGAATTAGAGTAACATGGAAAGACTCGAGTGTGCGGGCATTGGAGTAGGATGCAGGTAGGATGTAACTGGACTATATGAGTATTGGAGGAAGGTAAGGTGGGAATAGGACGTAAAAATAACAGAAACATGGTGTGTGTTATGATGCAGGTATGGGGCACAGAAGAATATTTTAATGGTGATTCTACAATTAATGTATAATACGAATAAATACTTG
>NC_051406.1:10316587-10318343 GCF_015228065.2 Penaeus monodon
TACCCCCTGTCCCTTCTCCTCTCTTTCCTTTTCTTCCTCCATTTAATTTCTCTCCATGTAACTCTCTCCTTAATTCCTCCCGTGTTGACGCCCCCGACCTCCCACAGCCTCGAAGAACAAGACGCCGAGCGAGAAGAGTCCTTCGGTGTCTCCCGCAGGAGCCTCTGGGAGCGGCGAGGAGGGAGCGGCGGGAGTGGGCGGAGCCTCTGCTACGGGAGGGAGGAGTAGAATACCCAGCTCGTCCACTCCAGGTACTCCGAGAAAGGACACCCTCAAGAGAAGACGATAGAGGACGCGAGGGACACCACCAAGGAGCGTTAACGGGTGGAAAAAAACGAACCCTTTTTTGACTCGTGGAAGCTCGTCACGAGGAGGAAATTGGTTTGAAAGAGAGAGGTTGAAAGGTAGAAAGGAAAATGGAGAAAAGGGGGAATGTTGTGCTCGAGCGGAAATGATTTAGACTGTAAGGCTTTATGATGTTTATTGACTCTTTTGAGACGCGAGAGCCTCGATGCATCTCGTGTCCAGGAGGAACACTGTGATGGCAATGGTTTGTCAAGAGGATTTTAGGGCATTGCAATATTTGTGAATGTCACTTTGTTATATGAGCTTCTACACATAAAGGTGTTTATATACTGGCTGATGAGAACTTTACACAGTTTAGGGAAGTATTACCGAAAAGTGTTTTCTATTTATTGTTACAGCTACTCGGAATGGGATGTAGAGAAAACTGGTCACATTATATTTTGAATAATTTTGATTAATTTTTTACTTGTTTTTACATTGTTCCTTGGATCATATACTCTACAGATATTAATGACTTTTTCTAATCAGGTAATGTTATCAGGCAAAGAAACTGACCGCCCAATATTTTCCACTTTTATAAATTGAAAGAAAAAAAATTGTGGTAATTTCAAGAGAAAAAAAAACTGTGGCCTTTTTTTTACAAAATGATAACTTCAGATGCTTGTAGGCAGAGGACATATTCCATGAATAGTAATGTTTTAACATGAGTTAATGTGTTGGTTCCTGATTTTTCCTTTATTACGATCAAGTTCCTTTTCTTTATTTAAGTGGCTTTGTGATAGAAGACACCAGCTTTGTCAGTATAGTAAGTATCCTACAGTACAGACGTTTTGCTCGTGTGTGAATGAACAGAAAATAATAGTTCTTATTGCATATACCACTGTTTGCAATGAAGGTGTTAAACGCAGGTATATTATGCTGAACTTGAATCCAATATTCATCAAGTTTGTGAAAGCTGCATAGCTGAAATAACACATACTTGTATACTGACTTTCTTCTATAAGGAAGGACTAACAGTGATAGTAAACAGAGTGTACTGAGTCTGTGAGTTTGATATGGTTAATGTATAAAGAAATGATGATAAAAAAACATATGACCATTGATTTCATTGTTTACATCAATTTGCCAAATCTCACTCTAGGTTGTGAAATCTTAATTGTTGGCTACTTCGCGTGGACAGACGGAGGTTGAAAGATTTTGGATAAAATGCAGCTGATATATTTGCATTTTTAAAATGTAATGTAAAAGTTACACACTACATTTCCATATTACTGACCCCCCCCCTCCCCTCCAGCCCAGACCCTCAAAACTGTATGTAATGAAAATTCAGTTGAACTTTATGATAAGTCTGTGCTCTAATGTTTAGTGATCATTACAATAAAAGCAAGTCTAACAGGTAATCTTTCGGTCTTCCCCTCTAGATCTGCTATAGAAAGGTTATGATTCCCCC
>NC_051406.1:10319475-10319732 GCF_015228065.2 Penaeus monodon
TCAAATAAAACTTTTTGATTCAGAATTATATTACCAACATTTTTTAACCTCTGTGCTGTTGAAAATCCATGTGTACCCCAACAACTTTTGATGTATTTAGCAATTTCATGTAGGTACCGTTAGATAAACTTAATATAGATATTAGTGTAAATTACCTAGTATTTGTAGATACTCATTTGTTTATATTATAGCCTCTTCTATGGCCATTATTTAAATATACAGTAGATTCGTTAATCTGTTTTAGTCGCAGTCGCTTG
>NC_051406.1:10320032-10322954 GCF_015228065.2 Penaeus monodon
ATGGCAACTATTACTTGATATCCATAGTTTGGCTCAATGACAGCCTCCTTTTTCAATCTCTCATTACTTTTGCACAGTATAATTGTGCAACAATTTACTGCGACCCAGTGTTCGAAAACCTGGTCGCCTCTGCATGGATAATCGCGTATTTACAAAAGAAATCGTTTTTATAATTGCAACCGGAAAAGGACTGCAATATCCTGATGTTATGGTATTGGCATTGCTCTCTTTAGTGTTTTGTTCCATGGGAAAATGTGCATTGAAATCTTTCGTTAACGTGGAATAAGTAAGTCATCTGTTGAGAACACCAATTATGTGTGCTTGATCATTTCACTCCTAGGATACCATTCATTTTTCCCTTTTACAAATGTTTGAATCCACTTACATGAGATAATCGTTGGGATAATCATGGAAATTATCTTCCGGGTCGGCCCTATTGTAACATTTCCTTAACTTTTTACCTTTTTCGAACCCTCTCCAATGCCAATACACTGTCTAAAAGTCTTTACCTACCCCCCCCCATCCCTCCAAAAATGATGACGTAAGTGAATGAACTTTAATATACTATATTATCTAGCTTTTGTTATCCGGAAAAACAGGCAGACAAAGTCCTTTTCCAAAGAAACCCTAAAGAGCAAAAAAAACAACAACAACAGATTGCTTGGAGGAAGATAAAACATTTAATGTCCTTTAGGAAGACGAACATTTTGTAAAGCGATGCCATGCAACGAAGAAATGATAATCTAACGGTTTGGTGGTAGTAATATAATAGTTTTATGGTGTATCTTATCATTCTTGTGATTTCATATTCCCAGTAGCTCAGTTACTACGGCAAAATACCATACTATATATATCAATCCCTTTCTTCCTTCCATCTTATAGGAATCGAGTTTTGAACTGAAAAAACAGGTGATTTAGACAAATCAACTACTTCTGAGTTGTGGTTTTATGACAGATAAGTTATTGTATAGTTTGCCATCCATAGTGCATGCTTTTATCCCAGTCATAGCTGTGTCTCATAACTAAGAATACGTTCTCAGTGAGTGTAGAATATAATCATGAGTTTGTAGCGTTTTGTGTGTATCATCATGCAAAGTTTTGAAGTATTAATATTCGTGGTAATATTGAGAAAGAAAAACAATATTTTAGGTTATGAAATTCCTCATATCCCTGGGATTTTATATGATAGTGTAGAAAATAAAGTATTTGCAACTGAAAAGAAAATCAGGTCAGTAGATTTTGAGGAAAACTATGGGGTAAACCCGTCTTTGGAGTTATTGGATGGTATAAAAACTAATTTTAAGGTGTATATATAAGGAATTTTGTATAATCTGATGAATTTCCGGACTCCAAACGGTTTGCTAGTCATTAAATTTCATGGGTTTTGAGTCTGAATTTGTTACTGGTTCTGTGTTGAAGAATTTGCTTTCATATCTTTGAAATTGTGACAGTGCTACAGGGAGTTTATTCTATCCCTTGTTATCGCTTGTTGTTCTCGTTTAACTTTACATCAAACTGATATTAAATAACTTATAAAAGCGAGTACATTTCAGGTTTCAGTCGGAAAGAAATTTGTGTGAAAACATTCTCTCTCTAGCACTTTCCTTCTTTCAGAGATTTGGACATTATCGGCTCTACTGTGTCAGAGCAAATTTTATTCTTACATTTTTCTCTCTGTCTTCTTATATCTTTTTACGTTTACTTAGATAAGGTAATTGTCTCTCCTTACGTTTTAATATGCAGCTGTGAGGCTTCTTCCACCGGCCTGGTAATACTGTTCAAGCCTTGTGAGTCAGCATGAAAATTATATTTTCTTACGGATTTTACACGGAAATTATTTTATTTTCCATATCAAAATTGTCACAACAATGTAATTGGTGGCTAAAAAATTCAAACTCTGGTTTTCAAAGCTGCAGTTGATGTTCAATTGAACAATATTTTGCTCAAAATCCTGCGTCCATGTTATGTATTTGCGTGTTACTTTCTGAAAAAAAGTCTGTGATATGGTATTAATAAGACATTTATATGGTATGTACAAACATGGAAAAAGACAAAAAAAGATCCTGATATTTGAAATGCAAATCTTATGTAGAGTCCAAGCAGGTAATGTTACCTAAAAGCCAGAGAGGTAAATTTGAATCTCACACATACCATGCAAATATTAGTACTCCCTGGTCTATAGAGTAGTGTTACCTGCAAAATAGACAAGAAATGTTACCTGCATGTAAAACAGGTGGTATTACTTGCAAGCTAGCCATGTGGTGTTACCTGCAAATAGCACAGGTGTGTCTATGTGCTGGTAGGTTCACATGACTGTATTCGCGAGGAAAACTCTCAACTTACATGAAGGGGCTTCATGGTAATTGAAACGTGAGTTTTAGTCCGTAGAGTTTTGCGAGTAGCTATGTCAGCTCACATTAGGCATGTCAGTCCCAAGTTCTGTACAATTACTGACCAGTGAGCAGTTTGTGGTATACTGGTCATATCTTCTGCTTTAGTATATAATGAGGGTGAAGATAAGATTTAGTAATATCACTGTTTATGTCCCGAACTTGAGACCTAGGGACAGGACTCGGGAGGCGAAATAGGTCAATATTAGTCCATGGGCCTTTTTGATAGATTGAGGGGTACAAGTAAATATCTTTGATGTCATAAATGTGTTCTGACATCCTGAAAACAAGTTCATATAAAATTAACTTATATTTCAAATAATTCCAACACATTACCCCAGTTACCACGATATTATTAGTTACTACTTCTGAACAGCGAGGAAGATTATATAAATAGCAAACCTTTTGTCTATAGATATCCGTGTATTCTCCATGCCGTCCCGGGTCCTGAGAAGTCCTAAGCCTATTGTCCTTTTACTCTAGCTGCATGTTACATCTCCCGCCGATTCGCGTGCGCGTGCAAACACTACAG
>NC_051406.1:10322985-10323432 GCF_015228065.2 Penaeus monodon
AGCCAAGATACGAGGTCCTGGCTCGTGATGTCTCGGAGACGCGAGAATGACCATGTGCTGTAGTGTTAAGTGCCCGCTCTATTAGTTCTCTTATGACTACTTATAGTTTTACGAGAGATGACAATTTCAGTTCCTTACGAAGCCATAGCTATATTGGAGTAGAGTCGTTTATAGAATCACATTTTTTCCAGTAAGTCCGCCCTACAGATGTTGGTATATAGCCTTTGGTCTGCTCTCTTGTGTTGTAAAGTAGTATATTATCTCACTGTTTTTTTCAATAAATGTTAATTAGATTGAGTATGTTATTTAGAATTTCCTCTTCATGTCTAGAATAAGTAAAATTAGAACTGTTCTCATTTCGTCTTTGTTTACATAGTAATGTTTAATAGATCTTAGACATTAATGTGGGCCGGAAAGCAAAATGAATGCATGGAATGTGCAAAAAGT
>NC_051406.1:10325169-10325961 GCF_015228065.2 Penaeus monodon
TTGGAAGCAGTAATGATGATAAACAAGGTAAATAGTTCTAACCAGAAAGTTGATTCTTCATAGTACTCAAGGAAATGGCTCTTGAAACTAGATCAATAGCAAGGACTAATGTTATTGATATTTTACAGCAGTGGTTGTTTATCTTTTTGCTGTTTAGCTTAAATGGTGGGAGAATTATTTAAACCACTGCTTTCTTTGCCAATATTAAAACGTGTTACTTCGCCTACATGGGATTGTTTGGCGTAATATGATCAATCAACTTGTTATGTTAATTGTATAGTAGATTATAGTTGGGATCAGTAACAAAAATATCCTGAAAATAGATAACAAGACTGACAACTAGTGCATGACATTCGTGGTTTCGATATACCCTAAGGATTACTCTATGTCTAGTGATGTCAATCATGTACGAGTTATATCAATTACAACAACAATATTTGGCATGTTATTGCTAGCCCACGATGGAATAATGTCATGCTGTTTCAAAGAGAAAAAAAAGAAAAACTCTTATATGGATACAGAATATCACCAAAACCTTATCTTTAACCCTCTGATACCCAGTTGTCTTATAACTATGCGAAATATCTTCCCGAGAAAAAAGGAGAGTATTCTGTGACAAAGACAGGTCCCAATATCAATTTAGAAATTGTTAGCTATGTCATTAATCATGAATTCAGTTATGATTTTTCACTGCAAGCATAAAATGATGCATGCTTATAGTACGAATTGATAGTAATGAATACTAATAAACCACAATTGCGATATACGACTTACATAAATATCCATACTGAA
>NC_051406.1:10326091-10326383 GCF_015228065.2 Penaeus monodon
CAAGAGATGACCTATATAACGAATTGAACCAGTGCTAAAATTATCTTTCCAATATGAATCAGTGATATAACAAGGCATTGCAGTATATACATTTCTACCAACACATGTACAGGTATACAAACGATAATCCTTATACCAAAAAAAAAAATATATTATAACAAGTATATACCATACATTGAACACAATGCCTAAGAACAGAATGCACTTGAACTATATAATCTGTTAGCAAAAATATGGAAAATAATAACTTATATATTGTAATATGAATATGGTTAATTTCGCTGTGCACTTT
>NC_051406.1:10328172-10328389 GCF_015228065.2 Penaeus monodon
ATCAGGGAAACAGGTAAAGCAAGCGAGAATCAAATGCATTCACCAAAGCAGGTCAGGGTGAGGGCTGCAAGGTCACGTTAATATTATATCAGGCTCCTTTGACTAGAAGTAAACAAACCTTGCAAAAATCATGAATGGTTCATTTGAAGACTTGGTTCCTTTGGGATTTGCGTTCTACGGTGAGAGAGAGTGGTGGATAGAAAGAGAAAGGAGTGAA
>NC_051406.1:10328464-10328716 GCF_015228065.2 Penaeus monodon
AAACTGATATACTGTCGAGGTATTCCTTGATTAGGAATTCTCAAATGAATGATATCTCATTCATTTGACATTTTTATTCATTTAACAAGTTCTGCTGGCCGGCATTAACTGATCATACCATTCACATTTCGGATCCGAAAATATTCATATTGTCCGCTAACAAAGGAAAAGGACACATGATTTCAATGAAAACAAGAAAAAAAGATGTGTGATAATAACATATGAGAAACTATTGCATAACAAGTCATATCT
>NC_051406.1:10328853-10328954 GCF_015228065.2 Penaeus monodon
GAGAAAATACAAAAAAAGCATACACTCTATTCTTTCATTCCAATAGACTTTGGTGGCCTTATGTACCGCCTGTAGAAAAAGGTTTCGGGAATTTTGATGTG
>NC_051406.1:10329113-10329301 GCF_015228065.2 Penaeus monodon
TCTTCTCCTTTCCCTTCTTTTTCTCCCATTCCTTCTTCCTCACCATTTCCCCTTAAAGAGAAAAAAACCTGTTTACTAAGTGAATTCAGTCGTAAATATCTATGAAGATGTGAATTCTTTATGTACCGAAGGAGATAGACTTCTTTCTCTAACTAAACGAAGCAGAAGTCTAAAGGTCAGCAAACCCT
>NC_051406.1:10333383-10334248 GCF_015228065.2 Penaeus monodon
CACTTACCTTCTGCGTTGCTCAGTTTTTCTTTTCTTATGCTTATTTATTAATTCAAAGGTAGGTAGGGAGGTAATCAGGTAGATTAAGAGGTAAATTGACATACAGAGAGACAGAGAGGCAGCTAGATTAGGAGTACAATTTCAAAACAGCGTCAGGGATCCTGTATAGATATTAGGACGTCAATAAAACACACACTGATTGTTACAAGATAATGAATACTTTATTATAACCTTTAGATCAGACATAAAGCTTCTTTTATCATATTTACCCTTTATTTCTCTAATTTGAATAATGCTATATATATATATCATTATTGTTTTAAGACCCTTTATTTTCCCAATACTTCGCATTCTATACGGATCACACAGCTTTTCTCCAACTCGGTAGTGATGGCGCTAGTTAACGTGGCTAAAAGACCAGTCATCAAGATTCTTTGGCTATCCACTTTTCTTTTTTGCTAGTATGCAATAATTAGGATTCAAGCTTGATCATCTATCTATTAGAAACACAGTTAAGGAAAGTTGCAGCTGTTTGAGTGCGGTATGGGTCACGGAAAATGTTGTTAAGATGTAATTTTATGTAATTAAGATGTGACTGCATGTTGCTTGTCCTCTACTTGGTGTTTGTTTTGAGATTGTTCTCTACGTGTGTCTTCTCACTATGTTGTATAACGTGTGTTAATTTTGTTATTGTTATCATGTGTTATGTGTTTCGGGGAGGTTATGCCGTGTTGGGCCAGAATGGGGTGGATATGGTTCTACAATTTATCGAAGTGAATTGTGAGAACTTTTTGGAATAACACTCTCTGATATGCATAAAGATGTCTCTAAAAGAATGGCATGAGTAAATATGCAAAGACTAGTT
>NC_051406.1:10334590-10335333 GCF_015228065.2 Penaeus monodon
AGTGTGTTCTGATATGCCATTTCAAGTTGTCTTGATCACAAAATCATACTTAGACAATAAATAAACTAGTCTAACGAGCTGGAGCAAGTAAACTCGTTTTATGTAAAGAATCACTTGATTCTATTTCCTATGAAAACATATAAAAAAAACATCAGGAAGGATTCGTAATAGAGAGTGGTATTTTGGTTCATCTGTGTTCATTCATTGCAAAGTTAAAATCAGAACTGCAAAAGCCATATACATTTCAAACAAAGCAATTATTTTTTCAAATCACATCACCCTTCTTAAAACATAGTTAATGTAATATTTTATGAAGCAACAGTAATACATACATACACTAATAACCACTTCATACACATATCCTATTTGTCTGTATTGTTATTTTGATCACATGCTTTTCCATTACATTTTAACTCAAAGAATGAGACCTTAGGTGTTTTTCCTTTATTGACTAATAGGACTCATTTTTGGGGGTATTGAAAATTCTTCCCAACCATTATTTCTTAAGAGATTATACTCGTAAATGATCTAGAAATTACTATTGCGTCTTCTAACTGCAAAGAACAAGAAAGAGAGACAGAGTGAGAATTCTGAACTACCTACACAGATACTCTAAAGCGCTACAACACCCAGATTCAAAAGTGGGACAGAGGAGGGGGGGGATTACAAGCAAGCGTCCCTGTTCGTCTGAATGAGTGGTCTGGTTCTCGTGACCTGTTCTTTAGAAGTCGGATGTCGAAAAA
>NC_051406.1:10337461-10337865 GCF_015228065.2 Penaeus monodon
TGATTAAACCTAAATTTTGATTTCATTGTCTTACCTTAAAAGAGTTTCGAATTACTCCATTCGTTCTTTCACAACTCCACGTAGAACAAAGTCAATCATCCTACAGTTTCCAAAAACTAAAGGGAGAAAGAAGAGACACTCATCTGTGCCACGACTTAATACGAAGAGCTAGCCATTACAACTGAACCGTAGCCTACACTCAGAACACAACAAAGAGTGGCTTGCTATAGCATCTTTCGTCGCCCCCAGGAAGTAAGAGAGAGTGAACTGACAACAATATACACATGACATGTCGTCAGGCAGTCGAACGCATGTATATTGGAGTCTAGGCAGGACTTCAGATCGCCGAGAGAGGGTGATGTCACTGGCAAGACATCAGCTTTTGTGATTTTCACTTTTTCCAA
>NC_051406.1:10337902-10338102 GCF_015228065.2 Penaeus monodon
AGTGAAACTTTCATATGTCTATGTTTAACTTTTTTCTACTTTTTCACTCTTCCATTCTTTCTTCTGTAATTACGTTATGCGTAGAAAAATATTCCCCGTGAGAAAATTTTATTATTATTGCTCTTGTTTCGTCGTGTAGTTGATGCTTTATTGGTTCAGTAGAAAATTTTGTCACTGGCATCAACTTCGGTAATATTGTA
>NC_051406.1:10338491-10338600 GCF_015228065.2 Penaeus monodon
CTCTCTTAAGATGCCTACACGCCACTGGTGCCGCCCACCCATCACATACATGCAGTTCCTCCCCACCCTCTCCATCATTAATGTAAATTATTGCTACAGACACTTCCGT
>NC_051406.1:10338618-10338883 GCF_015228065.2 Penaeus monodon
TGTAGGCGACTACAAAGGAAATCTTAACCACAGGACACCATAAGTCTTGTGATAATGCCGTCAGCGCCAGCACCACCATACCTAGTTGTCACTACACTTAACCAATAATACTTATCTGTATCAGTACTATCTCTTTTTTGCTTCCGTCATTACCTACCATCACCACGAGCTTTTGTCAACATCAGGGACGAAACCACCATGCCATCTACACTCGAAAAAAGACGACGTTGCTACCATAATCCCCACACCAACCCGGACCTAAGAC
>NC_051406.1:10338953-10339742 GCF_015228065.2 Penaeus monodon
GCTTACAGACCGTGGCCCTTAGCCATCATCGCGTCCTACAGGCCCCAAAAACAACCCACAATCCCCACTGCATACGACACTACAATTGATCCCCCGCCGTTTCGTGCGCCGACCCCCAGCCTCGTCCTCATCCCCCAACCCATCGCCAGCCGCCCCCTCAGCGACGCTCGGTGATTCGGCGCCTCCCAGCTCTCGACACGATCCCCTTAGAAATCGAACTTGCCGAAGATGAAGTTCCCAGGGGCGTTGGGGTCCTCGGAGTGGAAGTATTGCTCCCACAGGACGTCGAACTTGTCCTTTGTGACCACAGACGCGTCGTCCTATCGGGAGAAAAGTGGGAAGGAAGGAGTAATGCATTAGAAGTTGGGCGTTGGAAGTGAAGTGAATGAGAGTGAGATTTGTATAAGTGTGTATGCTTCTGCGTCCGTGTGTGCGTGGGTGTTGATTAGCTGTTGATAGAATTATATGTAAGTATATGCTGTATAGGTGTGTGTTTGTGCGTGTAGAAAGAAAAATATCATATACGTATGTGTTGAGTATACATTTTTGTGCTTCTTTGTCAACGTATATATTGGAGAAATAGAATGTTATCCATGCATGCCTGTGTATGTCTGTGAATGAATATTCGCAGTCATTCTGTTAGTTTCATTCCTGTGCATTTTTGTGTGCGCTACGATACCAGTATAGGTTTCATAGTAAGCGCAGTTTTACAACTAACTTTTCTAGAAACTAAAGTGAGTAACATAGATATCTTGGCATAGAAAACAATAAACATCAATAACAAATACT
>NC_051406.1:10340996-10341277 GCF_015228065.2 Penaeus monodon
ATTGAAATATATTTGATCTCGCAGTATATAAAAAAGATTCTTTCCTTTTTTGTAGCCATCATAACAGCTCCCCAATACTGCGGCCGGTTTCCCAATATTGCCTACAGTGTACAAATTCTACCTGAGGCAAACAATGGGGCCGGAACTCTAACTATTCCACAGTAGAAAGCGAAATTTAGGAAATGATTTTTATATCTAACTCCCTTTCTGTTTTTCATTGAATTATGATGCATGGCTATTTCTTTTCTATATTTTATAGAAAATGAGCAAATATTGCAGGG
>NC_051406.1:10342308-10342473 GCF_015228065.2 Penaeus monodon
ATACCTTCTGGATGCGTCTGAAAGCCTCTCGGCACTGTGCCTCCTGCAGACCAAGTGCCGTGTACAGTGCCACGTATTCGTCTGCGTCAACGTGGCCATCACCTGTCGAAGATAAACAAGGATCATGCAGCCATTTCTTTTTCTTAATAGTTCGTTCTTTCTCTT
>NC_051406.1:10342523-10343074 GCF_015228065.2 Penaeus monodon
CTTTTTTTTTGTATGTTGATTTGTTTATCTGCGTATGTATTTACTTGCTAATCCGGCTTCAATTTTCTTTCTACTTTTTATATGCTTATCTGGTAATTAATATCTTTTACATTTGATTTTGTTTAACGGATTGTTGTATTTATTTATCCTGTACCTGTTGCATAATGTTGCAACATTATTGTAGACTGCCTTCGATTTCAAACCTATAATAATTGTTTGATGCAATTCTTATTATTTAAAATTATCACCCTGCCCAACAGCGTAGACCATTAGCATTATAATCTAAAATGTTGAGATAAAGAATCCTTTAAACTTACTCTTTAACTAAGATCACCTGATAACTGAATATATGAATAAATAAAAAGATTCTGGTTACTCGTTGGTGAAATAAGTGATCCTATTAAGAACGATTAACAACACCATCACGACTTTATATCGACAATATCATATTATGTGATCAGGCTCACCCATTATCAACTCTGCAGCAAATCTTGATCGCCCATTACCAATTTCCAATTTCCGGCTCACCACCTCATCTTATTTACCCGTTG
>NC_051406.1:10343128-10343275 GCF_015228065.2 Penaeus monodon
AATTATTCGAAAGCAAACTCATTATTCTAGTACCAACGGACGTGAACCTTTGATTAAGCTCCCTTCATAATTAGTAATGAAGGATCAACGCCTCTCTGGCTCTGTTTCTATGTCACTCTGCCTCTATCTCTGTTTTTTGTAATTGAT
>NC_051406.1:10343481-10343832 GCF_015228065.2 Penaeus monodon
CGTCACTTTTTCTCACCTGAAGCGTCTTCAAGAAGGAACATGAGATCCCTGAAGATATGGCTCCACTCGCGGTCGCTCTCGTCTTCCCTCCAGGCGCAGTACCATTCCTCCACAGATACCTGCAGGAGGAGGATGTGAAGAGAAGTGAATGTGAAGGAATGATAAAATGACGGTGTTGGATGTGAAGGAATGATGAAATGGCCAGTGTTGGATGTGAAGAAATGAAGAAATGCCGGTGTTGGATGTGAAAGAAGGGGTAAAAATTTCGATGGTGGATGTGAAAGGGTGACGAAATGTCGGTGTTAGATGTGAAAATGGTGAAATATTATTGCTGTATTTAAAAGGATAATG
>NC_051406.1:10343854-10344134 GCF_015228065.2 Penaeus monodon
GAGGAATGTCGAAAACCGTGTAAGGATTATTGAAGGATCATCGAATATATTGTCGCCAGATATGAATGGATGTATAAGGATATACCAGAATTTCAAGATAAAGGAAGCTCACAACAGTGAAAAATGATCAACACAACAATGGTGAAGATATATACAACAGTTAAACATATCCCATTATGAAATTCTCCATGCTGGAAGTATGAATCGTTGTCTTAGAATGATATTGCATTAATAATCAATTCACTGTATTGTCATTTTTACAGAACGAATACCTGAAAGC
>NC_051406.1:10344307-10344618 GCF_015228065.2 Penaeus monodon
ATAAACGATGAATACAAATCATCTTTGCCCAAAGGATAGTGGTCATCTCTGAGCAGCCAAAACCCCTTGTCTTTTTAAAAACGTTGGAAGATTTCCATTTTATTCACGAAAACGTTGGCTCACAAGATACGTTTTAAAAGGAATATACAATAACTATTAGCACTTTTTTTAACTGTTCATAGGGTGTGTTTTTCACCCGCCACTTTGCATATAGATAAGTTGATTAAAAAGCTGCGGTGATTAGAATGGACTGAGAATGAGCTCCAGACACTTGTCAGGAAAAGAGAATGGAAAAATGGAGAGAGAGAGAG
>NC_051406.1:10345234-10345450 GCF_015228065.2 Penaeus monodon
GGGAGAGAGAGGAGGGCCTGAAAAGTCATTAAATTTTGGAAAAATATGGCTAGGAAGTTTTGGGGTAAGGAGTGGCTGATTAATGAGCGTATGATTACAAAGTTAGAGCACGTTAATTAACTAACTTTGCAGTCTATCATTATTCACTAATTGTATGTACTCTTGTAAATGTGCATAAACATCTCCACACAACTACAAGCATTGAGATGGAGTGTG
>NC_051406.1:10346976-10347203 GCF_015228065.2 Penaeus monodon
TCACAAGAATCTGCATGGAATCTTTATAGTCATTTCCCGTGTGAATTTCGACAAAAAACAACAACAAAGAAATGGTTTATGAGAAGAAAGATAGAAGAGAGAATTTGAAAAATATACTATTCTTCCTCCCTGTAATTTGTCTTTCAGAATTGGATACGAAGCTGAAATTAATTTTTTTTTTCTTGATGGATTCCTGATCATCTCCCACATTTGAAGGTAGATCGACT
>NC_051406.1:10348107-10348255 GCF_015228065.2 Penaeus monodon
CACTTGAAGCCAATTTGGAATCTTATTTGGCCCGGCGAAGGAATCTCATTTCTTCTGTGTATTGGTATTGCAAACACGATGATGCTGTTGCTACAACGTTATGCTTCTTTTTTTGATAGGCTTTATTTAGACCTCGGCTGTGATATTC
>NC_051406.1:10349459-10349680 GCF_015228065.2 Penaeus monodon
ATAAACGGAAGGAGAGAGACTCAAACCTAGACAGATCGATAGATAAGGTAAAAAAAAAAAACTTTTATTACCACAGGTGATGGAAAAGAAGACATTTTCCTGACATCATGTAACTCTCTCGTTCCTCCTTGTGTCGAACGATGCCCTAGGAGAGAGCACAGCAGTGAGGGACACGAGGCGATGTTGCTCTTTGCTTTGTTTTTTGTTTTTTTTCTCGCGTG
>NC_051406.1:10349878-10350038 GCF_015228065.2 Penaeus monodon
TCCCTTTTCGTATACTTTTACAACCAAGTGATGCCCAAACAATTATAAAAAAAATAAAAACAAGAAACACAAGATTTTTCCATCTTAACCTTTGAAATGGAGATTCTTTTCCAATGCAGTGTCACAGTCATGGAAAGTGTTGCCTCAGGTTAGAAAAACT
>NC_051406.1:10350366-10350532 GCF_015228065.2 Penaeus monodon
TAAGGTTCAGTTTAGGTGTCATAAAACAGCGTGATCCAATCTTGGTGATCTGCAAACCAATCCCGTTTTCTGTATGCATAAAATTTTATTTTTCTTCGTCTTGTTTCTGTTTGTATTGCTGGTTTTATTGTTATCATTCCTGTTATTGGCCTGTTATCGTTCGCAC
>NC_051406.1:10350582-10351030 GCF_015228065.2 Penaeus monodon
GGCTTCTCCATTTATTCAATATTTTCGACGTCATTGTTTTACATCACTGCTAACCTTAACAGTTTGGTAATGTTATTATCATCGTAATTGTGACAATTGATAACTGTTATTGTGTTGCATTTCTTTTAGTAACTAGTGTGTGTGTAGCAAATCGTTGTCATTATCGCTATCACTGTAGTAAAGATAGTTATAGCGATTGGAGGAATAAGTAACTGTTTTTATTTTCACACCAATAGCGAATAAAACTAAAGATACGGCGTCATTTAATATTCTAGAAATGGCTCAGCATAAAAACGTGTCCATGGCGATATCAACAACCATTTGATGTGGAAACGCTCTCATCTTCACTAATCGAAATTTATGCTGTGATTCAGTCTTCTCTTTCTATCTTTGTTTGTCTCTCTGACTGGAGATTTTTTTTGTCTCTATCTCTCAGACTCGAGAAGTT
>NC_051406.1:10351412-10351632 GCF_015228065.2 Penaeus monodon
CATCCTACTTCATCCTTGGCCGTGGAGACGAGTGTTATTACAAAAGTATTATCGCCTCTCCATTATTACTTATCGTCATAACTTATCGTCAATCAATTGCAATTATGATGACAGCATTGTGATACATGTTGATAGCACACATTTCCTGCCTGATGTATCGTTACTCTTGGCTTCATCTTTCAAGTTCACACTTCAACGGATAGAGACGCAATATCGGAAA
>NC_051406.1:10351670-10351998 GCF_015228065.2 Penaeus monodon
ACGTTTGTGATAAAGATAAAATGATAAGAAGCATAACTCGGAAAAAAGTCGTAATATCTGATCTATTTCTTCCCCCTTTCCGGTTTTTTTTTTCTTCTTCTAACGATAATGTTCTTCCGTCCTTCATCATCCATCAAAAATATTAGGTAATGAAAATAAAATATGATAAAAAATGACCCAATAGAAAAAAGAAAAAGAAGAGAGATATCCCAGGAGCGCAGAACAGTCTTGGCAACGAAATCTAACTTAAAAAAACGAATCTATCGTATAATTCCTCGATATGGCATCAGAGTCTTTAGTAAACGACTTAGGGGAACAGATATCGATC
>NC_051406.1:10352016-10352093 GCF_015228065.2 Penaeus monodon
GAGAGCTAATGAAGAGCTGTTGTGACATATGGGACTTATTGAGTTAGAAAACCGAGTGGAATCGATTGTTATTTGTC
>NC_051406.1:10352869-10353004 GCF_015228065.2 Penaeus monodon
GTTAGTAATGCTTACTGGTATCAGTGAAAGTGGCTGCCATCTTTCCCAAATAAATATAAAACAACTAATATACCCTCCCTCCCCCCCAAAAAAAAGAATAAAGAGCAAATAACAACCTCTCCCCCAAAAAAAAGT
>NC_051406.1:10353037-10353224 GCF_015228065.2 Penaeus monodon
ATTTCAAAATAACCACTGGCACCCCTATCCCCCTTAAAAAAATAAAAAAACAGGACCAAGCCAACCATCCCCTAAACCATAGAATCAAGGGACGGAGACCAGGCATGTGGGATCTTTTGACTCATGGCCTGGAGCTCCTCAATCAACGGAACAATGGGGAACAGATGGCCTTCACGGGGCAGTGCTT
>NC_051406.1:10353250-10353323 GCF_015228065.2 Penaeus monodon
CTGGGGTTGGGCGGCGGTCGGGTCGCTGATTCCCGGAAGAGCTCATAGTGAATATAGGATCGGAAACGCCTCG
>NC_051406.1:10353773-10354362 GCF_015228065.2 Penaeus monodon
GATTTTTCCTCCATCTTCTCCATCATCCATCCCTCCTCTGCATCTCCCTCCCTCTTCTTCATCTCCCTCCATCCTCCTCTCTCCCTCCATCCTCCTCCTCTCCATCTCCCTCCATCCTCCTCCTCCCCATCTCCCTCCTCCCCATCTCCTTCCATCTGCCTCCTCTCCATTCTCCATCCTCTCCATCATCCCTCCCTCCTCTCCATCTCTCTCTATCCTCCTTCACCCCATCATCCTTCCCTCCTCTCCATCTCCCTCCACCTCTCTCCGATCCTCACCTGGCGGTCGTGATCGATGTCGGCTTTGCTCGTCAGGACAGTCCACAAAGTCCTCAAGGTGTTTCGGGTCTTCTCGTAGTGGGGATCCTCCTGACTCCAACCACGGGCGCCGCACACTTTCTGCAAGAGATTAGAGGAGGGTGTTTTGTTGTTAGAGAAGAATGGGAGGTGTTATCTGCGTATATTCTTTTTGCATATTGCGTATATTTTGTTGCAGAATCGAGTCAGGTTGATATGAAAATGAGGTTTAAGAAGGTGGAACGCAAGGGCGTCACAAGTATGATGTAAGGGAGAGGAGGATTTTTCCTAAG
>NC_051406.1:10354494-10355399 GCF_015228065.2 Penaeus monodon
TACAATCATGTCATGTCAGTATGAAATGAGGTTGAATTCGATCAAACGTTAGAGCACCACACACTATTTGTAAAAGATTAGGAGGAGGACTTTTACTAAAGAGGAAGGCCGCTATCCGTTTATATTTATTTGTTGTGGGATCGAATCATTTTGATATGAAATGAGTTGCACATAAGGGCGCCGGACACTTTCTATATGAGAAATGAGGACCTTTCATGAAGGGGAATATTTTATTGTCGAATCAGGTCATGTCAATATGGAAATGAGTCTTTAACTGGGTAAAATGTTAGGTTTAAGAAAGTATTAACATAGTTATTCGAATCCAGTATCTCTTATGTTTAAGCTGTTAATATAAATCTTGTTTGCTTTATGAACCTTTGTCGTAAAACTTTGTCATTGTGGTATTTAAAATGTGTGTAAATTATGGTTCTGGTTCATCTTCATAGAAAAATTGAAATTTGTTCGCTTATCGAAGATAAAAATATTGCCAAATTTAATTAAGTCACATACATCTTGTTAAAACATGGCTCATCCTGTTAAGTGCTTTTATTTATTTTAATCTGGTATATATCTAAAATCCCATAATATACCATTAAAAGTTACCCTCTTATCCCAATCGATAAGATTATCAATATTAATTCAATCAATTTTAGATTTAATCAATTTTACAGTATCAATATCTCATTGAAAAAATATACATGATATGATAACAAACAAACAAATATTTTTCCTTTTTCAATTCAACCGTAATCCGTAGCCGAATTATCTTCGATGATATATAACCTCGTTTCATTCCCTTGTTATAATTCCGTTAATTACGTTTCACACATTAGCGAAATTAATAACTTGTTATTTTCTAAGCGATGTGAAAGAGGGAATGAGAGCAATCACGAATGTGGCGCTTG
>NC_051406.1:10356248-10356504 GCF_015228065.2 Penaeus monodon
AAATCTTCCCAGATTCCTTGAAAATGACCCATATCGCTCAAGGCAAAATGTAATTCAAAAGTCTCCATTAACTTTTTCAGTCGCACAACAGACGCGGAAGGAAGCTCGCCTAGGATTGAACAGCGGGGAAGATGTCAGTGGCGAGATTTTTATTTGTGTGAGTGCCAACAAAGAAGATGAAATCCTAGGAGATATAAATGCATTTTTCTCGCCGTAGTAATCTGGCCTTTGGGTCTTCCGCTCGCTGCCCGGGAGT
>NC_051406.1:10356819-10357082 GCF_015228065.2 Penaeus monodon
AACTCCAAGTCATCCCTGAGAGAATGTTTCCGTCAGAAACAGAGACACATCTTTTCCCTCCAGCGATATTAGATCCATCAAGAAACTCTTAAAGATTTCATTTCTTCTTTTTTATTTATTCCGATTTACATTTTTGGAAAAGGGGAGGGGAAAAATGGGGGAAATATAGAAGAGAAAAATATATATGTGTGTCGTTTGTAGCAGTTCTTTGATTTTTTTTTTTTCTATGTTTTGTAAATAAAATCTTTTTGCTCTTCCCCTGA
>NC_051406.1:10357811-10358252 GCF_015228065.2 Penaeus monodon
CAAATGCAATTAAAGTGACGCAACACCCTACCCCTGAATTCACAGCAAAAGCAAAAGACAGAGTAAGGCGTTAATATCGTTATATATTTCCTTCTCGCCTCTCTGAATCTTCTTAGAGGCGAGAAGGCGAGAAATTCATCAGAGGGGAAAGATCTTTCGAAATAATAAAAAAAAACTTTTATTTTCCGAAGCAAACGTTTTCTTCCAAAACGTTTTTTCTTCCAAAACGTTTTGTTTGTTCGTTTGTCGGGTCGTTTTCGCGTAGGTGAGGATGGTGCGTTTGGGAATGTCTTTTCTGTGTGTAGCGTAAGGATGGGTATTTCTTTGCGAGTGCGCGTGTGTATGTGAAAACTTTTTTTTTCATAGGTAATATCGTTAATGTAAACGAAGGCAGTATATGCAGCACATGTATATACTCACTGTAAATAATGTATAATTTTC
>NC_051406.1:10358588-10358902 GCF_015228065.2 Penaeus monodon
GGATCAGGCGCCCGGACACCCTAAGTGGTCATCCATTTTTTATTTATTATTTTTAATCATTTTCATGAGCGTGCAAACTGTACGCTGGAGGAAGGTGGTTACTCTCTGGCAAACGCTTTTTAGAACATCATAAAAACGACGATCCAGATCAAATTGGAGATCCTGTGGCAGAGGTTCTTATTTTTATCGTTTTGCTCTGTACACTCTGGAGGGGGATGGGGTCCAGGGGAAAGTATATTTCTGTACACTTGTGGGAATGATGAAAAAAATGGATGACCCTTTAGCATAGACCTACTTATACTCTTTCCATTTCC
>NC_051406.1:10359658-10360190 GCF_015228065.2 Penaeus monodon
TAAATGATATTTAATTAAAATGCTAATCGATGTCAACCAATAATGACTTTTGAAAAATGTTCGATCCTCTCATTGTTCATATGTGCAAACGATTAACTTTATCATTCCTTATATATAATTTTTTCGTGTGAAGCTAAAATCAATAGAGAAAAATAATATTTTTATGTGAAAGTGATGTGGATTTTCTGTTTTTATCCAGTTCCTCGGCAAATTGACACATATTTCTTATCAATTTGGATTATTAGTAACAGATAATCACATGTTTTATATGTCTAAAAATATCACAGACGCGTAACCGTGACTTTTGTTTATATGTTTACTGTGTTTTGTTCATGCTTGAATAATCATATTCCTAAATGCTATTTTTGAATATAAAGTTAGTGATGAAAATTAATTTGTTGTTCGTGATGATGATATTGGGATTTTGATTCCACTTTGTAGCAATTATTTGAATCTATTGGTGTAGATAATATTTTCTATTATGGGGAGTGGTGCACAGAGGACGATCCCTCGGTATTTCTGTTGGATAAAA
>NC_051406.1:10360843-10361228 GCF_015228065.2 Penaeus monodon
ACATAATCTAAAGTAACTATCAGTTTCTATCAGTCTGCTAGCTAACTAACTCTCTGTCTCTTTGCCTCTGTCTCTCCCCTGCCCTTATTCTCTCTATCTCTCTCTTACCATAAATCTCTATCGCAATATATATCTGTCTTCGCTTTTGTCTCTTTCTCTCATTCGCCCTTCCTTCTAATTTCACTTCATTCATCCCGGCTTGTTCTTTTCATTCTCGTTCATCTCGTTCTTCCTCTCCTGTCCTTTATTCTTCCGTTCTTCTCTTCTTTAGACCTTCCCCTTTGTTTCTCTTCCCCTCTCTTTGAATCTCTATTTATCTTCTTTCTCTGTTTTCTTGTCTTCTCTCTATTTTCATACCTTTATTAGAGTTTTAATTCGTCGAGGT
>NC_051406.1:10361490-10361788 GCF_015228065.2 Penaeus monodon
AATGGTACAATATTGCATTACGTGAGCAAATTATCAAAGAAAAAAAAGCTGATTCAATAATGAAGTAAAAGATAACAAATAGTCGTGCATGAAAATATAAGAATAATTGAATCTAAAAACTAAAGTGTTGAAGTAACAGGGTCGGATGAAATCTTTGAATAATTTTCCAATTTTTCCAATTACTAAAGAATAATGTATATTTGGAAATGATAACAGATGAAGAGTTTCGAGTGTGTGGCTATGAACCAAAAGGCCAAGTGGCGAGGGAACTTGGCAGGAAGGAGAGCTAGAAATCGCC
>NC_051406.1:10362251-10362475 GCF_015228065.2 Penaeus monodon
TGCACCCTCAACCCTTTCCTTCTTTATCAGCCAGTCTCTCTATCTCTCCATCTATCTCTCCTTATCCCTCTTTCTTATCCGTCTTCCCCCTTGGCGGACACCCAGGGGAGCAAACCCAGGATTGAACTGAAATTGGAGACGATCCTCATGTCAGAACGATTAGCTTGAGGCTACGAGCGGCTCCTTGGCTGCTTCATCATCAGCTGATTTGGCGCGGACTCTGG
>NC_051406.1:10362985-10363398 GCF_015228065.2 Penaeus monodon
CCAACAGGTGTCCTAATCAATAGTTGTTCTGAATAAAAAAGTAAAAACACTAACCTGTGCCTTTCAACTAGGAATACCTCCTCTTTTACATTAGCCACGTCAAGTAATCATTACACATACTTCACTGATTTAACACTTCACGGTAATCTCAAGAGTAAATGACCGTAGGTTGAAATTCCATCAGTCTCCAAGGAACATCGACAGCTATGTTACAATTCGAGGAACAATGTAATATATCTGAATGTAATGCTTTCAGCGATTTATTATCTCATTATATTCAAATTAGAAGCACGGCTGCGTGTTCTAAATTGCATGTTGAGTTATTATGTGCTTGGACTGAGAGACACAAAAGCTCTGTTTATACCGTTGGATTATAAAGCAGTGTTGTGATTTTCGTGAAATATGCATTGCCT
>NC_051406.1:10363554-10363802 GCF_015228065.2 Penaeus monodon
ATGTCGTTCTGATGAAGATTCAACATAATCACTTTCTAGTGCATTATCATTTGTTTATTGGTATTCATACATTTTTCTACAGTGAAAACATTACTGATATTTTTTCTTTTCAATCGCGATTTTTTCCCCCCAATAAATTAACAAAACAATATGTTTCGTTAAGCAAACAAAAATCAAATATTTCACGTGAAGTGTTAATCAAACATCAGCCATCCATGCACTGAGGAAGTATATATGGATAGTCCGCT
>NC_051406.1:10364041-10364272 GCF_015228065.2 Penaeus monodon
CTGGACAAGCCTACACCAAAAGCTCTACGCACATGACATGCTGGGATACTTTAGTGATTCTCCTGTCCATAAAACCAGCTGCGAACAACGTAAGCCCACTTTCCGCGGCGTGGGAAAGTGTGGGAACGAACGGTGGGAGAAGAGAAAGGGCGAACCATAACTCCATTTGGATATAGTCCTCGGTTGGATAAATTTGAAGTGAAATGCGAATATAATAAAAAAATAAGGATT
>NC_051406.1:10365730-10365960 GCF_015228065.2 Penaeus monodon
GTAATGTTTCCTAATGACTTTTTGACAGTTTCAAATTCTTTTAAGATAAATGATCTTTATATAAAGGCAGATTTTTTTTTTTTTTACTTAAATGTAGCCGCTGAATAATTATCCAGTAATATTCAGTAAGCACACAGTCAAGCAGTCAGGGAGAAGGGAAAAGGAATCGCCACTTTTCTTAAATGAAAATGCTACCGTCTTGCTGCCATGCGTACTAATGACTTGAGTTG
>NC_051406.1:10367326-10367619 GCF_015228065.2 Penaeus monodon
CTTTTGCTTTGGTTATCTCTCATGTAACTAAGAAGCGTAGAGGACTCTCCTTTACACTTAATCATTAATTCTGACTCAAAGCCACAATTAGGGAAATCAAAATACTCTCTGGTAAGTGACTCCCATTTGGAATCTACAAGAATGGAAATATGGCATACATCTTGGACTCAAACACGTAAACTTTCAATTAATTTCTTGTAAAAATCACACTGGCCTTGAAAACCCCATCAAGAGCTTGGTAACCAGAGTTCTTTAACTGAAATGGGAAAAATCAACCATAGACTGTTTATGCC
>NC_051406.1:10368248-10368478 GCF_015228065.2 Penaeus monodon
TATCCTGTCGTTTGGTAGTTTCAGTCTTTGATGCTAATGACTATCTATTCTGTTCCTTGCATGTTTTATTCTTGCTTTCATATAATATTTGCGATAATTAATATTAATCACTAAGTTTGTTGGATTCGGCAGTTCACAACACGGGATCAGTTTCATGGCGACGGGAAAACGAACATTTTCTTAGTATTTTTTTATCTTTTTTTTATAGAATATTGTTTTCGTGTGCGGTA
>NC_051406.1:10368653-10369795 GCF_015228065.2 Penaeus monodon
TTAATGCGTGTATAAACACATGTGTGTTAGTATGTGTTTAAATTTTCCTGTTTATGTGCTTTTAGTCTGCTTTTCAAAGAAATCACAAAAAATAACGATCATTAGAAACATCTCTGAAGGTTTCAAGAGACTGCCAAGATCGCTTTCACACATTAACTTTCAGGTTAAGACATCAACTCATTGGCAAGGCACTGGGTCCGCCATTTTCCTTGTCCTTATTAAGCAGGTGTTTCGAAGGTCATTCCGAGCGCGTCCTCGATAGAACAAAAGAATAGAGCTAATGCACCATTCTCATTTTCCTTCTGATGAACTAAAGTGAACCATATGTTCCCGGGCAAGCCTCGTAACAGGGAGCAATTGCATCGCGCATGCAAAGTTTTCGCATGCAATCTTGCACTGACAGCCCATCGCATTTAGGAGCCGTGTGCAAAGCGAGGGCGCGCGAGAGGGGCGTCCCTCCCGGTCCTTCGCTCATTTCGCTGGCGTTGGCGATACTTTCGAGCGACTTTAGTGACTGAGCGCTAGGTTTTGATGACAAGCAAACGTAGCCTCCCTTTTCTTCTCTTAATGGAACGTCATCTAGATCTCTTGATATTTGGGGAGCTGGTTTTCTTGAGATGATTAAGTTTCAAAATTTGTAAGAAATTGTGAGCGTGTTCAGAGTGGAGATAGCGTCTAGCAACAAAGCGCTATGCGATACTAATTCGCCCGGGTGATATTAAGCTTTCAGAGTGTGTGGTAGAGGAACCCTTAGCCATATAAGCTTTAAGCTTTAATTTCGCCAACTTTTATTCTCCGCTGTTTTTGTTTGTTTGTTTGTTTTATAATGTTTTCATCAGGAAACTATGCAGTGTGTGATTCAGACGTTAACAGGTTTTGCGTTCATTTCAGTCCGCAAAATACGGTGGTACGATTTGCTGCTAAAACTTTTGAAGCTGGCGGCAGTAAGGGATATTTCAGAAAGAATAGCTTTACTTTTATTGCTCATAAATTCACAGTGGCGTGACAATACCTAGTCTCATATATATCCATGAAGTTATTTCGACAAAGGAAGTTAATTGCCTTCGCTTCCTTAATTGCATATTTTGTTTGTAATTCTAAAGGTATCGTTTGCTTTTTCCTTTAGTCATCATCAATAGCAC
>NC_051406.1:10370078-10370289 GCF_015228065.2 Penaeus monodon
CAGGTTGACATTCAAAAATCTAGTCATCGATAATCCGGTTCCTTCATATTTCCGGCGTTAATTTCGGAGTGAATTTGCAAATCTAACACGTTGGCGCGTCACTGTTTTCTGGAGTCGCCGTTTGTGTTTTGAAGGCACTGTACACCATTATGAATTTTCGGAATTTTTGAAAATCCGAAACTCCTTATATCCGGAGGTTGCCGGATTTTTT
>NC_051406.1:10370413-10370488 GCF_015228065.2 Penaeus monodon
ATACTTAAGGAATGGCTGTCTGAAGGCTATGAAGAAATCGTTTTCATTCCAGTCTCCTCTCACTTTCCGTTGCCC
>NC_051406.1:10370690-10370761 GCF_015228065.2 Penaeus monodon
CACCTTAAAATTTCATCTTTTCATACAGCGCGTGAATTCTATTCGGCGACAAGACACGACAACAACATCGT
>NC_051406.1:10370866-10372080 GCF_015228065.2 Penaeus monodon
AAAACTCTTCCCATTGCTCGATCTTTACTGAGCTGCCATTATTGGTAAACAATTCTTGTGCTTCCGATTTCTCGAAGGAGCAAGTTAGTGAGATTGTAATTAACAGCCCGTGGAAGGGGAAATGCAAAGGAGGGTGATGATGAAGAAGAGAAGGAGAGAAAGAGAAGGGAGGATAGGTTAGGAAAGGGAAGAAAGACAAGAAAGGGAGATGGAGAAAGGGAAGGGGAGAAAGAGAAGAGAGGAAAGGGAAGATAGGGGGGGAGGATGGGAAGGAGGAGAGAGAAGGGAGGAAAGATAAAGAAAGGGAAGAGACAGGAAGAAAGAGAAGAAAGAGGGGGGGGAAAAGGGGGAAAGGGAATAGGAGGGCAGAAAGACAAACGCGGAAGAAGAGGGAGGAAAGAAAGATAAGGGAGGAAATGTAAAGAAAGGCAAGAGAAGGGGGAGGAAGAGAATGCCAGAAAGAAAAGAGGAGAAGGGAAGAAATGGGAATATGACAATGAGAAGAGAAAGGGCGAGGAAAGACAATGATAATGATAATGGTGACATGCAAGAACAAAAAAAGCCAGTAATGGTGATAATGGTAATGAATAGCATACACCAGGCAAAGAAATAACATTGCCCTTCCTCCTCCTTCCTTTGTTTCAATCCATTTTCTCTTCTAACCCTTACTCATCTTAACCCTTTCAGTTCATCCTTGCATTCGACTTAATTCCATGGTCTCACTCATCTTTAGGGTTTTTACTCCTTTCTCACTCACTTACTCGTTCATTCTCTGTCCCTCTATCGTTCACACCTACGCACCCTGTATTCCTCTCTCAGTCAGATTAACTCATGTTGAATTCCTTGCTAACTTAATCTTATTCACATACCCTATATATTCCTCTGACTCAGCTTTACTCATACTGTGGTGAGTCTATCATTTACACTTACCTTGTGTACATCTGTTACTCAATTTTACTCACCCTTACTCAGATTATGGGAGAAAGGAACACCCTGTATTCCTTTCTCCCTTAATCTTATCTAGTAATTCACTCTCATTCACACTTACCCTGTATTCCTCTCTCATTCCTTTTCACCTACATTCCTTTCTTATTCTCATTTACTCATTCTGTATTCTTCTGTCACTCTGTTTTACTCAACCTGCATTGCTCCCTCACTTTGTATTACACACCTACATTCCTTTCTCATTCAGTTTTACTCATTCTGCATGCCTC
>NC_051406.1:10372130-10372504 GCF_015228065.2 Penaeus monodon
ATACTTTGTATTTCTCTTTCACTCGCTCTTGCTCATCCTCTCCTCGTCTCTCACTTACATTTTCTTTTCCTTCTACATTCCTCTCGTTCACGGTCGTATATTCAAACAAAGTACGAACCTCATCATAAGACTTCAGAGCGAATAAGTATCCCTTTATCCACGTATCTGCGAGAACACAACTGCGGGAATCGCGTTTGTGTAAATGTCTCAGATTAGTGGAAGAAAACGTGACACTCGGAAAGGCGATCGTCCGTACTAGTTTTGGAATGCAAATGGATCGGGGGAATTCACAGATCTTCTCGTTTTAGACAAAATACATCGATATTCATTATTATGTTTTCTGGAGATAGTTTGCTTTAGGAACTTGCGGAACT
>NC_051406.1:10372663-10374373 GCF_015228065.2 Penaeus monodon
CTTTTTTTTTTTACTTTTAATGAAGACAGTATACTGCAACAAGGGCTGTTGCATAAATCTTATATTTTTCAATAATTTCTCCTAGAAAATTTAAGAGGAACACGCTCTAAGCCAGGGGTGTCAAAACACGCGGGCTGTGAGCCGCAAGCGGCCATATTCCTATGTGCGGCCCGCGGCACATTTGTTACTTTAGTCTTACATGACTAATTAAGCCTCTAAGATTATCAGTTACACTTTTACAGTTGTTGTTTTTTTTCTATTAATGTGTTTTTGTAATGAATGAAACAGCCTCCCACGTTTCTACGTCACCCATATGGCCATTTCGTCGCGTCGACTCATGATTATCTGGCCCGCATACTGTTACTAAGGTGAAACGTGGCTCCCTGGGGTAAATGAGTTTGACAGCCCTGCACTAGGCTGAGGAAAGTGATTCGTTTGGAACGGAAATGTATACCAGTAAGTTCAACATATCATATTAGAGAAATATTAGAAATGCAACAGTGCATATGATTTTAGACCTAAAATCTAAAATCATTGCGGCACATTATTTGTAGTTCACTGCATCTGGCAGCCAAAGTGAATAGTAAGAATGGAATACAGGGAGAAATAGTTTTAATAAACCATATCGCAAAATACCTTTATAAAGGTATATGTATTTCAGACGATAAAGGAAGCATTTTAGCAATTCAGGGCTGCCAACGTTGACTATTCTTAATTGCCAGGCTTACCAACTTCACTGAAGTAATTCAGAACACGAAATCTGCGTCACCAAAAATGTGCTTAGATATACCGCAAAAAATCTACATGTGGTGTGCACTTATAACATGATTTGCGATGTCACAAACCTTGATTCAGCATTTGGCAGTAATTCTTCCTCACCCCTGCGTTCCTGTCTCACTCCCCCTTACTCTTTCTCTCTATTCCTTTGTTACTCATTCTCCCTTATCTTTTCTTACTCTTTGATTCACTCTTGCATAGCCTGTATTCATACTTTACTCGCTGTTACCCACTCTGTCTTCCCCCCTCATTCACTTCACTCGACCTGTATTCCTCTTACATTCACTCTCACTCACCATGTGCTCCTATCTCGCTCATTCTTATCTATCCTGTATTCTTCTCTCACTCACTCTTACTCATCCTGCATTCATCTCTCACTCATTCTCACTCACTCTGTATTACCTCTTTCACTACCCCTAGATTCCCTCTCCTCTTTCAAAATCTTACTCACTCCTCCTCACTTACTCACTGTGACTCAACCTACCATCATTCTCACTCATCTAAACTCATCCTGTATGTCACTTTCACTCATTCTCACTCACCCTATATCACCCTCTCACTCTTTTTTTACTCACCCTACATTCCTCTCTCACTCACTCTTACTCACCCACGTAATGTCATTGGGGGATAAACGACAGTTGTAAACATTACGGTATTATCAAAATCACTTTATCTTCATTTCATCCAATTATTATAAACCTTCGGGCCTCAGGGTCTTTGTTGAAATTCATTTGATCCGCTAAGTCAATACTGCAATTCTAATTATGTTTAATGCCTATTGTGTCTGATGTCTGCTGTGCCAAGCGTCAATTACGTCTCGTGTATGTTATGTATGGTGCCTGTTATGTCCAGTGTTTACTTTGCTCTAATGTCTGTTATATCTAATGCTCAATATCAAAACAGTTACGTTTGTGTTCATAGTGTTTGTGTATC
>NC_051406.1:10374488-10374610 GCF_015228065.2 Penaeus monodon
TTCATGCTTGTTTATATTGCAAACACAAAGAAGTTTGACTTTCCTTATGAGCTTTTTGGTTTGGACCCTGTTATTGCCTTTTGTTATGGGTAAAGGAAAATAAGTGTTAAAGCATTAAATAT
>NC_051406.1:10374729-10374804 GCF_015228065.2 Penaeus monodon
ACGATTAGCACTCCTCTTCCGTTATTTTTTATCTTCTATATCCATTTCTATCCAGATTTGAACTCACATTTTCAA
>NC_051406.1:10374872-10375256 GCF_015228065.2 Penaeus monodon
AGCCAGTTCTCTGGGACTCGGTTATAGAAGGTCTCTTGGTGTTTCTGAAATACCTGCAATTTCCTCACAGGAGCCTTTGTGATTTCTGCAACATTACTCACCTGAGGTTTGGGTAACATATATACAGTGTCGGATTACGTCTTGCAGTTGCAGAGCACAAGGGTAAAGAAAATATCCTTATAGTAACTTGGACACTCCTTTTGTTATTGTAAATAAAGAAACATATGCATTTGAATCTTCACAATTACCTGAATGATCTTATCCATTCATCATTCAAACTAACAACCCTACAGATTAATGATTACCAATAACCATCAACACCATTTACATCTCGGTGACGCAACGAATTACACCCGTGATTTATACTGATGCAACTCCTTGGTC
>NC_051406.1:10375336-10375982 GCF_015228065.2 Penaeus monodon
AATCCTCTTGTAATTGCGTTTTCTCTGATAGGCCTATAGATTTTGGTTATTAGGAAGAGGGGAGAAGAGGGGAGAGGAAGAGATGGTTAGGAAAAAGGAGAGGAAGGGGCACGTAGAATAAAGTGAGGAAGAAGCGGAAGGAGAGGAAGAGTCGCGTAAAATGAAGAGAGAAAGGAGAGTGGAGGAGGAGAGAGATAAAGGGAAAGGTGGAAATAGAAAGTGAAAGGAGAAGAGAGAAGAAGAACGAGGCGAAGAAAGGGAGAAGAAGAGAGTGGATGGAGAATGGAGGAGATGGAAGAGGGACTGGGAAGGGAAAGTAAAGGAAAGGTAGAAGAAGAGAGAAGAAGAAAAGGAAGAGGGAGATAAGGTAATAAGAGGAGGGAGGAAAAGGAAGAGAAAAGACAGGGAGAAAAAATGAAGGGCAAAAGAAGAGAATAGAAGAAGGAGAATAGAAGAGAAGAAATGAGAAAGGAAAGAAATAACAGAGCGGATGGAAACGGTAGAAGAAAAAAGAGAGGAAGGAGAGGGGAAGAGAAAGAAGAGAAAGGGAGAGGGAGGAGGAAGAATAGGAGGGAAAAAGGGAGCGTGGTCACATAATTTCCCAGGGAGATGTCGTTTCAGTCTGTCGTTGTATTACAAGGTGACG
>NC_051406.1:10376635-10376882 GCF_015228065.2 Penaeus monodon
CTATATCTCTCCAGGACCGACAGACACCTTGTCAACGAAGAGCTCAGCGCAGTGAAAAGCCCAGAACACATCCTGAAGGAGGCGAAGGAGAAGAAACGAAGGCTGGATATCCTACAGCTCAAGGATACCAGCGAGTTAGATCCTCGAGACACAATGCCTCGGCCGCTTCACAACTCCTTGGCAAAAGCGATAGATATATGCCGGAAAGTTTGATGTGAAAAGTTTTGCTTGTTTCGGTTATCCGCCA
>NC_051406.1:10376928-10377017 GCF_015228065.2 Penaeus monodon
ACGATTGGATTTTATCTTTTCATCAATCATGGGGATATAAAATGTCAAGAGTGTGGCGAGTGAATTTGGAACGGAAGCTCTGTATTTGC
>NC_051406.1:10377220-10377336 GCF_015228065.2 Penaeus monodon
TGGATGTTGCACAAAGAAGAAAACGAAAGAAAGAGTAACGATAAATCAGTCGTATGGCGTGAAGGCAACGCTAACTCGTTCATAACATGCCGCCATTTGCAACTGACGTTTTTTTT
>NC_051406.1:10377370-10377512 GCF_015228065.2 Penaeus monodon
GAAGCATTCTTGAAATTTACAAAACGAGCACAAAAAAGGAGGAGGAAGGGAGGAAATAGATGAAGTATATAGTTTTTACAAGTTCATTTTCCTTTTTTCTTATTTTTTCTCCGCCAAATTATTATTTTTTTTATACCTGTTT
>NC_051406.1:10377536-10377614 GCF_015228065.2 Penaeus monodon
TCACGTAAATAAATCGAGGATGACTTGAGTCGAACTCTCACGATAATGTGAATCTATTCGTTTCTTTTCCTCTTTCTT
>NC_051406.1:10377809-10378168 GCF_015228065.2 Penaeus monodon
TTCCGTCTTCCCACCCCCTTCCCTCTTTTTTTTTTGTTTCTCTCTTCTCCTTTCCTCCCCTACCTTCCCCTCCCACCTTCCTCCATCTCCCTTTTTCCATATACGTCCCCATCCCTTCCTCTCCCTTCCCCTCCCATCCTCTCCCCCGTCCTTCCTCTCCCTTTCTCCCCCTCCCTCCCTTCCCCTCCCACCTTTCTCCCCTTCCCTCCCTTCCCCTCCCATCCTCTCCCCCGAGTTACAGACGCCCACCACCCTCCTCCTCCGCCCATGCCGTGTTTACGTCCGCCCACATCACACGAAATGAGAAATGAGAGAGAGAAAAGAAGAAAAAAATACGGCGGAATGAGTGAGAGATAAAA
>NC_051406.1:10378205-10378468 GCF_015228065.2 Penaeus monodon
AAAGAGTGAGTGAGCGATGGAAAATGTTAAGAGAAAATGAGAGAAAAAGTGCAAGACTATGATAATTAACAGAGGAAGATTTTAGTGTGAATAATTCTGGATGAATAAGAGGGAAAAACTTGGTCAATGTACGTGGAAGAAAGAAATGAAAAGGCGTGAATAAGAGATAAGTATTAAGTATGAATGACAAAGGAAAAGGAATTGAAGACATGATAAAGAGAGGCACAGAAGAAAGCCAAGAAAAGATAGATAGATAGATAGAC
>NC_051406.1:10378631-10378858 GCF_015228065.2 Penaeus monodon
AAAAAACATATTAAGAGAGAGGCAGAGATAAACAAAAAGAGAAAAACGGTGAGAGAGAAAGAGAGATGGGGAGAAAACGGAGGAGGAGTGAAGAGAGAGTGAAAGAAAGAAAAGAGAAGGTCCAACCAACTATGTTATAGCATGAATTCCATTGTCGAGAAAACGAAAATATTCCTGTTCAATTATCTATCGACGTTGTTTTATCATTTCCGTTATTAAATTCCAGC
>NC_051406.1:10378908-10379013 GCF_015228065.2 Penaeus monodon
TCACGGCTGCAGTTTCTCTCCGTGTATTGATTACTCCCCTCCCCACCTTCCTCCACCCCCCCCTTCCTTTATCGCCGACTCCCCCTCATCAGGGCCATAGTTACG
>NC_051406.1:10379208-10379316 GCF_015228065.2 Penaeus monodon
CCTATCTGATTGGTCCGGCTTGAGTAATCCGAGGATAATTAGCTCATTCCCTCCAACGACCGACAAAACGTACCAGTGGTAGTGTGGGGGGAGGTACGGGGGTCTAGC
>NC_051406.1:10379346-10380041 GCF_015228065.2 Penaeus monodon
GGGGGGGTAAGGGGTGGAGGGAGGTTCCAAAGGGGGGATGGGGGTGGAGGGAGGTTTCAAAGGGGGGATGGGGGTGGGGGGAGGTTTCAAAGGGGGGATGGGGGTGGGGGGAGGTTCCAAAGTGGGGTAATATTGGGGGTGGGAGGGTCATGTGGGAGGGGTTTTCTTACGTGGGAGTACGAGGGAGTGGTAGGGAGGGTTCCTACAGGGGGAGAGAGAGGGGGGTGGACAAAACGTAACTAGTGGTAGAATAGGGAGGAGTAGGGGGAGAGGGAGGGGAAGGTGGGGAAAGTGAAGGGGGGTTTCTCTAGGGAATGGCGGTGTGGAGAGGAGAGGTGGGGGGAGAAGTGAGTTCCTACAGGAGGGGGTAGTGCTGGGTGGTCCTACGGGGGAGGGGCTAGGGAAGAGGGGAAGGAATTCCCAAAGGGGGATGTGAAAGGAGGGTTCCTATGGTGGGGGGGCGGGGGAGGTGGAGGGAAGAGTTTCTACAGGAGGGGGAGACGTGGCGGGGGGTTAAGTGCATGATAGGATGTCTGCAGTAGGGGGAACTGCCGTAGGGGAGACATGGCCGTGGGGGGAGGTGAGGTCCTGTGTGAGGCAAATCCTACAGGAAGATGAGAAAGACCTGAAGACGAAAAGGGGAAAGAATCCTTTGTTGTCCTTGTAAAACGTCCCACAGGTGCCACTTCCGGTGA
>NC_051406.1:10380059-10380493 GCF_015228065.2 Penaeus monodon
AACTTGCCTGTTTTCCTGTGGCCTTTAATCATAGGGAGGTGGGAGGGGGAGGGATTAGGAAGGGCTTCGAAGAGGATAAAGGACGTATCCTCAGGGAATGTTTGGCCGTCACTCTAGCCTGTCCGAAAGATCCGGTTCAGTTAATCCACAGTCGCTATTCGGAAATTTCAAGTTTGGGAGTTGTCTTAGAAAGGAAACCGTAACACTGTTGTTTTGTTTTGATAGCGACTGACTTGATGTTTTTCACAGTAAAGAGGATATGAAGCTGTAGATAGACAAGGCACTGTAAGAACTATGATCAGTGAGGAATGGTGAATCAAATCACTGTATTGGAAGAACATACAATTGTTTATTCAGGAACTGTCGATGGATAATGAAGTGGATTACACAATCATCCTCCAATATAATGATACCGAGATTTACAGTGAAACCAC
>NC_051406.1:10380543-10380845 GCF_015228065.2 Penaeus monodon
CTTAAATTCCGATCTATTCCACAGTGAAGAAATTTAATTCGCGATAAACTCCACACTATCCCTCTGTTCCCTAATTAATCACCGTGAGATTCATACTTACGAACAAACACAGTTGTTGTGAAATCGTATACTTTTTCCCCCTCAGGTACTCGGCTTTAAATGACCCTGTTGATTGCCATATTCCCCGGCAAGAGGGACATTAAAGTCAGCAAAGCAATAAGTGCCTCTGCATGAGCTGTGCTGGGAAGGCCTCTCTTTGTAGGAATCGGACGGCAAGGCTGCTTGGATTTCCTGTGCCTTGT
>NC_051406.1:10381151-10381445 GCF_015228065.2 Penaeus monodon
GAATACTCTAAATACAAACCCATTCTCGCACTAAGAGAATAGTTAAACACAAGGCCGTGGTTGATTAATCATATAATTTACACACAGGTACTAGGCTTCCTCTAGATAAAGGACTAGGAAGCCACGGTACCCGGCAAGACCGACGTCTCTCCCGGTGGAATATCAAGGTTACATTTATCAGTGAATTAGCATATTACGGAAATGACAGATAAAGCACATATCTCAACATATCGACATTTAACTTAGATTGGGTTATTGTGAATATTCATAACCCTTCAGTATCTAATAGAAGGC
>NC_051406.1:10381629-10381916 GCF_015228065.2 Penaeus monodon
TCCTTTCTCTTTTGCTTTACCAGTTGCTAAGTGTATAGAAAATCTTACAGTAGTTTTAGTGTTAGCATAAAACAAGTGACCGAAAGACAATGCGGTTTAACTTAAATGAAACCAACAGAAGCACGTGAATTAAGTGTTGTAAGAGATAGCAGATAATAACACCGAACTGCACCACGTTTCGGATCAAAACAACTTTAAAAGGAAATGCACTTGGTATTCATTGGATACATTATTGCGTATTTTGGAAGGATTTTTTTTTTTCAGTAGCGAGTTATGAATTGGAATTC
>NC_051406.1:10382625-10383011 GCF_015228065.2 Penaeus monodon
ATGCACTTCAGTCATACAACAAACCAGCAAAAATTGAGAAACGCTCGTACCCCACAGGACTGAAAACGACAGCATTAGACAACAGAATTCCAATAAGACTTTTAGAAAGAATTAGTGTATATCCAATTTATATGCTAAACGTCCTCAGATAGAAAAAAAAGAAAAGATGCAAAGTTCTCATTTCAATAGGGAAAATGTGTAATGGCAGTCTGTTTCTCATTGCAGATTGTTGCAAAGCACGCCCGCCTTGCTTGACACTACGGCGAGCGTGATCAGGGAACCGATAAGGAATCTGGGAATGTTGAATGGAATCTGATGCCAAGTCTCTGATTAAAGGTTTCCAATCACTTACAGATAAGTGAATGAACAAGTGAACTAATGAATGA
>NC_051406.1:10385492-10385731 GCF_015228065.2 Penaeus monodon
CTCTCGCACAGCACAGCAGTCGCTCAATGGGAACTGATAACCCCTAATAAAGAATAAGTAAGTAAGGCGTCTCGCTCTCCTCTCGAGCACAATTATTCTCATTGGTTATCATTTCGTCCGTCACTCTCAAGCCCCATTCATTACGGGCCTGTCCATCACCAAAGCAAAATTCATTACCGGGGAGATGGAGAGTGGATTCTGCGGAAGAAAGATCCGTAGGAGAGAGTTTTCTGTCCCGG
>NC_051406.1:10385855-10386316 GCF_015228065.2 Penaeus monodon
TATTCTGTTCGCCTTTCTCTACATCTCTTTCAGTCTCTTTAATCCTTCTCTTCTTCCTCCTAATCTCATTCTTTCTTCTCACCCCTTTTCCCTTTTCCCCCTCCTTCCTTCTTCCTCTTTTTTTTCCTCCCACCTCCTTCTCTTTCCCTCCTTCCTTCCCTTTCTCCCACTCCTTTCCCCTTCCTTTGTATCCTCCCCTTTCTTCCCCTACTCCTCACCTCTCCTTTCTTCACCCCTCCCTCCTCTCCCTCCTTCCCCTTGCATCCTCTATCTCTCTCTCTTCTCGCATTCTTATCTCTCTTTCCTCTCCTGTCTCCTTCCCCTCTCCTTCCTCGTCTTCCTCGTTCTTAAGGATATCCAAATCCTACACACTTAACCCGAGATGGAGAATGGTAGCGATGTACACACTCGGAAATTGGTTTCTCTGAGTACTTCTGCTGCTCCTCCGATTCCGTACATCA
>NC_051406.1:10386996-10387584 GCF_015228065.2 Penaeus monodon
TCTCTCCAAGGTGCGTTTATCTGCCTCGACTGCTCTCCCTCATCAAGCGTTCATTTCCATATCAGACGAGGCAAGCGACTGACAAATTGTCGGCTGGGCTCTTAGCGGCTATTCTTCAGCGGGACGGAAAGGGTGGGGAGGGGAGGGGGAGAGGGGAGGGAGGGAAGGGGGGGAGTGGGTGTGAGAAAGGGAGGGAGGGAGAGGGGGAGGGGAGAGGATGAGGGTGGGGGGAGGGAAGAAGGGAGGGTGAGGGAAGAAGGGAGGGTGAGGGGAGAGGCGAGAGGGTGAAGGTGAGGGTGATGGGGATGAGGAAAGGAGGTTGAGGGGAGGGTGTGTTGGAGAAGGAGAAGGAGGAGAAGGGAGTGAGGGAGTGTGTGAGGGAGTGAAAGACATGAGGGAGGCAGGGAGTAAGGGAGGGAAAGTGGTAGAGAGGAGAGGGGGGAGTATGAGAGGGTAAGAGAGGGGAGAGGGGGGAGTATGAGAGGGTAAGAGAGGGGAGAGGTGGGGATGAAAGAGGGGAACTTGGGGTCTAAGAGAAGGGAGGGGTAGGGAGGGATGGGTATGTGTGGATGGGGGTGATGGAGGGGT
>NC_051406.1:10390232-10390404 GCF_015228065.2 Penaeus monodon
CATCAACTACCTTCTTTTCTCACATAGCCAAGAAGGAGCAAGGACAAGGCACAGGAACACCAGAGAACTAATATGATTTTAAGCTTCCTTGGTAGTTGTCATGCAAAGAGACGTCTCGAGGCGGCGAGGTAGGATTCACTCTAGCATTTCTCACTTGATTGAGGTCAGAGAG
>NC_051406.1:10391296-10391419 GCF_015228065.2 Penaeus monodon
AAGTTAATGAGAGAGTAAAGGAGGAGGATGAGAAAGGGTTAGAGGGAAAAGTAAGGAAGAAAAGAGGGAGTATTAGGTAAGGATGAATGGGAGAAAGGAATAAGGGAGAGATGGGAAAATAAC
>NC_051406.1:10391542-10392020 GCF_015228065.2 Penaeus monodon
TAACTGAGATTGGTGATGAGAAGATTGATGATAATAAGATGTGAGACGATGAGCTTTGTTTCGATGAGAAGCGAGATGATAAGGTTTGTTTTTGCAATAGAAATGTTAGCAGTGAGGTGTGAGTACATGAGGATGTGATAAAGGGAGGGAAGGGAGGAGAGGGAGGAAAAGGGAGAGGGAAGAGGAGAGAGGGAGAGAAGGGAGGGACGAGGAAGGAGAGGGAAGAAGATTTTTTTCGATAAAGAGGTGTGTCAACAGAGGATATGATAACGACGTTTGTTAATGATGAGGTTTGAGATGACGAGGTTTGTGGTCACGAGGATTATAAAGAAGATAAGGAGGAGCATGTAGAGGGAGAAAGATGATAAACAGAATCATGCTGAGCATAAGGATGAATAATAAATAAGAGAAAAGAAACGACCCCCAAAATTACACACAAACAAAATAGCAAACAGACACCCAATACCTGTAAGAATCA
>NC_051406.1:10392071-10392214 GCF_015228065.2 Penaeus monodon
AGTGGCACCGATTTAGGACGTACCCTGAACCCACTCCCAGAACCCACCAACTACCAAAAGCATAAGTTTAAATAAAGGCAATAAATCTCCCACGCCGAGACCATGAGAACAAAATACCCATCTCGCAGCAGGATAAGACCATC
>NC_051406.1:10392254-10392489 GCF_015228065.2 Penaeus monodon
GTGATATAGATGAAAACACGTAATATATTTCAGCGCTCAGTGGGTGTTGTGGGACAAGCAATGTGTTGTCAACAAGGTAGGGTTCCTTCCTGTTATGTAGGGAAGTTATCAACTAAGATTAATAACGTGGAGGTAGAGAAAATGGATGGTAAAGGGGTAGGGACAGAGAAGGAGGAATGGGGCTAGAGAAATGTTGGGGATAATGGGAATGAAGAGGGGAGGTAAAGAGAGAGAG
>NC_051406.1:10392897-10393364 GCF_015228065.2 Penaeus monodon
TTCATAATACTATAGCATTAATAGTCAACATGAATATAGTTATATATCTATCACAGCAACCTCACGTCAGTATTTTCGTTATTCAAGTCTTATCATTCAAGACTTTTGCTATGAAATGCCTTGTCTTTTGTGGTGCAAACACTTCAGCCACTCCTTGCTAATAATAACCGAAAAAGAATACAACGACCAACATTGATGCTCCAGGAGTGAAAACGAAATTGCTGTGATACATGATACATACGTCTAGTTTAGATAAAAAAAGATGCTATACAGGAGGAATGAGATGAAAAAATGCAACGGTTAACGCATGCAATTAAAAGAAAAGAATAATAGTGTTTACCTTTATAATGAATGGTTTATTTTCTTTCTAGGATGCGATAGAAAAGTTAACATATTAACTGTTCCTTCACTACACCAGGCAAACAGGAATAATGCAAATAAAAAAAATCACTCAATAACTTTTATTA
>NC_051406.1:10393907-10394061 GCF_015228065.2 Penaeus monodon
ACACAAACACAAGCGCGAGCCTTGATATATGACAACATTCCTTTACATCGTTTAAATTCCTCTGGGTTGACTGTTGACAATTCTGTTGGCGGAATATTTATTCATCTGTCTGTAGGTGTACTCACGGGAGAAAGTACGCGTGTGTGGCTGGCTC
>NC_051406.1:10394585-10394653 GCF_015228065.2 Penaeus monodon
CTCGAACTTCTTGCGGTACTCTCTGGAAAAGTTCTAGTACCTATATATATGTGTATATAGACACATAC
>NC_051406.1:10394804-10395281 GCF_015228065.2 Penaeus monodon
GCTAAAGAAATAGAAATCCACTGGTACTAGAACTTTTACAGGAGCACCACAAGAAGTTCGAGACAAAATCGATATATTGCAACAGAAGTGGCAGGGCTTTGTCAAGACCCAATACCTGCGCATCTTGGGTAAAGGTTGGCCAAGGCTTAAATAGAATAAGAAATAGTCAAACAAGTTAAATATTCCCCAACCCAAAATTTAGAGGTAAGAAACTTGTTTATATTTTCTGCTACCACCATTTATACTACTTATAACATATTCAGTTGCATCCTGAGTCTGTCACTACTATTTATTTTTTTATGAATTGCTTCGTGATTTTTTTTTTCAAGGAAATAAAAAAAGTAAATAAAAATAGGTCCCACTTTCATACCAAACTGCAACGAGCCATTTGCATCCCTTTGCATAACTACACTGCAGAAATTCCTAATAACCTTTTATAACTTTTGCAAGAGTTATTTGCCGTAATCTGGAGCCACA
>NC_051406.1:10395299-10395446 GCF_015228065.2 Penaeus monodon
ACTACTTGCATGTGCTGAACCCCTTGTTTCTCTAAGTTCCCTCTCGTCTGGTTTGGAAATTAGGGAGTTATGATTTTTTTTCCCGAAATGACCATGCAGGTTGTTCGATAATTGGTTGCGATTCGATGGCTGGTGCTTGTGTTCCCT
>NC_051406.1:10396107-10396339 GCF_015228065.2 Penaeus monodon
ACCCACTGTTGACACTGCTAAGCTAATCAAGGATAATTACCTCAACAAAGCTAATAGGAAGGCTTTGACGGTGAAGCATCCAGGTTTTCCCGGCTAATAGGACTTCAACAGAGCTTTCCTATTGTCTCAGTCACAAGCATAGGATTAGGCTCGTGTGTTTATGGGAAGGAGAGGCGCCCAAGGGTTAGAGGGAGAGGAGCGAGGATGGGTGATGATTGGTGATGATTATTGT
>NC_051406.1:10396476-10396570 GCF_015228065.2 Penaeus monodon
TTCTTAGGGTAACTGGCAGGTCTTCTTATTCGGAAGAGGGGGGGGGGGGATTTGCATATACATTTTTAAAGTGTTTTATTGATGGTAATTTTAG
>NC_051406.1:10396738-10396844 GCF_015228065.2 Penaeus monodon
ATATTCAAAATTCTGAATTTTGAAACTCTCAGATGATGGACGTTTTTATTATTTTTCCCTGTTTTTTAAACAACTTTCTTTTCACTCATCGGGTGATTTATGGCAA
>NC_051406.1:10396883-10397000 GCF_015228065.2 Penaeus monodon
CGAAACGTCCCACAAATCTTTCTCAAAATATCCTTCGCCTTATATAAATCAAGAGCAATTTGCATCCCAGGCTAATTAGCACAAAGAGTCATTTCGCTGCGTATTTTCTCTTGCGCA
>NC_051406.1:10397030-10397101 GCF_015228065.2 Penaeus monodon
AACCGCGCTTTGGCTTCGTTCTCGACTGCAGTTTGTGGTGAACATTATGAGTAATTTTTCATACTCGCTAA
>NC_051406.1:10397882-10398285 GCF_015228065.2 Penaeus monodon
GCGAATGATCGAGGTAAACATTTCAGTAATTCAGCTATTGTGATGCACATTCACAGTTAGTCCCTCGTATGGTCTGCGAAATCCTCACCTCGTATGCTGTGACAGGATCGAGCCCTGGTAGCTACGCTATGGTATATGAGAACTTTCGCTTTTACCCGTGTCTGGCCTACAAAACCTTCACCTCGCATGTCCTGCTAGTTCAGAGCCCGGCCAAATATCTGGATCTCGCACCGATAATTTCTTGCCCTGACCAATAAAAATCCACGATGGCCAGCCTGCGCGTCGTCAAAATCCTCGTTGTCGCGGTTTGCGGGAAATTGCGATTACTTTTCGCCGGTCTTTCTCGTTATTGCCTTGAAATTTTGCATATTAAAGGAGGAAAAAGTCTCGGCAGCATCTTATG
>NC_051406.1:10398758-10398914 GCF_015228065.2 Penaeus monodon
ATAATTCCGACTGCTTATTTCGTCGATTTCACGTCATTTTCTCTCGTTGCTGAAAGAGCACTCGGCACGGAGCGAGTGTACTATCCCCACTGCTATCCTTATTGCTAATCTGCGAAGGGAATTCCATAAAGAAGGGTTACGTTCTATCGGATGGCA
>NC_051406.1:10399430-10399616 GCF_015228065.2 Penaeus monodon
CCTTGACATCTTTGCTCTGTTATTGCCAGCAAGCAGACTTCTCGACAGAATACAGTTAGCGTTTCATTACACGAGGCACCCGGTTTGCATGTTCCAATTATGCTCGACTCACAATCTAATTGCTGTGTGTGAATTGTTTGCCTGTGATTATGATCGTATGTACTATTAATGGCATACTTACCAGCC
>NC_051406.1:10400306-10400428 GCF_015228065.2 Penaeus monodon
ACCCGACAATGGAAGTATCGGCCAACTTTCGCTCCTCACTCTTTTCCTCTCAGCTCTTAGTGTTCGAGAGTCATTTATTACGCTTGATAAATTCCTTTTCTTTTCTTTCCACTTTGATGGCG
>NC_051406.1:10400991-10401079 GCF_015228065.2 Penaeus monodon
GCAAAAATATTTTTTTTCTTAATCAGTTACAGAGAAACAACAACAGCAGTTACACTCATATATTTATATGTTTACAAGTTTAACTGAA
>NC_051406.1:10401161-10401228 GCF_015228065.2 Penaeus monodon
CACTACATACGTACAAAAGCACTATTGATATGGCAAATATGAATTTCAGTTAAATAAGTATATTTAT
>NC_051406.1:10401438-10401677 GCF_015228065.2 Penaeus monodon
GTAAGAACGAAAGGGAAAACGCGAAAGGAGAGAGAGAGAGAGACCAACGAAAGACAGGCGACGAGATTGTCAGATGCTCAGCTGACCATTAAGAAGTCGCTGTGGTGTAAATTCAGGAAACAGCTCTCTCTGTGTCGTACTTTTCTTCACGGATTTTGAGTCCATTTCTTTGCAGATTATGTGGTGCAGATGTACAAGCGTCCAAATACAGATAGCGTTGTTTCACTGCAAGCTTGCTG
>NC_051406.1:10402936-10403188 GCF_015228065.2 Penaeus monodon
TTTGTGCATACGTGTTTGCATGTCAATCGAGCCTGTAAATCTCTTCCAGGATTTCCCATATTCTGAAATGGTACTTAGATGAGTGTTGGAAACCCTGCCTCACTCTCCCCATCGCAGCCGTCGCAACGCTCCAAGTAACTAAAACACGAGCTCAATAAAAATCTAATGTGCCTTCGTTTATTGACTTTCATATAATTGCTTTCCAAAGGGGCTGTGCATTCCTTTTTGCTTGTATGCATGCAGACTTCTACT
>NC_051406.1:10403263-10403396 GCF_015228065.2 Penaeus monodon
TGTTGTTGTTGTTGTGTTTGCGTGCGTTAGTGTTTTTTACTGTTATAAGGGGATGAGCGTGTGCATGTATATGTGCAGATACATCAGCGCATAGCATTGTATATGCGTTTATTTCTCTATAAGAGTGCATGTA
>NC_051406.1:10403511-10403762 GCF_015228065.2 Penaeus monodon
ACACGCGTGTGTGAGTCTGTATATGAGGTTATATGTGCAGGTATTTAAGCATATGCGTCTTTTGTGTGTGTTCTTTTATTTAGAATATTACATGGCAAATCCATACATTTTCCAAACTGTCAGTGAACTGAGAGAAGGGATATGAAACCAGATACGGTGAAGCAAAAAGGAGAAGTAATAACAAGCGGCCTGACTGTTTTGAATAAAAGAGAGATGAAGGAAAAAGAGGATAGCAAGGAGGGAAAACTGTT
>NC_051406.1:10404132-10404566 GCF_015228065.2 Penaeus monodon
GATAGATGCAGGACACGAGACACATGAAAATTAACAAACTGACGTTACAGACTGTAGACAAACACCCAGTTATCTCATTTACTGCTCTTCCCTCGAACCCCCTCTACCCCCCCCCCCCGCCTTACATCCTAGATCTTACACCCCTGGCCTCCCATGATTAAGTCCATGGCAATAATCCATTTATCCCAGTAAGTCTCCATGGATAATGCATAGCTCTCTTACGTAAGAGTCATTAGCGTGATAATTACAGAAACAATTACCCATAAAACCATAATCTGTAATGTATTATCATCTATGCCTATAAAGCTTAATGAGTTCCCTGTAGTTTGTACATACCACCTGGCGTTGCGATTGGTCGGTGAACAAGTAGAGGCGAACGGGTACATTTACCCAAACGCAGATCATATAGGCAGGTAAAAGTTTTCTCTTTCTTT
>NC_051406.1:10404840-10405171 GCF_015228065.2 Penaeus monodon
AACTTAACTTCTTTTAACAATATGTGCGTGTAGTGGAAAGTCCCCTTTGTAATGCACAAAAGATAAGATTTATCTCCCAAGCCCTCTTTTGCATTCTCTTCTGTTCAAGTTCTCTCTTCAAAGAACTTGACCCTGATTGCATATGCTTCTTTCAACTGCAGTGTCCTCTTAACCCGCGGCACGTTTTCTGTGACCTTTCACCCCTTGTATTGACCTCTTTCTGTTCGGTGATAGAAGGAGAATGTAGACCTTTATTTTTTTTTCTTTCAGGCAAGATGAAGGTATTTTTCTTTTTTTGTAACGGAGGGGGAGGAGCAAAAGAAGCATCAGG
>NC_051406.1:10405550-10405662 GCF_015228065.2 Penaeus monodon
TAGACGGTTTCCGGAAATTAATTCTTAGCTAAGACAATTTCCTGATTTGTGCAGAAAATTTCGTTCTTATCAAATTTTTGACTTGTTGGTTGAGATTTCATTATAGTTATCA
>NC_051406.1:10405903-10406035 GCF_015228065.2 Penaeus monodon
CTCTCCTTTCATTCATCAACAGCATTTACAAAATTCGTCCACCTTTGTATCTTTCTCGCTTTTTTCCCGCCAAATTTCCGCTATTTCGTAGCACGTTTGTTCCTCAGTTATTTTGTACAGACTCACAAAAGG
>NC_051406.1:10406403-10406605 GCF_015228065.2 Penaeus monodon
AAAGATAAATAAAGGAATAAGTTGGTAATATAAAACAAAAAAAGTGTAACCATTGTTGCAAGGGAGTAAGAAAGAATGAAAAAAATTAAAAAAAAATCTTGCAAGTAAACAACGCAATTTCGATTAAAAACGAAAAAGTTTTCTGATGCAAGACTGTAGCGAGTGATGGCCTTGATACAGCGATACAAAGAGCGTACAGGAT
>NC_051406.1:10407413-10408988 GCF_015228065.2 Penaeus monodon
CCCTAAATTCCAGTGACCACATGGTTGACTTTCAGCTGTTTTTTTGTTTTGTTTTTGTTCATCATTATCATGATCTTGAAAACTTTATTAAACCCCCTACAAAGTCCCAGATCTTTGCAACGGAGAACTTAATACACTGAAATGTACCTTCTTTCTAAACGGTCATTGTGGTCAGTGTAAAGGTCTACATATACTTCTTGTTGACTTTTGGGTGAAATTATAACTGCTTCCTTTCCTTTGACCTGAACTTGATGAGAACGAGAAACTGAAGTCAAAGTCGGGGTGATGAAGGCCCTGGTTGCTCATGGTTGTTAGCCTTCCTGGGTCTTTTGTACAATGGTTCTGCATTCCACTTACTGTACATTTTTTGTTTCTTTGCAAGGGATCGTTAAAGTTTTTGTCACTGGCCTCAAATTTCCTCTTCCACTTTCACCCTCCCTTTGCTCTTTTTTACCCAGGACAGTGTATAACTCGATCCCCCTCTGACTGAGTCACCCTTCTGGTCCTTATTTCTCATCCTATCAATTTCGGTTTCCCTTCATCGGTCAGTTTGCCGCTTTCAGATGCCTCCCCCGATTACTTCGCAATGCAGGGTCCGTCAGGCTCTAGGGCGGTATTCATGAAAGGGGTGAGATTCCGAAAGTTGTTTCTGACAGAAAATAAATCTTTGATTTCGAGATTTGTCTGTGACTATTCGCGAAAATGTCTTTGACTCAGCCGAAGTTTAAGAGAGGTTTGGGGGTTTCTATAGTGCGGTTTACAGTTGTTGAATATAACTCCGCATCAGTAATGATATGGAAAACTTTCATGCCATTCTTTTATTTATCATCAAAAGTTAATTGAGCCGTTTCCTCCATGATTACGGCAGCTTTCTCACAGATATATGCAAATGGAGCCGCTATCCTTCTCAGCTGACTTAAGCATAACAAATGTAGAAAGTGCCACGTAAACATATAAAACATATTAGATATGCAATATCATAGTCATTATATACTTTAGATTCACACAGGATCTTTGCAACAGGTTCGTATAAAATGTAAATATTATTCAGTTTATGTGATGTGGCATCAGTGCGAGTCATCAACGAAATCGCTAAGGAGAGTCTTAGAATCACAGACAAGTTCTATTGCAAATTTGTAGTTAAAGACTGTTTTTATGGCAGTCCTTAAATATGTCAAAGAAAATTCTATGACCTTTCGTAAATAGCGCCCCTAAAAGGAGTTTTATCGGTCTTAAGTAAGTTTCCTATGATGATGAGTCATTGATAATGTCATTAGTATCCTTACAACTAATTTTCCTTCTCCTTAGAAGTGTCTCCTCAATCTCTGCTTGAAAAAGGAGGTCGTTCTAGTCCTGCCAGTCTTCAGCCTATTGCTTTATTTCCCATTCTGTTAAGTCCTTGACCCTCTTTTTAGTAAACGCTTCCTCAATTATCTCTCGGACCAATGGTAGGATATTTGCAAGGCGAGATTCGTTTCGTTCTCCTTCACATCTATTTGATATTTTATGCACGTTTTCCAGTCCATATATTCAAATTGTCTAAAGATTATTGTCTCTGCCTTCCTCTCGGTCCTG
>NC_051406.1:10409179-10410704 GCF_015228065.2 Penaeus monodon
TACTATTTCTTACTTTCTTCCCGCTCCCTTGAATACAATTTATCCATGAAACTCTCCTCGTCCACCGAATCTGCCACGCCTCAAATGCCTCTAATCGTTTCCACATTCCCTCCCTTGCTGTCCAACTCATAATTCATCGTGGTCATTAGACTTATCGGCTGGTGGAGTAGCCACCTGCTTTCTTCACAAGAGTAATTTCAACCACACCTTACATCTTACAACACCTGCCTTATTTCACTTACGTTTGTATTTGTAAAGATGCTTTCCACGGATGTAAAGCCTCTTGAGTGTTTACAGTATTCTCTTGATTTCATCGTAGCTCCTTCTGTTTGTTGTGAGAGGACCTGGGTATTCGAATTTTGATGTTTGCTTCTGTTCTCGTCTCTGATTTTTATCCTGCATTCCGAGAACTGGTGACTCCTAGGCTATCCCTATGCTAGAGTATTTTCTGCGATTTACATTCAATCCAATTTATTTCACCATCTCCGACGACAATTTACCCTTACTAATGTGGCCGAAAAAAAAGAGTTCATTCTTACTCTGTCGAAAACCTAGGCATAGTCAGTAAAGTAAACACAAAGGTCCTTTACTTTGTTAATTTGATGAAATAATTCATAGGTTGGTAAATTTATTACGTGTACCATTACCCTCGCGATGGCCGTACTTCTCTGTGTGACCTGCCTCTCATACGATTTAATAAAATCCTCAGTGTCATCTTAGTCATTAACATTTTGGCCGGTGGAGTTGGTATCTACTTTTTTCAGAAGAGTCGTGAAGATTGGTTAAGCTAAGCCTGGAGAATCTCGTTTGCTAAATTTCGGACACTTCTATTAACTCAACTGTTACAGCAGAAATTCTCATTTGAGACTGTTGATTTTCCAAGAAAAGACTCAAGAATTGCTCAAAGTACATCATCCAGATAATCAGAAATATATATATGGCTCTCTTCGCCTTCGAGATAGGTCGCAGATATACTCTCCACATTCTTTTCAGTGCCGTTTTATTCTTTAAAGATAGTGGCATCGACAATAAATTCATTTCTTCAGCATTGCCTTTGTTCTTTCTTTTCAATTATCAACACTTTTCTCTTCCAATAAACTCAGGATATCACACATCACCCATCTCTCGGCTGCCTCCACTCGTGTGCACCAATACTTCACTCATTTTACCTTCGCTTACAACTTTACTGTACTGTTTTCTGATGTAACTTCCTCAGTGAACCTGTAATCTCTATCACCAATCGTCTTGGTATGGTATTCGAATACCCTGATTCCGCTGGGTCCATTTGCCTTTGTGGAAATCCTAAATACAAAACTCAAACGATGCAGTGACTGCTTCTTAACTTCTGCTCTAAATTCCTGCACCCTCTAACAGAGTCCGTTCTTCTTGAATTTTACTTTCTCTTTATTAAGAGGAACCTGGACTTTCAACCAAAAGGACTCTTTATCCTCTCATTTCTATTTCTAGTACCTTTGAATATCTAATTTTACTTCCTCATCTGTAAGTGTTTAAGATTAGGTTAAAA
>NC_051406.1:10411037-10411338 GCF_015228065.2 Penaeus monodon
GAAAATCAAATTAAATTGATTCTAGCTCAGCGTGGAAATCATAATCATACTGCCTTCTCCAACACTGAAAGTTCGCTATTCAATCACACTTTAACCATTGAAAACACGGGATTAAACTTAAATCTCTAACTTACCACTGAATACCCAAAGGATTTAGTGGTAAAACCTTGCTTTCAGTAGTTTTAGAACAATGAGTAAATCATATTATATAACCATTGTTCTTGTGAATATCATTACAACTAGTTTGCTTTTTATGGGTAGTGATATTTCAGTTATATATGACGGCAATGCAGTGTTAGGG
>NC_051406.1:10411567-10411726 GCF_015228065.2 Penaeus monodon
CCTCTTGCGATGTTGCCAAAGGTTCTATTCCGGTCAGCAGTTAGCAATCAGTAAATCGACTGTGTTTGCATGAAATTCAGACTTACGCTAGATCCCCCAGGCTATTGGACTACTCATGGTCTTTGGTCTTTAATTTTCTAGATTTGGAGACTGCAATTT
>NC_051406.1:10411873-10412492 GCF_015228065.2 Penaeus monodon
ACGTAAATCAAACAGGTCATATCGTCACACGGGAATGAATTCAAGAATGGAAAGAAATGATTAGAATTATACAAGAAAGATAAAAATATCTCTTGTCAATTCACCCTCAAGAAGGGCTATCTGAAGGGGATATAGGTAAATGTTTGAACAGTAATCCAGGATTTAACGTATCTGCTGAATGTATTACCATTGAAATTCGGTTTAGCACTTATGGCCTCTTACGGTCGTTTCCATGGCTATCACTGTATTTATGACTTGACTGATTCCATGTCTGGTATGTGCAATTCCATACTATATTATATTTCGCATTGATAAGATTTATCAATTTGATTAAAAGTATGGTGATCATCGTTGTTGTCGTTGTCGTTACTCTAAAAGGGAAGTTAGATATCGATAATGTAATAAGTATCATTTTCAGTTGTCACTTCCAAATACTCTCCCAATATCTCATCCTAATTTTAACCTTGTCGATAAATCCAAATGTCAATCTCAGCATTACAGTCTACACATAATGATAATGAAAAGAGGATAGCTGTCCGTAGAGTTTATCAGGCAATGGGGTTTCAGCCTGCCTGTTTCCCTGAGATGCATGACAGGATGATCAATCACGAACCAAACC
>NC_051406.1:10412600-10412708 GCF_015228065.2 Penaeus monodon
TTACTCCTGCACTCTCCCTCTTGTGGACACATCACCTGTCAGTCGCTGATTGTTCTCCTTTGTCATGTCTCTATGTCCGTATTTGTGAATGCGTTATATGAATGCATT
>NC_051406.1:10412746-10412850 GCF_015228065.2 Penaeus monodon
AGCGATATAAGGGACTTACTTGGATGGCGATGTCTAAGTCTTTCTCATCAATTTCGCCGCTTCTGTTCACATCTGGGAAGGAAATAAATTCATTAAATGATCAA
>NC_051406.1:10413537-10413692 GCF_015228065.2 Penaeus monodon
CTATTTCCTTTTCTTTTTATGGATACAATGATTGACAATTTTTATCATCGAACACTACGAACATTTAGTGACCTGTCTCTAAATCGGTCAAATAATAGGAAGTAATTCTGTTGCAGATGAATGAGCTACCAATTCATCAAGTGTTTTTCATATTC
>NC_051406.1:10413897-10415149 GCF_015228065.2 Penaeus monodon
ACGTTCGAGTTCAGAGGAGTCGTGTGCATTTAACCATCCCAACACGTATGCAAGTTGCCAGGCGTGTGTGGACTATCAAAGCCAGGCAGGCAAATTCACAGTCAACATAAATAACATTTTACTTACACAGCCTCTTCTTTCATACATTCATGCTGCATGCTTACATTCCATCAATTATTTCTGTCTTAAGAATCAGTTAATCATCATGTTTATCAAAACTCTCTAAAGCTCATATAAAGAATTACCAATAATCAGGAGCCACTCGGATCACAATATGTAGGCGAAACTTGGCTTAATCGAAACGTTACTTGGTTATCTCTTTACATCACATAGATACACGTTTTTTTATAGTGTAATATATACCCTTTATATCCGCCCATTGGTAATAAAAGAAAGGGAAGGAGGAGGAAACACACATAATTCACTAGATTTCTCAAGGTAACAATTGGCTGATATAACGCTTTCCCTCGCTATGCTGTTATTGTCCAATGTAGACTGCAATTCGCTTGTAACGGATGCAACTACATCAAGAGGTATTGTTGATAATCCATGCACATGTATCTCGTCTTTCATATAAGCGTCAGACACCCTCATGAAATACCCTGCTTGTCATATTTGAAAGCATAAAAGTTTGTGGTTTTATTACCGGACTGATGTGACATGCCTAAAAGTCAGCGGGACGGAGACTTCAGATGCCTCCGAGCAGTGCGAAAGCGGTCGAAACTTGGAATGATTTATTTCACATCATTCTGCGTGAATAGTTATAATGACCGAAGAAAAGGGAGAGGGGAAATATATACATATAGTTTCACGGCGTTAACCAATACATCTTAATCATTCTGTGATCTGTTTAGGGTAGGGGTGGGAGTTTGTGGTATTAAAGCATATCTTTTCAGAATGATAGATGAGTCTATGTATTAATCCAGACAGATTGCACGGATGGGGGACGATATTTATCGAAAACCATTATTCATATCGCTATAAAAAGGACTGATTCAGCAAAAGATAATTGATAATTCAGTAATTAATTGATACATGTTATGAATGCGATAAGGATTATATAAATGTGCAATGCCGGTAGTACCACAAACAGCTGCCTTCCTAGACTCATTCAGAATAAACGGGATTACATTATTGCAACGTGCGCACGGTCATGCGAGCATTCACAAATACACATTATCTTCCGTGCAAACATAATTGATAATGTAAACAAACAACCACATAGCGTACTTAAAACATACGTGTAAGTTTT
>NC_051406.1:10415240-10415542 GCF_015228065.2 Penaeus monodon
ACAAACCCATCTGAAACGAGAAATTAGTAACAGGTGTGCATAAGGCATACTCCTATTAAGGAATCCTCTAGTAACACAATCTAGAAATAGCGTCCATGAAATTACACATCAGTGTCCCCATAAACATCATGCAATACTATTGTGCACGTGTATGATGTAACAACAGCTGGAGCCAAAAGATACACACGTATTTAAGTGGTTATATAGTTAAAAGCTGGAGAATCATGCAAAATCCACTTTACGTGAAAGGGTGAAGCAAAATGATCGATTAATATTTATATTTCGCGATGAAAAACATGTCC
>NC_051406.1:10416095-10416216 GCF_015228065.2 Penaeus monodon
AAAATCACAACACATTTTCCCATTGTTCTTTGTATCCCTATTCTTTCCCCTGTATCTTTTCTGGCGAAACTACCTATTTCAGGCAGTTTTTCCATTCTTTTTCTCTCAAGTCGTATTCACA
>NC_051406.1:10416416-10416750 GCF_015228065.2 Penaeus monodon
AGCCCTTCCCTCATCTCCTCCCACACTCTCCCAATCTCCCCCTTCATTCTTCCTTTCTATTCTTCCCCTTATCCTTCATCCCTTCCCTTCAAATTCTTTTTTTCTCCTCCCTCCTCCTCCTCCTCCTCTCCGTCAGCTAAAGCCTTTTCTCTAGGGCCTCGAATTATAGATCCTTGAAAGTCCTTCGTTTGGATTCCAACTCCGTTCAGCCTCTATTTACACCTCCCCTCGCCACGCTTGCATGAATGCCCAGCCCTTTTCGTTGGTATTAAACCCCCTTTTCTTGGCCGGGATGCAGTCGCCCCCTTCCGGAATGTTGCATTACATGTTGCGA
>NC_051406.1:10417413-10417591 GCF_015228065.2 Penaeus monodon
CCATACGCTTAATCCGGCATACTATCACTCGTTCACCTTCTATTATCCGGACCTCACCCCCTTTCATCCGAATTACACCTTCCCGAGCCTCACTCTCATCTGAATCACACCTCCACTTGTTCCCACTCACCGGAATTATTTAACTCCTCCCCTTTTCAATCCTAACTGCCATAGGGGT
>NC_051406.1:10418646-10418941 GCF_015228065.2 Penaeus monodon
TTCCCGCATGAATAAAGCCAACCCGTTTCCGGCGCGGTATAAGTCGGACGAGAACCGAATATACTATTCCGACCCAACTGGCGATGCTCATTAGGTGGCAGCACTCGCCAGCTGGTATTCGGCCCAGGGCGGAAAAGTTTCGGCAGCCGGAAGTGCAGGGGGTTTCGTTATTTACCTGACGGAGGTTTCCAAATCAAGGGGGTCGTTTTAACCACAGGGGATCATAGGTAAATCGTCTGATCTAGAGGCCAAAGTTTGATCTTCAAACACCTGGATTGTTAAGCTGTATTTTGAT
>NC_051406.1:10419133-10419459 GCF_015228065.2 Penaeus monodon
GAAGAACAGGCAGATGGTGATTCCAAGACGACACACCAACAGATGCTTCTCCGGAATAACAATATCTCACTTCGACACTCGGCTAAATCTTGGACATCGACAGAACAGTCTCCAGGTGATTTGCATGCGAGGAAACACTACGGACGGCTGGAAAGGAGGGGGTGGAAGAGGAGAGGAGGGACGATAGGTTGTGTAGGTGGGGGGATTGATAAGGTAGGAGAGGGGGGGAAGGTAGGAAGCGGGGAAATAGGGTTGGTTGGAGGGGGAGGAGCGTGGAAATATTTGATAGGAGGTGGTGGAGGATAGATTAGATGGGGGGGGCGCGA
>NC_051406.1:10419508-10419793 GCF_015228065.2 Penaeus monodon
AAGAGGCGAGGATGAGGTTGAATAGAGTACGGTTAGGGATAGAGTGAGGGTCGACTAGATTGGTACAAAGGGGAGAGGGAGTGATGTGAATATCGGGTAGGGGTGGGGAGGGAGTGCCAGAACCATCGGGTAAATGTATCTAATTTGTTACGAGGAGGAAGCCGCGTGCCGATAACCTCTCTCAGGAAATATAGCGTTGTAAGATAGGGATTTTCACTGATAAAATATTGTGCTTGCGTTCTGGTATTTGGTACAAGGAAGAGAGAAATATCACTCGATGCATTG
>NC_051406.1:10419826-10420099 GCF_015228065.2 Penaeus monodon
CACCGCTTCATGCACAAAGTATAGATATGTATAAAATTTATATATAGTCATGTACATTGATGTTCATTAAAAATCAGAATACATAAAACTATAAAAAGAGTATTCATAGTCCTGCAGGTTGCTTTGAATTAATCAACACTACTGGTGATTTGCCTGAAAATGTTCTGACGAATATTAATCATAAATCAGCAAACTATGATCGTAAACCTGATATACTGTATATTCAGATCCAAATCATTTAAATAATTTCGGTTTATAACGTGTGAGTTGGTC
>NC_051406.1:10420744-10421218 GCF_015228065.2 Penaeus monodon
TGCATACACATAAGAGCCGCTTTGAACCGGGGACAATTTGAACCCACAACTCGGCCTCAAGAAAAGAAAACTATCGGAGACTTTCAACAACTCATTTATTCTTTTCAGTGCTTACATGTTGCGAAGTTTTTGACTTTTAACTCCAGATGAGTATTTATTTGTATTTTGTGAACAGAATGAATAGCGCTCTTTCATATTTTCGGTCTTTCTCTTTTCCTCTCTTTCCCCGTTACTTTGCCTCGTCTTCTTCTATTTATATTTCTGTCTATTTGGTATTCAGGTATCTATACATTTTTCCTTTTCATTCCTTCCTCCTCTCTTTCTCACGGTCTTTATCCACGATTCTGTTTGTTTCTCTTCGTCCTTCTCCCCTCCAGTCTCTCTCTCCTATTATTTTCTGATAATTTATGTACCATTTATCATCATTTATCTATCATTCTGCTCATATCTGTTAGCATATGTGTTTGTGTGCGT
>NC_051406.1:10421355-10421989 GCF_015228065.2 Penaeus monodon
TATTGTTATAGACGCGCGTGTGTCGCTTGCATGATTGTGTCTGAGAGTTCAAGAGGAAGAAAGAGACAAAGATAGAATATATGCGTCGCCTGTTTTGTTGCATATATGCATGTTTGTCTGTATCACGGCATCCTGTTTTGGCTTTCTGTTGTTGCATTCTGGATTCTCAGAGTGCTTTATTAATTTCTTTTTCTTTTACTACGCATTCTAAGTAGTGTGAGGTATACACTTTAAGAGAAGTGGTATGAAAATGCAGTTCCGAGTGGGGCAACACACTATTCAATATTGCATGATGAATGTTGTTGAAAATAGATGGTATTGTAAATCTATGTTGTTCAAAGTTGTTTGAGAGAGACTGCATGGCCACATATGCTGTGTGGCTGGTATGGACCATGTTCCAAGATGAATATTGTTATGTTGCAGAATGAATATTGAGGGTGGCCTGTTAGCCGGATTGAGACTGCAATGACCCCATTTCCTTCCCCATTCAAATGTATTTGATATTATAGTAAATTTTAATGGCACAGCTACTTACTGTAGCCTGCATTCGAATAGCATAGCCTGTTTCAGTTAAATGTTCTGAATATCAAAAGAGTTAACGGCAATTCAATTATCTCTATCGGTTACTCTCTCC
>NC_051406.1:10422795-10423044 GCF_015228065.2 Penaeus monodon
TCCCTCTTTACCTATTGCACCTGAAAAGCAACAAGGTTCTGAATCTTTCCTTCCAAGAAAACACATCACATTACTTATGTTTCCCACATCGAAGAGATTGCTCGGGAAGTTGTATTGTTATTTTCGGCGAAATTCTACGGATGAAGATTACCTTTTCACTTATTTTCCCCCTTTCACTCTGATTATTTGGTGGGCTTAGAGCTCGATGGGAACAAATGATTCATGGATTATTCCTAACTTTTTAAAAAC
>NC_051406.1:10423632-10423795 GCF_015228065.2 Penaeus monodon
CTTGTGTGTATGCGCCCCTTTTATCTTATGTACATAATTTGCATAATTACGCTAAAGCAGCAAGTATGACCATAACAGGGACCTTGCACGCCAAATTGTACAAAATTTAAAGTAAGTATTACAAAGTTTGTGACTCTTAGATTACAGTGTGTGATGGCCTACA
>NC_051406.1:10427510-10427850 GCF_015228065.2 Penaeus monodon
TCTTATATTCTGTAATTAGTTCAAGATACTTGCATACTTACTCCATATAGCTGTTTAAGTTCTGTACTAAAAGCTTTCAACCTTTAATCACCGGGCTAATTTTAGTAAACTGCAGTTTCCCAATTTCTTGGGACATTTACTTCATGCGACCATACGCAATCAGCATATATAATACTGAGTCAACAATTGAAAATGTTAAAGTTGAAAGCCAGAGCTGGGAAACGCTTTTTATTTTATTTTTAAACGTTTAGTTTTTGGTGATGAATTGGGTTAAAAAATTATATATGATATGATGAATCTTTACGAGTTTTACGTGTGTTTAGTTTCTCAATGGCTAAAC
>NC_051406.1:10429649-10430363 GCF_015228065.2 Penaeus monodon
ACAATGACAGCAACTGAAGATAAACACCCGAGATAAAAACATACCACCAAACGGAGTTTGCCTTTGAATGACGGAAAAATAACTCAGAAGTTCGAGGAAGGTCAAAGGAAGGGGAACAGAAGGCGTTAATGAGATGGAAATTCTAATCCGAAATTTCGCCAGAATGATAAGAAGATAAAAAAATAGTTTTTTTTTATTAAAGGTTCGAAGCCTAAAAGGCTATATATGTAGTTCTCACGAACAGGAATCTGAAAAAGATAGTCGGAATGCGCGATAACAAAGTTTTGGATTGAGAATCGAATCGTATGCATGGCGGAGCGTGAAGTTTTGTGTTGTTTATTGCACAAAAACAAAAGACGAACGCAGAGAAACAGGAGTATTCGAATGCGATTCTGTCATGGTGGGAGGAATTTACTTCCTTCCTTCTTTTCTTGTTTTTTTTCTCTTAGTTCTTTTACACTTACTTTATAATATTCTTAAATCTTATTCAACAATAAGCAAATAAGATAATAAATACCCACAATGATGAAATAAAGAGGAAACAACTAATATCTTTCAAAGATTAGAGGAAAATTGTCATACTGTTAATCAACTCTACTGGGGATTACTGCTAATTGACAAGAACTCAGTCATCAAAAGTGAAAAGCTATAGAAATTGTGAAATGCAATAAGGAGCGTAATTCCCAAGAGAGATGGAGATAAAGTGGGACATCG
>NC_051406.1:10430713-10431078 GCF_015228065.2 Penaeus monodon
CGAGGATTAACTATCAAAGCACAAATACATCAGAAAGATATCACGAGTCCATTTACTCAACATTGTTTAAGTTGACTAAGTTTAAATGACTCAGAAGTGCAAAAGGGATTTCCAACGACCGAAGGAATTCAGCCAAGATTGCAATATTTCAGTTCAAATAAGAAAATGATGATGAAGAAGCCGCCAGATAAGAAGAAAAAAAAAAGATAATCCAATAAATTGTTCTTCATAATTAATATCAGATATACGATTAGGGGGGGGGGGGAAGGGAAATATACAAATTGAAGAAAAGTAAGAATTTCAGTGATGAATTCGCTCCCCGTGAGGAATCTAATTTTCCAGGCTATCTTGAAACCCCAATCAGA
>NC_051406.1:10431572-10431897 GCF_015228065.2 Penaeus monodon
ATCTTTACTTTACCCTCCCCCCCCCAAAAAAAAAAAAAGACGAATGCGAAAATACGATCAATAAAACACACAACAGATAATCCCATAAAATCAAAACCGTATTAGCAAAGACGTTTTGCTTCAAGAAATATTCCATAAACTTTTTTATCTTGCGACCGAAAAGAACAATAAAAAATATCGAAATGAAACAAGGATTTCATCTTCTCTTTTTCCATCTCTTGTCTTTTACTCTCGTTTGAAGAACAAAAAAGAAAGGAAGAGAAGATTGGGACTTACACACGACAAAAGGAATTTAGATTTTTTTTTCTTTTCATTTTTGGTTGAC
>NC_051406.1:10431929-10432093 GCF_015228065.2 Penaeus monodon
AAAAACCGCGAAGAAGAAATGAACTGAGGGCCGTCTGAAGGAGTCACAGATGTTGAGAGAGAGACAATGACACGCGAGAATTGTGATGAACTTCTTTCTCGCTCGGAACGAAGTCGACGAGACACTCGGGACGCGGCCGTGAGGAGACCAAACAGCCGCTAGAT
>NC_051406.1:10432437-10432544 GCF_015228065.2 Penaeus monodon
AAGGTTAGTGCCCAGTAAGCCCCTTTCAGCCAACTCATCTATGAAAAGTGCTGACCTACCGCATCAAACTGTATGTTCCTCTGTAATCTGTAATATGATTACTTATA
>NC_051406.1:10433196-10433498 GCF_015228065.2 Penaeus monodon
CACGCATGAACAACAACCTCTTAACAGCCACACATCTTGTAGACACACTTTTCCAGGTACACAAGGCTGTAAAACAATAGAAATAGGCACAAAGACGGTGCAGCAGTCTTTAATCGCAAAAGTGTAAAGAGTTTCTTTGAAATACGAGACAAAAAAATCTGTTGCGTATGCCATTAGACTTTCATGGTAGGTTGTGCGTGTGTGTCATAGCTATCTTGGAGCTGAGCTTCTTCCTCTCGCCTTGTGCTACTTGGGAGAGCTTTGTGCTACTGCCTCAGCCTGGCTTTGTCACTGCTTTTGAA
>NC_051406.1:10434884-10435066 GCF_015228065.2 Penaeus monodon
CAATAATCGAGTAAGCTCTGCACTCCAAAATCGGGAAGCTCATCCGCTCATCGTTATAATTTCTCTCCTTTGAATTTCATTGCAGAATGTGTGGCGTCGTGCGAAATTAACCTGAATTAATCTAAGGCAACTAAAAGCTTTCAGCGTTAATGGACCTTGATATTCTCTATTTCTTTTTTTCC
>NC_051406.1:10435231-10435440 GCF_015228065.2 Penaeus monodon
TTGTGCGAGAGCGATTTCTATCCATTAGTCGAAATTGTACAACGAGCAGATATCTATATATAATGCTGAGTGTCACGACCAAATGTATTGAAATTTTGAAATTCTCATGGCATGGTGTAACTTATTTTCACGAGTATTTTATGCTGTTACAGTTTTCCGCTTTTGAATTGTGCGTGTGTGACTATATGTAAATAAATTAATAAAAAAAA
>NC_051406.1:10436346-10436475 GCF_015228065.2 Penaeus monodon
ATAATATTCATACATCACTCTGGAATGATTAATATGAAAACAGCAATAAAGATTATAGATGAAAAATCTAAATACTGCAATATCACTGTGCTACAATAAATAACAGTTCAAACATTTCAAATCCCGACA
>NC_051406.1:10437140-10437969 GCF_015228065.2 Penaeus monodon
AGAAATGATAACAAACTTTAAAGTGTTACATATTCAAAAAGCAATCCGAATAATGAAAATACATAAAACAAAATACGATCAGATATTTATACACTGATAATTAAAACAGATAAGAATATAATCAACAAAAATGAAACTACAAAAAAAAAAATGCTAAGACACAAAATCACAAAGAAATATAAATGAGAATTAATAACACGCGGAATTTGGAATAAACAGAGGATAACACCACGTAAGAAAACACGACGAAATAAGGAGGTAAATAAACGCAAGACGGCTATAGACCTCTCTGAAAAAGGCTCCGTGTTAGGGGGTCTCCCTGCCTGTCTGGTGCGTGAGTTTCTCCCTAAACTAGTTTTCATCACGTCGACCTTTTCTGCTTCATGTCACTCAGTTACACTTAGAACACTTCGTCGCACTTCAGACACTCCACTCTTTCGCGTCGTTTTAGTATTGCTCTGAGTACCTATGTGAGAAAAAAAAAATTTTGTTTTTTATTTTTCTTCTGCTTTAAAGACGTGGGGGACATTGATTTTTGTTCGTCTCTTCTTTTGCTTCTTCTGTGTTTTCTCGTCTCTCCTTCTTTTTTATTCACCTGATTTCGATGCGTATTGTATTTTGGTATTACTTTGGAAGAGAGAAGACAGTAAAGAAAATGGGAATCGGGCAAATACAGAAAACGTGAATTGGGCAAGTACAAGAAAAAACGGGAATCTTGCAAGTACAGAAAGCGGCATTTGGGTGTGTAAAAAAAGAAAAAAAAAGGAATCAGGTAAATACAGAGAATAGGAATCAGGCAGGTATAGAAAACGGGAATTGGGCGAGTATT
>NC_051406.1:10437990-10438274 GCF_015228065.2 Penaeus monodon
CTGGAATTGGGTAATCACAGAAAAAGGAATCGGGCAGATAGAGAGAACGGGAATAGGGCGAATACAGAAAACGGAAATCGGGCCATTACGAAAAATGGGAATCGAGCGAGTGAAAAAAAAATCGAGTGAAAAATTTAATTATTAATTATCATACAGCAGAAAGCGCTTAATATAAGCTATACACCAAACAGAATTCTGTTGATAAATATTATTATGATTTTTTTTGTAAATGTATTACTTTTTACTGAAATCGATATCATGAAAGCTATCTTGCATTACAGATA
>NC_051406.1:10438355-10438860 GCF_015228065.2 Penaeus monodon
AGGCAAACGAAAAATTAAGATAACAAAAAAATAAAAAGGGAAACATTCGCTCCCTCATTACAGAAAATAAAATCGAAATACAAGGGGAGAAAAGATACTAGAATCCCCCATATTTTCAGGAAATGGAGACGATCAAAATGAACGGGAAATGAGATGGAGTCACTTTATTATTCAACGAAGTTTAACGAAAAATCGATAATGCACAGCTAAAAATACCTTTCCTCGATGCATTCATTAGCATACAGGACACAGTACGTTTTCAAGTTTTCGGAGATTCTGAGAGAAAAATTACTCTTTCTCACAGTGGCCTTTCAAAAAACATATCCTCCACCTCTCCCTTTCACCTATTTCCCTTTGTCTCTCTCCTTATTCGTTCACCAATCTTCCCATTCTCATTTATTCCTCTATTCATTATTCTCCTTAGCTTTTATCAACCTATATATAACGCCATTATCAACACTTCGTCAATGATCTCCGAACCCAGACCAAATCCGGCATCCAGGAA
>NC_051406.1:10438899-10439043 GCF_015228065.2 Penaeus monodon
GGGCTCCTGCGACTTTACTTTCTTTATTCAACAGAATCTTGGCAGACTTAGTGCGGAGACTTTCTCGAAGGACTTCTGCCGCATCGTCAGCAAAATCCCGTTCATTTATGTGGAAATTCTTAGACGGTGCCTCACAGAGGAGAG
>NC_051406.1:10440392-10440540 GCF_015228065.2 Penaeus monodon
ATCCGCGCTTCGGCCTACAAAGCTCTCGAAACCCGTGTCCTCATTTGCGTTATCAATATAACACTTGATCTTATCACTATATTCTGACAGGTCCAAGGATGCACAACAGGGATGTTTTTTATCCTTTTTTCAGTTGTTGCTCTCTGTC
>NC_051406.1:10440591-10440754 GCF_015228065.2 Penaeus monodon
CCCCTGTCCTCGTCCTCCCTCTCTCCTGCCCCCTCTTCTTCACCACTTTGTTTCTTTTCTTTTTCATTCTTTAACGTCTTCTCACTCTCCCCCCCCCCTCTCGCCCCATTTTCATCTCCTCTCAGCCCCCCCCCCGTCTCCTTTTTTCTTCCTTATTCCCCAT
>NC_051406.1:10441182-10441367 GCF_015228065.2 Penaeus monodon
CTACCTAAAAAAAAAAAAAAACATGGCAACTATAACTTGTCCTTTCATTTCCCTTAGGTTCTTTCAATACTCCTCCCCCCTTTCCTCCATCATTTTTACCCCCTTCCCCTCACCCTGGGTACACAAGGAAGTTGGGTGAGAGATCCTTGTCTTGTTTTGCGAAATCAAGGGAAAAGTAGTTTGGT
>NC_051406.1:10441858-10442138 GCF_015228065.2 Penaeus monodon
AACCGTATTTGCATATGCGTGTACCAGGAATATGCACACGGGTATGTCTATGTACACCTGTTTGTATACACGCAAGAATGCTCACCCTTTACCATCTTCCATCACCATTCAGGAAAATAATTTTACGCTATTCAGAATCCGCCTTTAGAAACGTCTGAAGACAAATTTAAAAGATTCTAGCCGCGGGAAAAGGTACAGGGCGATATTCATTTGTTTTTATCTGCCAAAGAGTTACTTAGGGACGTTTTGATGATTATGATTACGTCAAAAGGGAAGGTTA
>NC_051406.1:10442337-10442622 GCF_015228065.2 Penaeus monodon
AACCGTATTTGCATATGCGTGTACCAGGAATATGCACACGGGTATGTCTATGTACACCTGTTTGTATACACGCAAGAATGCTCACCCTTTACCATCTTCCATCACCATTCAGGAAAATAATTTTACGCTATTCAGAATCCGCCTTTAGAAACGTCTGAAGACAAATTTAAAAGATTCTAGCCGCGGGAAAAGGTACAGGGCGATATTCATTTGTTTTTATCTGCCAGAGAGTTACTTAGGGACGTTTTGATGATTATGTTTACGTCAAAAGGGAAGGTTATTTCA
>NC_051406.1:10442994-10443348 GCF_015228065.2 Penaeus monodon
TACCTTCAATCCGCCCCATGGAGGAATGCAGCTGATATTCAACAAAAATTCAATAAACATTCTATTCCCTGCATTAATATGAATTCCAGCGAGTGACGACCGTGCTTCAGTTTAAGATATGAATGAATAAAAATGAATGAGGGATGTCAGAGAAGAAATTGGATTTCAATGGACCTTATGTTGCCGGCTGTTATACGCTGTCTGCACATCTCTTGCTTCCGGGCCTGTTCTGTAGCCTCTCTCAGTGTCTTCTTCCATGGAACTTTTACTTGGCTGTCTGACTTCTAGTTGGGGGCTGCCATTCGTGTAAATAAATAGATTTTTTCCTTCTTTTTTGTGTTTTTTTGTCCTCCA
>NC_051406.1:10443512-10443858 GCF_015228065.2 Penaeus monodon
TATTTTAACGAGGCTGACAACTGAGCAACGAGTGGCGTGAGACAGACAAAGAAAATGGAACCGGATGTTATGATCAATTTCATATCATCTGTTGTCAAGAGACCGAAGCTTCGTCTCATCTTATTTCATTTAATAAACCATAACAATTCACTGCAACGATACGCAAACTTCTATAGCAATAATATAGAAGGAAACAGCGCCCTGACTCTCGAGAGCAAATACCTCTAACCGACGACAAGAGAGTAATATTTCGTCTGATCTTTCTGTTGCAAAGTAAGGAGAGTGAATATAAACAGTACTCATTTTTATTATGATGGGATACTGTGACCGTCTTTATTATGGGGTG
>NC_051406.1:10444312-10444776 GCF_015228065.2 Penaeus monodon
AGTAATTTTCTCGAATAGCGATGGAAAAGTACATTTGGCATTTCCGAATTTTGTGAATAATGGGTGTAACAGGTAGGAGGAAAGTAGATATTTGCATAGTCATTAATATTCATATAAAAGCCCCCTCAAAGGAGCAGCTCTGTATGTTTTTCTGTATTGTATTTCACTTTGTGTTCTTGTTTGTTTATTTGTTTTTATATATTTCTTTAAGCGTGTTTTCTTTTCTTTTTCTTTTCTATTTTTTTTCTTTTTTTTCAGCTTCCTTTTCTTCTTCTTCTTCATTTACTTCTTCTTCTTCTTTCCTTTCCATCCATTAACATTCCTTCTTGTAGACTGATGCCTGAACATATTTCTTTCTCAAAAGTATCTAATTAGAACAATTCTCTCACAATTTTACTGAAGACAGAAATTCCGCGGAACTTTTTCCTTCGGGGTAACTGTGACGTTAATGCTGAGGAAAAATA
>NC_051406.1:10445028-10445614 GCF_015228065.2 Penaeus monodon
GGATCTTTAAATAACTATTGTGTGTTTATTTGGTGAATGGGAAAAAGCAATAAACCCAATTTTAATGGTAATTTATGGTAATTCCATGTTTAAAGAAGCAAATTCAAGGCTGTTCAGTATATCTAACTTTCTTAAATTAGTTACGAACTGTTACATAAAAGCACAAATAGAGTGTTCTGAACAGTAAAATCAGCTGCGATTGTCTCAACAACTACGATATGAATAAAGAAGACTCTTTGACAACACACCACCGGTATATGAAGCAGCATGTCCATTCCTTGGTATTAGCACCATAATCCTACGCCAAATATTCTATTGTCCTAACTCTATAAAATCGTCCGTGGAAGAGTTTCTTATCCCTTTCATATTAATTTCCTTTTCCTAAAATACTGGGCTACGTCTTGTCGAAACTGTATTCTCTTACCAGTACTGAAATTCGTGGAGGCTGAACACACGGTGCTATAGATCTGGATTTCTCCTTCCTTTTTATATTAGATCCGATGCCTTGTCCACCATTTCGTGGGTCTCCATGCGATGGTCTTTTGTTTTCCTTCCAACATGACACCAAGTATTTCTCTCATCTATG
>NC_051406.1:10445646-10447007 GCF_015228065.2 Penaeus monodon
GGCCCTTCTGGAAAACAACATTGTGTCTGAGCCGTCGTTTCTTTTTCCCTTTGCTCTATCTCAGACTTGTTTTGCCGTTGTCTTGTTAAGGTTCTTTCTTTTTAAGGCTGTTATCGTTCCTACTGTGAAACATTTCTAGAGACTGCAAGAGACTGCTATCAAAATTGAGAATTGCATCTCACGTCTCTTTTTATAGGTCATTACTAATAATCCTAATATTGACACAATAAGCAGTATTAAATAATCGATCAATCTTTTTTTTCGGTATTGCAGGCTTCTCCATAACTTAGACACTTCAGAAACATCACGTAAATTGCCCCTTCTTTACAGCATCGGAAGCTGAACAAATAAATCAATAACAATCCTGGCGCTTAATCCTTAAGGAGTTTTCACGACAAACAGAACAGGAGCCAAGGTGAACAGTTCGATGGAATTAAGAAACGTCTCTTTAAACTTTCGTTGATGGGACAATGTTGGTGTTAAATGCGTTATATTTGATGACTTAAAAACTATAGATGACGAATCAAAATCCTTTTCTTGATAGTAACACTTAAATTCTTTACATTCTAGAACAGATGGTCTTGTTATTTCCTTGATTAGGTGGTAATTGGTGAATGAATTGCTCTGTTCCTGACTGAATTGTCTGTGCGCATGGCATTTTTATATATTCCTTGTAAATAAGCACGTAATGAATTATAAAAACAAGTAGAGACAAAAAAAGTCTAGCATTTTCCTTTTCAATAGATTATTCCATTTAAGTTCATAACTTTCATCTCACAAATCATGGGAATCTAATGTTTCTTTGCTGTTATATCAAAGTTAAAATAAGTTTACCTAAAATGTTTTCTTTCTTTCCAAATTATTATAATATTTGGTTAGTAATAGCTAGTAAAATGGGAGCCATCTGAAAATCAGCCGCGAAAGAATATATAGTAACAACAATATATAGGATCTATTATAAGTAAAAGGGAGGAAGAAGGAAACACACGAATATGCCGAAAGTCATCTTTGTTTTCTTTACTGTAACAGCAATACAAGTGATGAGGATATTGTGGTAATCTCCGTTAATGTAATGGGTAACAATGCTAACGATATATCTCTAAAACCACGGTATCAAACATCAGAAAGTTTTCTAACTAATCAGTATCATCTCCCGTAAATCAGAAAAGAATTTCAAATGGAAATTATCAGAACAAATGTGAATATAAACCATTTGGAAATATCCTAATTTATATTTGTTACTGAGCCAATACCAGAGGAAATTATGATTAATTATTAGGAATATTCATCTAATTTACCAGTCCCATCCCACAGTCCCATCCCACATGAAAAAATCTCATTTGTAATGCATAATAGTAGGC
>NC_051406.1:10447041-10447218 GCF_015228065.2 Penaeus monodon
AAGTTACCAGAAAAAAATATATATACCACCCAACGAGAATGATTAACCAACAAAATTATCATTTGACCCTCATTGTAAATGAACGTGTGGTTTTCTTCCCGTAGAGTTTATGATGGAATAGGAATCGCTTCTGCTGTCCACTAACAAAGAAATCTGGAAGCACCTGAATCACCTCTT
>NC_051406.1:10447302-10447634 GCF_015228065.2 Penaeus monodon
TGTAGTTCCTTCGGTTTCTCATTCAAGGACCAAAAATACGTGTACGCTGGATTAAAATGCAAATTTTCATATCAGCCGATTTTTTTTTATATGTCCAGTAATCCATAAATATTGTCAATATGGTGCAAGCAACATTAGTTCTGATGAAGTAAAAATAGTCATAGCAATGGCAATCTTCCTTATGATTTTATCTATCAACTAATATGGAGTTTGTTATGATTTTGGAGTTCGGTTTTTCATTGTTAAATGTGTCACACATTATGACAGTCTATTAATTACAGAAAATTCTGCATATTGAAATATCCTATGGTAGGCGGTAAATACTTTTAATG
>NC_051406.1:10448335-10449077 GCF_015228065.2 Penaeus monodon
TGTTTAGCGAGATATATTCATTTTGCCTGGCAACTGCATGTTTACTAATCAAATAAATTTAACAACAGCATTTTTCGCTTTTAATATCTCTCAAAGTTTTATTATCAAGGAAAATAAATAAATTATTAGAAAAGTAAACATAAATGCAAAGAGGAGAGGAAATTCATGCAAATATTCACATAATTAGGCAGCATTACGTTGCATAAACCGAAACGCACAGGAGCGTATTTCCAAATGTTCAGTGACTATCATTTCGACATTTTCAGTATTGTAACAGGTGATTATTTTTATGCATATATTTTTTTCTGATTGAAGCTTAATGAGTAAGGATACAAAATATAGCCAAGGTCCAGCATAATGGAGCAGGCTGCCTCTCTCGTTAGTATTCATGGACTGATTAGCTGTATCTGAATTAATGGAAGTATGTACTGTCGCCTTAGGTTATTCTCGTTTTCTATGAACGCTCAGTTATAGGGGTAACTCGTCACTATTGGCTTTTAAACATCAAACCTAGTGATGCTTATAGTTAAGCTGTATTGATGGGATGGGATGGGATTCGTCAAGTATTTAAAGATTTAAAGTTTATATAAAATATATCTAATGGCTCAGTGGCCCAATGGGTTGTGACACTAAAGTACTGAATGTTCGGAATTTCGAATGTAAGGATGTATGGAATGATTGGGATCTGTAGGTCGATCCGTGCCCACCTTATAGTTTTGTTATTAAAATTACGTAACAGTGA
>NC_051406.1:10449286-10449749 GCF_015228065.2 Penaeus monodon
AGTAACATGATGTACAAAAGACAAATTCTAAGATAACAAACTCAGAGAATGCAAATGTAAAATTAAAGTTGATAGAAGAAGAAAAGCAAAACATTAAATAAAAAATACTCTTGTAAAATTAAATAAAACAGAATATGTAAAACGTAAAATGAAGAATACAACTAAACAAAAAACACACACAACAAAGATAATACGTCATACAAACCGGCAAAAATTTCAATGATAAAACAACGCTTTGAAAAAAAAAAACTGATTTATAGCCTGTAGTTATAACGTTCATGTTTCTCTCGGGCGCACTCTCGTTTCCCAAAGATTGCAACTGCGTTTCTTGCACAATGCACGGAAATTGCACCAGTCGGATTTGCCTTGATTTGAATCTAGACAATGATTTAGGCAGTTAAGGAGATGCATGTTTCATCTGGGAGTCTTTAGTAACGTTGTCTTGGTTTTTGCTATAGTGTGG
>NC_051406.1:10450396-10450648 GCF_015228065.2 Penaeus monodon
GACTCTTAGAAGCTTCTTATCTTCATGCTCCGTGATTTTGCTCTAATAAAGGAAGCAGCGATATGACCCCCGCGAACCCAAACAGCAGGAGGAGGGAAAGGTTGCATTCCTCCGAACCACCAGCGTCTATCCTCCGCTTAACCTCTTTCTTTCTTCTCCTCTCTCTTTTGAACTCAAGGTTTATCGGTCTCTGTTTATCTGTCTATTTATCCGTCTATAACTATTTGTATTTCCTATCTGCGTCTTTTTTTA
>NC_051406.1:10450959-10451356 GCF_015228065.2 Penaeus monodon
AAACGCCACCGACTAATCAACAACAATAAATCGAAACTCTCGTAATTTTAATGACCTTATCCCAAAAATGTTGCCAGCCCAAATCCATCCGAATCTTTTTATATATTTTTCCTCCTCTCGATGTCCCTCTTCTTTTACTGTTATCTCTGCCTCCTGGTTTCTATAGAAGATTACTCGGAAACGGATAAGAAGAACAAATGCGATGCGGAATCCCCCCGATATGGAATCTGATCCGACTTAAGGGGGATCGGAACCTAAAGCTAAGCCATCCGTGTAAAGGATGAATTGAACTGTGCTTCGTCGTTGATTCATCTCTCTCTTATTTATGATTTGCGTTTGTTTCGATCTGTGAACCTTTCTCATATGTCTTCTTCTCCGTTTCTCTTATTCTGTCTGC
>NC_051406.1:10451575-10451897 GCF_015228065.2 Penaeus monodon
TTCACTCTCCCCACTAGTTACTCAATAACGAACACCCACGTTATTTAAAATCTCGACCAATAACCATCACATTTTCTTCCTCTTTCTTCTTTTCCCTTCAAATATCCTTCTCTTCGTGCTTGATGAGATAATGCAGGCAGTTAGAATCTTCTTTAATATCCTTCAGCAGCCAGTCAGAAAATTGGACGCCATAGTGCTGCTGTTAAGGACTCGGGATCCTAAAGTCTACGGAAAAAAGCGCCGGGTTTGAATATCTCATTTCAACGTGATTATTAGGTGATAGATATTCTAGGAAGTGCTGATAGGCATCACTCGTTTGATT
>NC_051406.1:10451922-10452193 GCF_015228065.2 Penaeus monodon
TTAATCTACTCCTGGTAGATATAGAAGTAGATTAATCTGAAGTAATTTTCTTATTCTTCCGTTTGTCCTTTTCTTAAATCTGAGACAGGTAGAGGAGAAAATAGATTCATCCGAAATATTCCTCATTATTTCTTTTTACCGAATTGGTGGCTAAGGGGGGGGGAGGAAATATATTGATCTCGCCATCATTATCTGCCTTCAATTGTTTACTAGATACGGGATAATTCATCTGAACAAAAGACCTTCGATTTAATTCAGTTTTTCATCATTC
>NC_051406.1:10452237-10452537 GCF_015228065.2 Penaeus monodon
TCACATTTTCACATCTCCCTTCATCATCCAGTTTCTCACTTCCATCATTCTTTTTTTTTCACGCTCTCCTTTCCTTTAATCTTTAACATTTATTTTCCACCTTTTTCCCACATTGTTTCACTCCTTTTTTCAATACTTCCTCCTTTTTTTTTCTTTAAACTTCGTCCACTTGTCAATCATTCCAATCCCAGTTAGAGAGGTTCCACGAGAAGGCTTCATGCGGCATCGACTTCAAAGTATCTTCACTTTCATCAAGACTAAAAGTGGGGTTCGCCAGTTTTCGTTCCTTGCCTTACCAGT
>NC_051406.1:10452668-10452739 GCF_015228065.2 Penaeus monodon
GATTCTGAATTTTAGGTAACAGTCATGCTTTCTAACTCTTTGTTTTTTACCTCTTTCGTCTTTCTCTTTTC
>NC_051406.1:10454079-10454152 GCF_015228065.2 Penaeus monodon
AACATTCGCCTCCACGCTTCAAAAGGGTCAAGAGATGGAATAGTGACCCCAAAGTGAAAGGTAAAACAAAGGA
>NC_051406.1:10454174-10454478 GCF_015228065.2 Penaeus monodon
TCAAATGTAAAAGATTCACGTGTGATAAAGTCTCTTAAGATTCTCTTAAGGGAATTCAGGCTGAGTTTCAAGGAGCTTCATAAGCGATAGATGGGCGCTGATAGATGGAGGCATTACGGAGGGATGATGATGCATTGGCTCGTTGATGTGTTGGTTGTCAAGGTGAGGATGATGGCGATGTTGGTGATGTTGAGGATGGAAAGATGATGATGACGGTGATTATAGAAATGTACATGATGATATTATAGATTTATTAGGGTGACGAAAAGAGTTGACGACGATGATTAAAGAAATATAGATGATA
>NC_051406.1:10454766-10455486 GCF_015228065.2 Penaeus monodon
GAACCAAAATCACATCGGAAAAATCCCTGTAGAAGCATGGTTGTGTGTCAATGTGATACAAACTTTGTTTCTATTGACTGTATTTTTCTTTTCCGTCAAAAGTTTAAACTTCACTCCCAGTACTAGTGTTGTGTATTTCCTCTGGATGTTTTCTGTACGTCACATCTATACGTATATATGTCGCCTATATATCAGTAATATCTGTATAAAATAGGCAACTCATTAGGGATATTCGTAGGCTATAATGACTCTAAAAAAAACAAATCTACAATAATTCAATAAAATTTTCAAAAAGACATGTATAATAATTCCAACAAAAAAATATCAATAGAAATGCGATCCTTATCCGTCGTGATCTGTGAAAGAAAAAATAGTCTTTACGGAAGCATCTGGATCCCAGGACGCCATTTGTGCCTGCAAGCGTGCGGTGAGTGTACAATACATCCCGGCCTTTGAATTAGATTTAGAACCAGCGGGGGACACCCGTCTTATTTTCCGCATGTAAATAGAGGCGCACGGGAAATAACAGCGGCTATTCCTTTCACACCCCAAAGGCGCTGTAAAGAAAGCAGGTGTGTCAGAGAGAGCTAGTTGGTGGAACGCTAGAACACCTGTGCCGTTCGAGACGACGCTCCAGAGAGTGTGGCTGGAGGCCGTTTGGGGGGGAGGACTTATGGGGAATGGGGTAGTAGGGGAAGGGGGGACGATGGGGAGGGAGAG
>NC_051406.1:10456647-10456832 GCF_015228065.2 Penaeus monodon
GCATCCTTTCATATACCAAAAACTGTGCGAATATCAATTATTTTCGATCAGACCCAGGGTAAACCTGAGTGCAGGACCAATAGCCAACGGGGATGTTGCATTACCTCTGCCCGGAGCTAACAGAGTATACATTTCCATATCATCAAGCATGTGTATTTGCTCGTTTGTTTGTGTAAGGGAATAGG
>NC_051406.1:10456911-10456983 GCF_015228065.2 Penaeus monodon
AAGTAGGTGGGTGCTCTATGTTTGTTGATGTGTATTTAGGTAGGTGGATGTTGTGTATTTGTAAGTAGGTGG
>NC_051406.1:10457061-10458335 GCF_015228065.2 Penaeus monodon
TTTGTGTAAGGGAGTGGCGTGGTATGTATGTGTTGGGGGGAAGTTGTGCATATTATGTGTGTTTGTTAGGTGTTTTAGGAGCGATGTAAATGTGTATGCGCGCGTGTGCACACTACTTGTCTAGTTATTTGTGGCAATGCCTAACTAAACTCATAACGTTGTATATTCGTCCTCATAATCACTTGCAATGTCCCTTTTACAAGCCCGCAACAAAGTCATTCCATTATTCTAAAAACTGCAAATATATCAATACTGCAGATCTTAACCTCCTTTCTGGAGTCCACTTCACGCCTCTTGCTCGCTGCCGACTCTTAAAAAAAATCCAATAACAAATATATGAGACAATTTTATATATTCCAATCCAGATTCCAGTCTTCGGGGAGGGAGGAGGGAAAGGCAGACGGAAAACCTCTTCAAGAGAAATCGGATTAACAGGATTATCTAATGTTCCACGAAGTATGAGATTAGGATTCCTTTCTTTAATTTGTCGACTGTCATTTGTTTCTCCATCAAAGCGCTGGTTGTTAAGCAAGAGAGTCTGATTCTCTTTCTCTCGTTTATAGAGAGTCATTTGTTTATCAGTCGGCGCACGGATGGGAGTGCAATAAGCTTATTTAGGATTTAGTTAAGAGAATTAGATTCCGTTCTTTAATTTGTCAACATTCATTTATTTCTCTGCCAGCGTACTGATGGGAACCCAATAAGTTCATTAAAATTGCGAGATTACAAGGTAACGTGTAATTGAGTTAAAGGTAGTGTGTTTGTGTGTCCCTTGAATTATTGTTCAGATATGGAATTCGTTTTAATTATTACGTTGTGGTAGGATGTTATCTAAATTAAGACCGATAAGTTGATGTCGTCATCAACATCTTATCATTTTCTTCCAAGAAAAGAAATGTGGATATTATTCCTTAAGTCATGACAGCAAGGGACTGTAAAAATTATCTTCAGTCTCTGGTATGTTCTTGAAGTCTATCGATCCTTGCATAACAGTCGTGGCACTTTGCTATTTATAATCAGAAAGAGAGCAGGTTACAGACAAAGGAAATGAAAAAAAAATATAGTGTGTTCTCCTTCTGGTAAAGCAGAGAAAATTGAAACTGGTTATCAGTTGAAGATTATTGCTTTTCAACACTGCAAAGACATGGAGCCGTACTAAAAATACCGTCTAATTAGTAAAAGCTTGTCTTTCTCGTACTGATTTATGGTTACGAATTATCCAGTTAACGTAATGGAAAGTCATAAAACACATTTATGGACAGATTCAGTCAACC
>NC_051406.1:10458392-10458512 GCF_015228065.2 Penaeus monodon
ATCACTCTCTCACACGCACGTATAAAAAAAGAACAGATGAAAGGGAATAAGTCATTGCAAATATAGGCAAACGATGACAGTGACATGGATTTATAGATAGATATATGTACAAGCAGAAAT
>NC_051406.1:10458762-10459008 GCF_015228065.2 Penaeus monodon
CTCCCCACAAGCACCCTTACACCCACCAAGAAGACACACACTTCTCCGTCACAGACCAACACTCACCGAAGAAGGTAGTGAAGACATGAAGTAGCTTCGCCCGGCGGAACTTGGAGAGGTCAGACATCTGCAAAAGGAAGAAAGAAAAGGTAATAGTAATAAAAAAAAATCTATGATGATTTATCGTAATATCTGGTCCTGATATTTATCTCACTAATGATAACCAGCACAGACATCTGCAAATTG
>NC_051406.1:10459101-10459866 GCF_015228065.2 Penaeus monodon
TATTAATTGTGCCTCTTTGTGAATATCTGTCCTCGTCAATAATTATTTCCATTACTTCGGAAATAAGTAGAGAGCTGTAGTGATATATGTCGTAATATCTATCAGTTTGCCTGACAAAATATCTGGTTCTAATATTTGACCTGACATATACCCTAGTAACCGTTTCAGAATCAGGTCTAGTATCTATCTATCTAGCATTTTCTGTACTATCTTTAGTAATTTATTTAGTGTATGTTCGACTACCAGTTCTGGAATCCTTTACAATCTTCTTTTGTATCTGCCCTAATATCTTTCCCAATAATGGCTTTGGCATCCTCCTACTTTAACATTTGTCTTGATATCTATCCTAATAATGGCCATAATATCTACCCTGGCATCTATACTAATAGCTACACTAATATTTATCTTAATGACTGCCCTAATATCTACCCTACTATCTATCCTAATAGTTACCCTAATATCTATCCTAATATTTACCTCAACGCCTACCCTAATAACTACCCTAATATCTCTCCTAATATTTACCTTAATACCTACCCTAACATCTACCCTTATATCAGCTCTAATATCTATCTCACTAATAACTCAAGTATCTACTCTAACGTCTACCTCAATATCTAGCTTCATATCTGCTCTGAAATCTGTCGTAATATCTATCACAATATCCCTTCCAATACTTGTCATAACATCTGTCATAAGTGTCCTGTGATTTTGTCGATTGCCTTGAGGATTCACCCTTCTAACTCTCCGTTCTTCTTCCCTCAT
>NC_051406.1:10459968-10460096 GCF_015228065.2 Penaeus monodon
CCCTCTCCACTCACTTTTATATCATCATCATCCTCCCCTTTCTCTGTGCTTTCACCATCTCTACCTTCTTGTCTTGTCTGCTTCGCCTTTTTAATTCTCTCTTATTTTAGCTTTCAGACTGAATGTGA
>NC_051406.1:10460139-10460239 GCF_015228065.2 Penaeus monodon
AGGGGGGGGGGGGACTTTTACATTTTAAAACCTTCACCAAAATTATTATTCATATATTGTGGATTTTTTTAAATGGTTGTCAAAAAACAAAGTTGTGGGT
>NC_051406.1:10460718-10461181 GCF_015228065.2 Penaeus monodon
TTCTTTCTTTCTTTGTCAAGTCTTACAAGCTATTTAAACTTCCCTCAAGTAAACTTTGATTACTTCGAAATGAATATCTGATAAGAGTCTTCTTTTCATAATACTTCGACTAATATCATATTTGTATGAATTATAACGCATTGAAGTTAGAAGTGTATTAAAAAAAAATGCTTTGATCACTCAACCTGTCCATTCATTTTTTTTTCATCCAATCTTACATTTTCAACACCATCTTCTTATTCTCTTTTTTCTTTTCCTTTTTTTAAAACATCTATTCATCTTTTCTCCAGCCACTTCGTTTCGTCGATGTTCTCCTCTGTTCTTTATAGTCCGGAGCTCATAACTTCTGCTTGTTCTCGCCAGTAATATCCCAGGAGAGAGAGAGTGTGATTCATACGGTCGATTCTCCTCGTTTTCCTTCCATTTTTGTCATCATTATAATTTTTCTTCTTACTATTTTCTA
>NC_051406.1:10461207-10461294 GCF_015228065.2 Penaeus monodon
CGTTTTCTTCGTTTTCTTTGTTCTTCAATCTCTCCCCCTGTTCCTCTTTCTGATTTTTCTCCTTCTACTTCTGCCCCTATTTCCCCT
>NC_051406.1:10461478-10461705 GCF_015228065.2 Penaeus monodon
CCGGGCCCTGATAAGACCGCGTTCACTCGATTGGTCACAAAGATGGCTATAGAAAACGCGGTGCTAGGAACTCAAAAGGCGTAACTTATATAAATGTAGCTCGTGTCAGCCGTGCAAGAATAACTATTGGAGTTTCGATGCAAACTCTGCAAGATGCATCTCTAATACGCAATTTTCTGTGATGAATAATATCATGTCACTCTTGGCGATAAATTTATAAAATTTTC
>NC_051406.1:10463295-10463636 GCF_015228065.2 Penaeus monodon
GGGGGGGGGGGGGGATTCAAGCAATTTGGACCGAGAAAAGCGACTGGGAAAAATATTTATGAAAAACCGAACCATTTCCGACCATAAAGGGGAATACATCGCCACTCTGCACGAAACGCCATCTTTCACCCACCTTGCAATCCTGTGCAACTGCTATTTCACGCCGAATCTCTTGCTGAATCAACATACTAAGTGGCTGGAGATCAAATATATCACAGAGACTAGCCATCCATTAGGAAATTCATGCGAAAAAAAAAGATGTACTGGAAGATTTATAACCTTTATGATTTCCTTGTATTGCACTTGGGTTGTTGAAAGGGTGTTTGGAAGGGTCTAGCGAT
>NC_051406.1:10463957-10464392 GCF_015228065.2 Penaeus monodon
CCAAAACCCAGTAATTAAAACTAGGAAAACCTACACAGACCTCATTATCACTACAGATACCGCTCAATGGCAGTAGCAACTGTTTCATATACGTGAGTGAGACTGCATGTGTCCGAGAGCAGCAGAGCACCAATGATCCGCGACGAAGCAATAGACACCGTTAATACAAGGGATTTTATTCGATAGAGGAGGAAGGGCAGCGTGAAGGGACTGCGATAAACATATTAGATGAGGAACGAAAAGGGACTGATGGGGAGGGAGAGAGAATGGGAGAGTGGCGGAAGAGGGAACGGGAGATGGAGGAGAAAAAGGAGGTAAGATGGAGGGGAAGGGGAGAGAGAGAGGGGAGGAGAGGGAGGGAAGAAGAGAGAGAGGGTATATGGAGGGGAAGAAGAGAGAGGGAGAAGAGGGAGGGAGAGGGGGGAAGAAATGGAA
>NC_051406.1:10464605-10464876 GCF_015228065.2 Penaeus monodon
CGGCGATTTTCCATCAACCGTTTGCCATCCACAGAATATGAAGTAAATTTTAAGTTTGTGTCTAATATTTGTGTTAGAGATTGATATTGCTCACTGCTTCCCGCTTTTTTTTTTAGAATCATTTGAAATTCAAGTCAAAATTGATATGATCTGCAGGTTGATTGGACATTTGTTAGAATTACATTTGAATATCTATCACCATGAAAACGATAACAAAATGTTGTATGATACTCTTTCATGCCTCAACATACGTGTTACATCGCTGTACGTA
>NC_051406.1:10465052-10465226 GCF_015228065.2 Penaeus monodon
TCGTCCGTAGCCCTTTTCATGCCTTAAGCGAAAGTTGCTGAGTTAGCGCTTGTACACTAAGCTCACCCGCTAGCTTTTCCAACATGGCGGCCCACCTCCCATGACAAAGGAGCGTAGAGATAAAATTGGTCGCGCGAGGGAGATTCTTCCATAAGTTGCGCCCGGGGAGAGGAA
>NC_051406.1:10467571-10467866 GCF_015228065.2 Penaeus monodon
CAAAGAAAATTAAATATTTACGGTATTATGAATTGATACCGAGCCATGATGAATATAATTTAACTGATATCAGCCTGAAACGCATTGGCAAAATCAAATCTTCCATCACCTAATAAATATGCTCGCTATCTGCACCGAGGCCGTTCCATTATCTGATTCCAAACGGCCTTTGCAATGCCTTTTCAACGATGGCACACTCGACCTGCAACATGCTGCAGTCTCCATGGATATATAGATTGATATTGCGCGGGGGAGGGGGAAGGGGAGATTTCCGAAATTCCTCATAGCTGTGAAA
>NC_051406.1:10467911-10468030 GCF_015228065.2 Penaeus monodon
CATTAGTCGAGTTTCAAAAGGTTTCTTCCGGCAGATCTCGGCGTAACTTTTGCTTTTTATTGTACATGTTATTTTTCTGAGTTCTGTTTTCATCCTTTTCGTCGAAGTTAAAGGAATAT
>NC_051406.1:10468527-10468631 GCF_015228065.2 Penaeus monodon
CTTTTGCTTAGTCATTCAGGTTCTTTATAATCTTTCGTAACAATATATATATATATAATCGAAAAAATGAAAAAAAAATATATACTTATGCTTAGTCATTGAGG
>NC_051406.1:10468673-10468790 GCF_015228065.2 Penaeus monodon
TATCTTACGCAATAAAGGATGAAATCGAAGGGTATGCATATTTCATTCCCATAGACTTTATTACGGCCACTTACTTCCTATGTTGCTTCGCCGAAGACATATTTGATGGTTAAGCGA
>NC_051406.1:10469369-10469669 GCF_015228065.2 Penaeus monodon
TAACAGCCACCATCGCATCAAAACTTCTAAAACACACAATACCTCACACCCTCCCATAATATTCCTCCTCCCGCCATGCTCTAAATATCGACAACCGTTATCATTCTGTCTGTGAAGTTCTTGAAGTTTATGACGACCCCTGATCCCGGGCAAGGGCGTCGGGCTGAAGTTACGACCTGGGGAAGATTAGGCGCTTCGACTTGGGGGCTGGACCGTAGGGATTCCCCCAGGAGGAGGTTCTGACGGGAGACACTGGGGAAGGACATACGCAGGCAGCGGTGGCACAGGGGTCGACTTATC
>NC_051406.1:10470776-10470892 GCF_015228065.2 Penaeus monodon
ATCGACGGTTAAGAATAGAGGGGGTCTAGGATTAAGGGAGAGGTGGAATTGGTGGGGGAAATTGGGGGGGTCTTGTTTACAAAAGGGGCCTCATCGTGTGTAATTGTGGGGCCTCG
>NC_051406.1:10471513-10471707 GCF_015228065.2 Penaeus monodon
CGATCCTCAAAATCCGTCCCATGTCCTCGGCCGCTCCTCTACCTCCGAGGTACTGAGGTTCGGTGTCTCAATCGACTCTCGAATTTATCTCCTGACATTTTTCCGCTGCGTCTTGTTAGCCCCGAGTTCTCCTCTCAAGAAGGTTAGAATTTAGTGGGGAGTTTCGTTGTGTTTTTTTTTTCAAATTTAGAATG
>NC_051406.1:10471981-10472144 GCF_015228065.2 Penaeus monodon
TAATTCTTAATATTACAGATAACGGCTCAGTGTTGATGATTGCATTAATATCACAATCAATCAACGGCATAATATTGCAAATAACGGATCACAGCAACGGCATGATATTACAACAGGCCTTAATACAAATATAATACAAATAACAAATAAATGCCTTGATATT
>NC_051406.1:10472169-10472265 GCF_015228065.2 Penaeus monodon
TGCTTTAGTATTACAAACAAAAATAAAACTCATTATTGCAGACACTGACACAAGAAGGTAAGTCTCTTTACTTACGCCAGCTAATCACCTAACTTG
>NC_051406.1:10474287-10474691 GCF_015228065.2 Penaeus monodon
CGCCTCCGTCATCCTTCATTCCTCTCCCCCCCCTTCCCCCTTCCCACCTCCCCTCTTTTCCCCACCCCCCCCTTCTTTCCCTCTTCCCCCCCTCCCCACCCCCTCTCCCTCCTTCCCCCCTTTCCTCCACCCTTTTCCCAGTTATCCCTCCCTCTCCCCGCCTCCCCCACCCTCTCCAGATGCACGGCCTCTCCCTCCCCCCCCCCCCCCCTTTTTCCCACCCCCCTCTCCCTGCTTCGGGCCTCCCCACTGTTCCTTCATAATCAAAATTATTCCGTCTGGAACCCCCCTGTAAAAGTCTTTTTTTTTATGGATTTTCGAGCATCTTGTTCGTTAAGTCTTGTAATCCATGGCATTTCCCCTTTGATACTTTTTTTTAATTTTTTCTTCTTGTTTTATTATTC
>NC_051406.1:10475333-10475397 GCF_015228065.2 Penaeus monodon
CACCCTATCCAATTAATTTTGGGCAGCACTTGTGTCGGGGATTCAAATCCTCAAACATACATAC
>NC_051406.1:10480513-10480718 GCF_015228065.2 Penaeus monodon
TCATTTATTCGTCTATCAAACTCTTTATCCTAAAATCAAACTTTCACCTCATGCAGTGTAAGAGGCACTTACGCGAACGAATATATTGATAAGAATCGTGATAGATTACCATGATATTAGACCTTTGAGCGTACCGCGTGTTTCGTATTACCCGCAGGTAGAGGATATTTTATTCCCTGGGATTTATTCTATAATAGAAGTTTAT
>NC_051406.1:10481356-10481526 GCF_015228065.2 Penaeus monodon
CATTCAGTAGAATAATAATTCTGGTTATTATAAACTGTTAGATACCGGCGTACATGTCCCTCTCGTTGCATGACCAAACCCATTGGCTGATGTATGATGTCTTGTATCTGCCGTGGGTTGTATCGAGTAAGTGCTGGATGTTTTATGTGCTGCGGGGTTTCTTTGGTTTT
>NC_051406.1:10481816-10482231 GCF_015228065.2 Penaeus monodon
AAAAAGGGGAAGGGGGGGGAAAGAAAAAAAAGAGGGAAAAAGAGATTGGGGGAAAAAAAAACCCCCTTTTTTTTTTTCAAAAAAAAAAGGAAAACCGGTAAACCCCTTTCCTTTGTTATACCCATTATGGGGGCCGGCGGATGTTTTTTTTGGGCATTCATTTTGGTGGGTGGTGTGTTGGTTTTTGTCTGGGTGCGTGGTCCTGTGTGTGGTGTGTATTATTGTCTGTGTGCATGTGCGGGGTTGTGTGGTTATAGGGTTTTGTGTGGGGGCTTTGTGTGTTGTTTTGTGTGTGGTGTGTGTGGGGGGTGTTGGGGTTGTGTTTGTGTGTGGGATGTTTTGTGTTTTTGTTTGTTTTTTTGGGGGTTTTGTTGGGTGTGTTTTTGGGTGTTTGTTGTGTGTGTTTTGTTTTTGG
>NC_051406.1:10482313-10482622 GCF_015228065.2 Penaeus monodon
TTTGGCATTTTTAAGGTAGTCGTTTGTTATAAATTGAAAAATTTTAAATCGTTTTAATCGGTTGCTTTTTTGATTTTTCTTTTATTTTGTTCAGAAAAGTTAGAAAGTTAATGGGGGGTTTGGAATCATGATCCCAGTGGGTCCGCATGTGCGTCTGCAGCAGGAAATCCGGAAGGGGAAGATCCTAGAGACAAGGTTATTCCACGGGTCACGGCCTAATGACCAGCTCGCGCCAGGGGGGCATCGCGCTCAGAAAGGCAGTAAAAAAATGTCCTAATCTGATTGTGCCAGACAACCGGCGGGTCATCA
>NC_051406.1:10482849-10483076 GCF_015228065.2 Penaeus monodon
AAAAAAAAAAAAAGAAGGAAGGGGAAAAAAAGAAAAAAAAAAAACAAAAAAAAAAACAGAAAAATAAAAGGGAAAAATAAGGAAAAATAAAAAAAAAGAAAATAAATAAATAAAAAAGCCGTGGGAAAAGGTTTCCCCCCGGGGGGTTTTTTATTTAAAAATTTAGGAGGGAAAAAAACCCCCCCCCCCAGAAGGGGCCCCCCCTTTTTTTTTTTACCCCCCCCCCT
>NC_051406.1:10483289-10483367 GCF_015228065.2 Penaeus monodon
GCCGTGTGTGTCGCGTCGGTTTCAATCAATAGAGCGAAAACTGTCGCCCTGCGGTGGGTTTTTCGCGAGAACGTCACG
>NC_051406.1:10483952-10484079 GCF_015228065.2 Penaeus monodon
TTCCCAACTGCACGAGTCAGTTTGATCCTCTAAACTTCACTATCAAAATTTATGCTTAGAGTTAGCATGAAAAATTACCTAGAAAATATTGACTGCAAATGATCCTGTAGAATTTTTGTATTTGCCA
>NC_051406.1:10484521-10484621 GCF_015228065.2 Penaeus monodon
GTCCTAAAACTAACCTCGTATGAGGGCCCGCGGCGAGAGGACATGATTGCATTCCGGCGGTTCTGAAACGGCGTTTGAACCGTCTTGCGCTTGTGACCGA
>NC_051406.1:10484824-10484997 GCF_015228065.2 Penaeus monodon
TCCATTGTTTTTCTTTTCCTCACTTTTCTCCGTTTATGTTTTTACGTCGCTTTTTTGTTAATCGATTTCTCCTTTTCTTTGTTTCTCTAATTCTTCCTTCTTTCTTATATTCTTTCCTTTCTATCCCTCCTTTTATTTTATATAATTCACTATTTTCTCTTATTAATTATTAA
>NC_051406.1:10485430-10485546 GCF_015228065.2 Penaeus monodon
TCCAAGACGGCGAAGCAATAAGGCAGAGAGATCTGGTCGCAGCAGCATCCCTCAGCCGGTCTTGGTCTTGCGCTGCATTACAAGGTTCAGTCAAAGTGTTCAACGGGGATTTTTTT
>NC_051406.1:10485920-10486083 GCF_015228065.2 Penaeus monodon
CCATAGACTGAGTCAGTTGTCATGACCGAATGGCTGACTCAGTCTAATTAACTGGAAATGACGTCATTGTTTTGCTTGCTCAGGCTTCTGTTGGCTCGCTTCATATATTCATTAAATTATGTATTCAGATATGTACCCTAGTGATGTTAACGTGGTTTAGCCT
>NC_051406.1:10486851-10487317 GCF_015228065.2 Penaeus monodon
CCAGGGCAAGCGCGTCATAAACCTGATTTCCATTTGTTTTCATGCGTGTTCAAAATTATGCATACGCGCTTCTGGGCGAATCTCAAGGACAACAATATGGGAGTTACGAGATGATGCAACGTCTCTAACAGCATCCTGGGTGAACACTGAGAACATCCGAGGCAAGATGAGGAGGAGGCTTAAGGGCTGTGATGTTGTGGCGAGATGTTTGTGGTGAGATTATATTGTGGTGGTGTTAGTGTATTGTGGTGTGGTGAGTTTGTATTGTTGTAAGGGTTAGTATTGTGGGATTATGTGTGTATCTCAAGTGTGTATGTTAATACTAGAGAAATTAGTGTTTATGTCCAGTGCTTGTGGAATGAAGGTTTAATAGCTTAAATCGCGAGTTACTAAGAGTTACTAACGTGCGTCCGTCCACGTGTATGTTGTGTAATATGTTGTGTAAAAGCATAGCCATACCTATGGG
>NC_051406.1:10487379-10487734 GCF_015228065.2 Penaeus monodon
CTACTTACTTACGGGGCAGAAAATGAGAACGCACAGAACTGGGACACAATACCGCACGTGCCTGGCCTATTTCGCGCGCCTCCCCGCCCGCACGCAGCATTGTCCCGCCAAGAGGCTGCACATCCGGTCCCCTGTACTGCTCTTCATCATGCCATGTGGCGGACCGGCTCATCAACGGCCAAATAACGGCCGGGGCGAGAGATGTCCTCGGCTGAGGAGTCGATACGGCCGTGATGGATCGCCGAGTCGCCGCTTCGTGGCATCGACCCGAGCGCTCGCCTTTTCCTGTACTTTTTCTGGGGAGCTTCTCATGAGGAACAGTTGGGGTATGTGTGTGATGAATAGACTCGCGCGG
>NC_051406.1:10489790-10490463 GCF_015228065.2 Penaeus monodon
GTTTGATTCACCCTGACTGAAAAATATTGCTGCATTTTATCTTAAAGCCGCGCGGTAATCAGTTCCTCGCCTTTTTATTCCAACATTTGATCACTTATCTTTTTTTTGATAAAACTGGAAAACATTATGGGCCCAGCAACCGGTGAAAATCTTGTAGATAAAAAAAAAGGATTTTAAAGCGACCTCAGTGTCTTAAACCGGAAGTAAGTAAATGACATATAACCGAACATAAACGACATATAAGCGAAAATGAATGACACACAATGGAAAATAAATGACAAACGATCGAAAATAAGTGACATGTAACTCCTACATAACAGACATACCGTTTGAGGGGAAGGGATAGAGGGAGACCAGCAACGGTAAAGTAAACCCCCGACACAGCTTGGAGACGCTGTCTACATGTACGCCAAGTTCAAACGTTCAAAGTCCTCTTGTCTCTAAGTTCGACGACTTCGCTTCCCCTCCGGCCACGCATACGCAAACGGATACGCGTGGACACACTTGTATGTACACAGTTACACAGTTCGACGCTGTAACATCAAGGAGAGGATTACACGAGTATCCAGAGGTTTGATTCTCAAGGATCACTAGGAATGGAGCTCGAGTGTCTGGACGTATGATGGACAGAGAGAAGAGGGGGAGGGAGGGTAAGAGGGTAGGACTGTAAGGA
>NC_051406.1:10490661-10491865 GCF_015228065.2 Penaeus monodon
TATGTGTGTGTGTATTTACATATTTACCAAATGACCGGATATCCTAATCAGCTTTGAGAGGCTATTAAATTATTATGTTAAGTCTTTCTCTTTGTGTTCGAATATAACAAACTAAGATTCTATCAGCAAGGAAAGCAAATGATTGCATCTGTTTCCTCTCAGTAGGAGATAAAAAAATAAGATTATTAATTCATCACTTAATTCATTTAATAATAATACAAATACATTCTAAACAAAACAAATTGCAATATATCTCCGAATTTACTAATGCCCATTACTATTTAGACTGACATCTTTCCCCAGATTAATACCAATCTAAATTTTGAGAGATTACTAATCGAAAAACAGTATCCCTAATTGTGTCTAAGAAATGACGTATCCAAAAATTAACCGAAATCTCCCCTCGTGTTATGAAGGCTCATAAAAAGAGTAGTTCGAAGATTATTAGCAAATTTAATTAGATTTTCAATGACTTTCACTTGGCCAATCAGCTGCGAGATGACCACGCTGCAACTTTTGGTAGGAGTGAGTGAGTATGACTAAGAGATGACTAAGAAAAATAAAGATTTAAGTGGAGCTGTCAGCCGTTAATTCAGTGTTTTACATGTCCTTCTCGTGGACTTATCATTCAATCACCCGATCTTTAATTAATCAGTTTGGTCACATTAACGCCTGTAATTAGATTTCCGTGGACCTTTCACTCAATTAACCGACCTTTAATTAGTCGGTTTGGTCACATTAATGAGACTGACAGCAAACATATTATGGTATTAGCAAGACGGAAAACAGTACTCATCTGATAACTTTATTTATCTGACTATAGTCTTTTTATTCAACTATAACAACTCACTTTAGAAAGGCATATACATAACACTGATATATATAAAAGAAAGCATTGAGGTGTCTGGGAGCGATCAACCCTCCCTTTGAACGATAAGAAAACCAGGCCCTGTTTGATCTCGTCCTTACTGTTCTTCGAGAGGGAATGATTATAAACTTTGGCTGAAATTTTATACCAAGAAAGATTATGTTCGTCCTTTTTCTCATTTTTGTCTATAGGGTTGATTTGTATAAACTGACGGAAATATATATAACAGCTTCTCGCGGATTTATATTTTTTTTAAATAGATATGCTCGTCACCCCATGATACCAAATGATCTGTTTTGATAACGTTGGTTCCTTCCTCATTTAAACTTTATCGCC
>NC_051406.1:10492147-10492383 GCF_015228065.2 Penaeus monodon
GCTTCACAGCTTAGTAGAATGATGAGGCAAGACAGAGGGAGCCTTATATAACACTGAAAACAGAAGACGGCGAATCAAGTCCTACAGAAATACATTCACAAAAGAGCAGTATCTGTGTTCCATATCCGGCCAAGCCAAGTTCTAAAAGCTTCATACATTTCTAATTTCATTTAAAATACAATTATTGGATGATTAGATGTATGTAATTATATTTGCCTTTTTTTTTATTGCCAGTA
>NC_051406.1:10492440-10492526 GCF_015228065.2 Penaeus monodon
TCTGTGCCGGGCCACTTCCGGTCATAGGAATGGCTGTTCCTGCTATAGGCAATGTTTACAGATAAGGGATATCTATTTTTTTTCCA
>NC_051406.1:10493469-10493662 GCF_015228065.2 Penaeus monodon
CACAGACAATGGACAGCTTGAGGAATATCTCCCTTGTCAAGATCACGTGACTTAATGCTTATCTTCCACCTCTCCTTAAGACTACATTCTTCCCCTGTTGTCTCCTTGGGTCTGTTATGCCCCCGATGTCACACTCTGGCCTAGCATGAGCATCTTTTACCGTAAGAGCGAGTTCGAGGACCTTGTTTGCACG
>NC_051406.1:10494442-10494894 GCF_015228065.2 Penaeus monodon
GAGAGTAGGAGAGAGAGTGAGATACAAGTATGTGTCTATACTGTTTTCTCATCTCTTCACCTGTGAGTCATGTCACTTCCCTCTGCCTAGAAACACGTCTCAAGAAAATAAATGCCAGTCTTCGGCGTAATGAAGTCTGCAGTAAAACTTTCAGTCTGAGAAAGAGAGACAATATTGACATCTTAAGTTAAAGAGCATTTGCAAGACAAGGTACATTGTTCTGTATAATTGAAACAGTGCAAGTGGAAGCAACGAATGAACTCGTAAAGCTAGAATTACCTGTCTCATGTCAAAAGTTTACGTTCTTGTTTTTGGCAGAGGGTAACTTGAGCAGGTGACTTGCGCGTGGTAAGGCGTGAAGTGTTGATTTAACATGAAGGTGCATTGTGTTCTGATAGGCAATTTATCTGTGCTTGCTTCAGCTGTGTCTGTGAATTTTTCTTAGGTTATTC
>NC_051406.1:10495139-10495334 GCF_015228065.2 Penaeus monodon
TCCTAGCAACATACTTAATCAACCTTAAACAAGCACGTGCGAATATACTCATCCCTGTATACATCACATCAGACAACACTTTCTGCCATTCGTCCAGTTCCTCCAAAAGAAAATTTCATCATCTCAGTAGCTCTCCTTCAACACAAGACGGAATTTGATCTCGGCAATTTGTCTTTCCTCCCGTGTTTCTTTTTC
>NC_051406.1:10495359-10495560 GCF_015228065.2 Penaeus monodon
TCTTAACAATCGCTTCTGGCAATGAAAAGTGTTCTTGTTCTGTTCCCTGAGTATTTTCGTTGTCGTATTTTGCTAGCTAATAATGCCTGCGGAATTTCAGAATTATTTCTCGGAACCTGCAACTTCAGAATTTCATTATGATATTCAGTTTCCTTGCTGCAAACAGGCCGCTGCTATTATGCACGTACTGTATACAATAAA
>NC_051406.1:10495650-10495745 GCF_015228065.2 Penaeus monodon
CTTTGACCCAGCAGTATTTTATTTGGAATCTCTAGCGTTACAAGTTTGATAGGTAAAGATATACATATAGGCGTGTCCACTCTCTTTCTAGAATT
>NC_051406.1:10495947-10496730 GCF_015228065.2 Penaeus monodon
GTCACATTAGCATAATATCATCTATGCTATTTTTGCATAGTCAAAGAATTCAAAATGAGTTCAAATTCCACACAGACAGGCAATAGAGTCCGAACTTCCGTGGCCAAAGGCGGGGGGAATAATCATAAACCACTACACTTTCCAGAAATTATATCGGACATAGAAACTCAGTATTAGAATATTCAGTGTAGGAGGTCTAATCTGGCTGATTCTGAAGCGTCCAGAGGAGAAAATCATAAAATTAATTAATTCCGCTTTATAATGAAGAATTATTAAGATACATGAGTCGACAGAGTAAATACACATACATACACTCGTATCAGAGATCGCAACAAACACAACCGACACCCACAACCAATAACCACAACCAACACCCACAACCACAACTGACAACCACAACCGACACCCAAAACCGACACCCACAACCGACACCCAAAACCGACACCCAAAACCGACACCCACAACCGACACCCAAAACCGACACCCAAAACCGACAACCACAACCGACACCCAAAACCGACACCCAAAACCAACACCCACAACCAACACCCAAAACCGACACCCACAACCAACACCCACAACCTTCAGCCTACACCCCTACAAGAACACCGCCGGGGGAGTAGGGGAGGGGGGGGAGGGACCACACACGCCACAGTCGGAGGTTTTTACGAGGCCATCAAAGTCCAGCTTCTTTACAACTTTCTTGAGACTATGAGGTCGAGATCGAAGATGAAATGCAAGGGCGTCGACTACCTGGTTCTCCTGTCTCTCTGGTTCTTTGGA
>NC_051406.1:10496792-10497097 GCF_015228065.2 Penaeus monodon
GAGAATTTTGAGAGACGGGGGTTGGGAGAGAGAGGGATTTTTTTCACCTGGTTTTCCTCTGGACTCGTGTTTTTTATGTATTTATCTTTTTTGTTGTTTATGTATTTATCTCTTTTTTTTTGTTTATGTATTTACCTTTTTTGTCTGTTTATGTTTTTTTTTTTTTTTTCTTTCTTTTCTTTTGAGAATGGGAGATGACAGAGGGATTTTTTTTTTTACCTGGTTTTCCTTTCTCTCTGAACCTTTGATTCTTTTTTTTCTTTCTTTAGAAGGGGGGGAGGGGGAGAAAGAGAGAGGGGAATGGG
>NC_051406.1:10498388-10498629 GCF_015228065.2 Penaeus monodon
TCTTCCCCGCCATGAAAGCACGTACAGCGAAGGTTAACACGCGTATTATGGCCCCTAAACGTCATCACTAAAAATCTAAGCAAAGGATTTATTGCTCGTATCTAAAGGACGTCCAGGATTGCGTCGTTGGTGGGGGGGGGGGGCGGCGAAATGAAGATTTTACTTAATCTATATCATTTCATTTGTCTCTTTATTTGGTGAATACTTATTTTTCCCCTTGTGTTTGCTCTTTTTTAGACCA
>NC_051406.1:10499023-10499242 GCF_015228065.2 Penaeus monodon
ACATGAAAAAAAAATAAGAATCATACGAAGACCCAAGAAACATCAACAGCCCTACGCGAATTCCTCTCTAAACGCAGATTGCTTCGCTCATCGCCCGGAAACTTTCGCCTCATCCAGAGAGTGCGAAGACTAGGCGATGGGAGGCAGGAGGCGCATCCAAGCTTAAGATGGGGTCAAGGCTGTGTGTTGCGTGTAATCAAGGAACAGGAATGCAAGTGC
>NC_051406.1:10499771-10499982 GCF_015228065.2 Penaeus monodon
AGCTTGAGATTGATGCTTGATGTCGCCAAGAGAAACGCAATGACAAACGACCAGGCAGCCAGCGTGTAAACAGAACCCTAATGAAAGATTTTGCTGCTAATTATTAAGACAAATTATCATCACGAGTATCACAGCAGTTGCGTCATAAATTTTGTGGTAAGTTTGTATGGGAAAGTCGAGACCGTTTTGGAGATGATATATTTCGGAGAGG
>NC_051406.1:10500976-10501077 GCF_015228065.2 Penaeus monodon
TAGCATTGTGTAGCATACTATTGCCTTTACTTTATATGTTAACATGTGATATACTACATGAACTTAATCAAGTTGCCCGTCGTTGCAGCATAGTACATGAC
>NC_051406.1:10501106-10501326 GCF_015228065.2 Penaeus monodon
CACGCTCTGCATCCAAAATAAGTGAGACCATTTCAAAATCCTCTCACTCTAATAAACTTATTTGGTACATAGTGTTTATCTGCCTTTGAATTAACACAGTATATTGAGTTTCCCCTCCAGGGTAGTGCATGTACAGGAAGCCATTCAAAACGGTACTTTTTATTTGTGTTGCTGATTGCTGATTGCACGAATAAGCACTTCATTCTGTCAAGTAACATTT
>NC_051406.1:10501393-10501764 GCF_015228065.2 Penaeus monodon
AAAAGCTATATTGTCATATGACTGATGAATACCAGATGCTTCATAGTATATGTGGATGTCGGTACACACACGCGTACTGTACCATTCCTCTTTGCGTTTTTTTTTGTTTGTTTTTTACATGCTGTATGTTATATGCTAGGTCCTGTGTGTTAATTGCACGTGCGTCGACGTCTGTGCATTTGCGTCTGTGTGTGTTGTATCTTCACTGGTTGCAATAATCCTTTTAATCTTCAGAAAGTTATTTCAGACACTCATATTTACCCGAGGCTTGACTGACGCAGTACGGAACAAGTCCTAGAAGTTTCTGAAACGAGATTTGCCAAGGCGGAAAATAATTCTACAAACTATAGCCATTTACAATTCCTCTCCCC
>NC_051406.1:10501935-10502319 GCF_015228065.2 Penaeus monodon
CCCAAAATTCATAACTCATAAAACACGACGGGAAGAATGTCTACATTCTGCTCGTCGGCCTAACACACAAGAAAAAAAAATGATCTTAGCTCCAGCCAGCCTGACCTCAAGACACCGATGGAGGTAAAATACAAGCTCCCTCACGTTAACTACGATTGGCCGAGATCCCACTTACACTGCGGAATAAAAATCTTAGTATTCTGACCCCGTATTCACCTCGTTGTTAACAAGTTCCGAAGCTGACCTCACGTGGTGGATGGACCGAGGAGGGGGGGGGGGAAGGCGAAGGGGGTAATCTGAGGGGTAAAGGAGGATTCTAAAGGGTAAGGAAAAGAGGGGAAAAGAGAAAAGGGGCTCCTTAAGGGTTGGGGAAGGGGGTGTGGA
>NC_051406.1:10502363-10502701 GCF_015228065.2 Penaeus monodon
AAATGGGATCTTTAAGGGTTGAGGAAGTGAATGGGTTATAAGGCCTCTAAGGGTTAGGGAGATAAAGGGGATTTCTTAAGGGTGAGATAAGGATATGGGGCAAATGAGAGACACTTCTAAGAGGGCAGAGCTAGGAGATAAAAAAAGGATTGTTTAAGGGATGGCAAAGGTGGATGCAGCGAGTGAGAGGAAGAAGAGGAAAGAGAGAAAAAATAATAATTTCCAAAGAATCAGGGGAGCGGGAGGGAGACGGAGAGAAACAGAACTTTCGACGGATGAGGGAAGAGAGAGAAGGTAAAAAAAAAAATTGGCATTTCTAAAAGAGTGGAAGCAACTGG
>NC_051406.1:10502737-10502833 GCF_015228065.2 Penaeus monodon
TCAGATTGGGCGTGGTTGCTGTAAGGTCCGCGTCTTCGCAAGGGCGTGGCGGGATGAGGTGCAGAGGAGAGGCCAGTGTGGGTGTGGTCATGTGCA
>NC_051406.1:10502877-10503362 GCF_015228065.2 Penaeus monodon
GGTGTTGCAACTTGCACTTCCTTAAACCTTGAAGAAAAAAAAAATAGGGATAGGGGTTGGATAGGGATAAGAATAGGAACTGGATATTGATAGGAATAGGGATTGGATAGGGATAGATATAGGGAATGGATAGCGATAGGAATGGGGATTGGATAGGGGTAGGAATAGGGAATAGATTGGGATAGGAATAGGAATTGGAAACTGATAGGATTAGGGATTGGATAGGGATAGGATAGACTGAGGAAAACTTGCAACTGTCTGTGGCTTATCTTTACAAATTACACCGGGGGCAGGGAGGAAGGGGGAGGGGGGCGTTAGGGGGGTGAAGGAGTGGTGGGGGGAGGAGTGGGAGCGGAGGAAGGGGGGGGAGGGAGGGGAAAGAAACTTGACTTCAGATCTTAACGTGTTTTCTTAACTTAACGACGCATTCATAGAAAATGTTAAACACTCACGCACTCCCGGGGAATGCTACATGTTTCGCTGGA
>NC_051406.1:10504024-10504184 GCF_015228065.2 Penaeus monodon
GCATGACCTGTGGGTTCCCGGATATTGCCGCCGGCCTGGCAGACCCTTTTCTTCGGTCGGGGTTAAATGTAGCGTCGACTTACCCTCACCTGAAGCTGAGAAAAATTCTAAAATACCATTTTGACTTCCGAGGTTCAGCATCTGCTGTCCTTGACTTCTG
>NC_051406.1:10504287-10504604 GCF_015228065.2 Penaeus monodon
ATTTGCAGGAAAAACAGAAGTACTTTTAAAAGTTCATTTTTCTTGTACTCTCTTTTTTATATCGCAATCACATTCGACAATTAGACCATCAACATAATTCGATTACGAAGTTTAAAATAATTTTTCTGTGTCATAAGAATTTCACTTCCCTTTTTTTTATTACGTAAAGGAGTTCTCAGACAAGTTCAGATTTATCACTCGAGTTTCCCAGGAATATTTTAACGTTTTCTGAGAGACGGTTCTGAATCATGCAGGTGTCAGACAAGACCAGAGATGAATTGGCCCGTGGAATGGCTCTAAAAGCTGTAGCTTATTCG
>NC_051406.1:10505356-10505641 GCF_015228065.2 Penaeus monodon
CAAATGAGAGCTAAAATTGGACAGCCGGCGGAGGGCGCCGAGCGAGCCAGGCGCGAGGCAAGAGAGCGGCACTCGCCCCCAGAAATCCGAGAGGAAACTCGCCTTGGTTGATTTCAAAGAGGGTCTCCTGCAAGATGCAACCATGAGTGCATTGTGGTGATCATGACCCTTGAAGGAGGTTGAGCTTGCAACGGAGGAGGCAGAGTTTGCAATGAATTTCATTCTGAGCGGAGCAATCTACCGGTCGTGGAATGGGAATGCAAGCCGAGGTTTTGGATTCGAATG
>NC_051406.1:10507389-10507790 GCF_015228065.2 Penaeus monodon
TGAGCAAATGGTCGTTAGATTTTTTTTTTTTATGTAGGAAAGTTTTGAGAGCAGTTCGTGCGGAGCTTAAAGAAATTTCACAAAGGAAAAAAAAAGAATGATAATAATAAGAGAGATGAAATAAGCGAGATGAAAGTGGTGAAAGAAGTTATAAATTTAAGGGAAATAATTATAGTGTGTGAAATTATGAGACTGAAATACCTTCATATTTTTGCCATGTAAGGCGTAGGAGGTTGCAAAAAAAGATGGTTAAACGGGAAAATAATGAAAAAAAAATTGCAATTATAGTGACGTGTTGCAAAGACAAAGCAAGAGAAACACAAACAACTACAGCAAGAAATAAACGATAAATTATATATTCCCCTTCATTTCATAGAAGTTGAAGGTGGATGATTACACTG
>NC_051406.1:10507881-10508125 GCF_015228065.2 Penaeus monodon
CAACACGATCAGACCACAACATATCACACACAACATATCACACACAACATATGAGGGAGCCGCGACATAGCGACGAGCCACGAAAAAAGAGGAAATTCGGGAAAGCGTCGGTCCAGTTCCCGCATAGGTCGGGGCCAATAAAGTGCTATAATCCCCGACCATAACATGTGTCTGGATTTGTGGTCGTTGTGTATAGTGGCGAGGGAGGCATGTGCGTTCGGCGATCGCTGAGGATAAAGGGGGA
>NC_051406.1:10508419-10508868 GCF_015228065.2 Penaeus monodon
TCACTCTCTTCTCACGGCTATCGCTCCTCCATCGCTATCGCAGCAGTCTAATTATAAGAAAGCCCATACAAAAATTAATCCAAACAATCCCCAAATCCCCAGTTAATCTCGCACACGGACAATCAAGCGCTAGGCGACGTGGGTCTGGTGGGGATTATTAGCGTTTCTTGAGCACTCTCCCTCGGTCTTAATCCGGTTAGTGAAATCTCTTTTTTCGAGTTTAAGGGAACCTGATTTGGCGGTCGAGACGCTGTTTATTTCTTTTTCTTTTAAATGAACGACGAGGACACTTCATTTTGAATGTTTTTGGTGATTTATTTAATTTGTTGTTTTTTTATTTACTGATTATTTTTGTGTATTTTTGTATAATCATAGTTTCGTTTGGCTTCGATGGCAAACTATTTAAGAAACAGTTTTCACTGATCGAATCTTGCTGGGTTTAGAGCCTG
>NC_051406.1:10508900-10509227 GCF_015228065.2 Penaeus monodon
CAATTTCTCTTCGATTATTATATGTATTGCTACTGTTGCTGTTGCAATTAACGTCGTTAATATGAAATGATTAGTCTCAAATTAGTCTCAAATATTTTTCACAACAGAATGAATAAAAAAAATATATATTAAAAAAAACAGATGCTTGTCTCCTCATGCGTGTTTCTATATGCCCGCAAAGTTTTGTCTATAAAGTTGGCTCTCTGTTGTATATTTGAGTATACATGTGCATGTGTGTGTAGGTTTTGCGTGCATGCTCGTATCTATTAGCATGTACGTGTGTGTCAGTCCTCGCTGTCTTAAAGGGACCAGGTTCGAGTAAGCGGG
>NC_051406.1:10509913-10510017 GCF_015228065.2 Penaeus monodon
TTAATGATAACCTTCTCCTCCTTCTTCGCCTTAAGACAAACTTTTTTTTTTCCTTCCCACAGGACATTCTTGGGCCAAAAAAAAAAAAATTATCTATAAGACAT
>NC_051406.1:10510635-10510859 GCF_015228065.2 Penaeus monodon
AGAGGGTATTTACCTGTTCTTAATTGGTTTTCTCCAAGCGCCACCGCCATAACACAACACGTCGCGTCCATCTTTGATCATTTGTCGTCGTAAGAAAGAGGAAGAGGGGGAGGAGAAAAAAAAGAGGTAAAGAAAAAAAAGAAAAATGTCTCATCTATTTTCTGTTTCCTTGGAAGCGTTACAATGCGTCTCCACTTCCTTGTAATTTGTGTGGTTTACAAACG
>NC_051406.1:10511028-10511164 GCF_015228065.2 Penaeus monodon
TGTTTTGAAAGATAATAGGAGAGATATTACACAGAAGGATAGATAATTTTCCTAAATGAGAGCAAATTCGGCTCCATTGTAACTATCAAATCACCATGAAATTACATCGGTACCATGAAATGGTCAATACCATGAC
>NC_051406.1:10511332-10511822 GCF_015228065.2 Penaeus monodon
TATCATATACGAATAGGCAAAAGTCGTTACAACATCCTTCTATTTCATGAGAAGGAGAATCATATAAAATTGATATGCATGATAATGGAAGTAAGTAATCACAATAATTTATATATACACTTTTCACAATGCGATTTGCCAACGAGGAAAAAAAAAAAAAAACAGTTATGTATACAGGCAAATAAAAAGATGAAGAGATAAACTGATATACTGATTTATAGCTTACAGTGGTAGAAGGACCAATATATATAAAAGAATAAACAACTCAAACCTTTTTTATGACAGTCCACCGGCCGTTATTATTTATCAACATGATAAACAGAGCAATTGGAATCAGGAAAGTTATAAGTGAAAATTAAAACATGCAGTTTTTTTGCTTTATTTTTTTTGTTTCCTCGTTAATGAAAACAATGAATCATGTATTGGCTGGAGAGCAGCGATGGCCGCGCATAGCCAAGCATACATGGAGGATTTCTGGACAAGTTGAAAC
>NC_051406.1:10512594-10512961 GCF_015228065.2 Penaeus monodon
AGAACATCCATCGTCTGGAAACCATGTTCTTCTCCCTTCTTTTTTCTCAAACAACTCGAAAACATATCACCAAAATATGCTAATACTAAACGTCATTTCACGCTCGACTGCATTGAGCAAAAACACGAGAAAGCTGGAACAGAGCGGCCGTGACGTCAGGTGCAGGTGAGGGGAGAGGAAAAGGTTACTTTGAACGTCTTTGAAGGATGACCCTCGTTGCTTTGGCCTCTTGAACACTTTTTTTTTTGACCTCTTGACTCCTTGATTTCGATCTCTTGACCTCTTGTTTTGCTCTCTTGAACTCTTGCTTCGACTTCTTAAACTCCTGATTGGCCTTTTAAACTCTTGATTTTCTAACTTGATGCTT
>NC_051406.1:10513387-10513681 GCF_015228065.2 Penaeus monodon
CTTATAACCAGCCAAAGGTTCTTCTCGTAACCTGCGATACCCCTGACGCAGACGCCATCCTGCTATTGACCAGGAAAGTCGCACCGCATTGCAAATTGAAAGTGCCTCAGCGCTAAGCATGCGGCAAGACGTCCATTGCCAAGGGATGCAAAGGAAATTTGTGCTCATCGGTGATCTATTGCATAGTGACAAGATTTTTTTTTCCTACTAGAAGAGAACAATCAATCAACATTTATATTCCATTGCACACTCCGAGACAACTTTTTTCGAAGCTTAAAGTGTCTGATATGCATA
>NC_051406.1:10513882-10514204 GCF_015228065.2 Penaeus monodon
GTAATAAATTGATATGTCATCCAGACTAAAAGTCCTTCAGGAAAAGAATACAAATGTTCAGAAATTCACTTTGATTAAGAGTATACATCTTCAGTGTGGGGAGTTTTTTATTGGAAAAATGCTATGCCAAGGGTCAGTTCAGTTTATGGAATAGGAAACCACCATTTTTTTTTCTATAGCCTCTCAATGACAAGTGATCATTTCTCAAAGTAGTTCCACATTCATATCTAATCGTACTCAACCTACCGAGGAAAAAAAAAATACGCAAAGGTTTCCTTTTCCACGAGAGACCCATTTCGAAATCAAGCGGTTCAGATTTCAA
>NC_051406.1:10514269-10514532 GCF_015228065.2 Penaeus monodon
AACATTCCGAGGAGTATCTGCTTAAAACGAAATAGGGCAATCCGTTTATCCAGGTCAGGATTTTAAACTTTTAAATAAACAAGTCAAGAGGGTTCATTAATTAATTAAACTATCTAAAACAAGGTAACAAAGTTTGCTCTTCATCGTAAACGAAGGAAGTCTAATGAACAACAGCCTTTTGCGTGAAATAAACAGAGTGATTACATTTTGAATTCTGTTCGGCTAAAGCAGGTCGCTCGGCCCTCTGGCGTGAGTACTTTTGT
>NC_051406.1:10514874-10515342 GCF_015228065.2 Penaeus monodon
CTTTTTTTTCTATAGTTACCCATCGACTCTTAATTCACCAAACAACTATTACACTAAAAGGGTAAAACTCGACTATTTCTTCACGGTTCAGCAAAACAGTAACTCATCCAGCCACTCCACAATGAATATTCTGTTTAAAAAAAGAACTAACTTAGTAAATAAAGTTAGTGAAACACTTGCCTCTGAGTGATAAGGTGACTGTTAATAGATTTATTGTAGAATTTATAATGATCATATAAACTCGACCAGAAATGACTGGTGTAGTGCAGGAGATTCAACAAAGTGAAGATACTTTTAAGAATATAATGACAACATAAAATGATAGACAAAAGGACCACAGCTAAACGCTTATCTATTTGTCTATTTATCTGACCTTCGAAAATGATAAGACTGTGAAATGAAAATCCCGTCATTTCATTCACAATGAGATTTTTCTTCTGCCAGATTTTTTACGCTCGGCTCATGTCA
>NC_051406.1:10515780-10515901 GCF_015228065.2 Penaeus monodon
TCGAGAAGGAAAAGGGAAAGTGTGTGTGTTCCAAATTGCCAATTTCTTATCAGTCAATAGCGGCATTACAGGCAGAAACCGATCGACTTTTCCTGTAACTTTTAGGCAGACATTCAGAACT
>NC_051406.1:10516344-10516568 GCF_015228065.2 Penaeus monodon
CTTTGATAAAAGAATTATGTTTTGCAACAGTACAGAACTCCTCCCCGATTCCACACTTTGATTTATTTTCCAATGCATGAGCAGCAGCTTATCTCTTATTCGAAATACATATGGATGCGCTCAATTTTCCTTACGTTTCCGCCACTACAGCGCCGCTCGGTATTCAGCAGGTATCTTGCAATGTAAAATCGCTCTCCCATTCAATGCAATTTAAAGCAACTGTT
>NC_051406.1:10517440-10517603 GCF_015228065.2 Penaeus monodon
ACAGAGGTCCCTGCTGGTTACTGCTAATGGAAGCTGCAACATATTGTGTCTGGGACGAAGTGCGGTTCAGCCAGGTCCTTCATATCACTCGTTCACTCTGCACTTTGAGGGCCAAGTGTGTGTGTGGAGGGGGCTGGGGTGAGTGCGTGTGTTGGGGGGAGGG
>NC_051406.1:10517700-10518113 GCF_015228065.2 Penaeus monodon
CCATGTGTGTGCCCATGTGCCTTTGATCCTCATACATCATTTATTAAAACATTTTCACCTGAACTCGCTAAATATTCCAGCCACGCATAAATCAACAGTGCAACACCATAACCTCCACACAGCGGAAAATGCAATGCAATTGAGTCCCCTTTCAGGCCATTAAACGGGCCAAGGATATAAAGTTGAAAGCACAAACACTTCGACATTATGCAAAGCAGAATTCAAGCAATACAGGACCGGGCGATAACAAAGGCTGACTCTCACCCTTATCTCACCCTCAGACATATGGTTTTATTTCCCTCGAACTATCCTCATACTTACAGCCTTATAGGTATGTCTCTCCTTGTCTTTACACGCCCAGGGCCCTCGAGGCAATGAAAAACAACGGGAAGAGAGGAATAGAGAGTGTAGTT
>NC_051406.1:10518342-10518661 GCF_015228065.2 Penaeus monodon
TTTAACCTCCCCATTATTCGACAGCTGTTGTGTGAAGGGGAAAATTCTGGCTTCCGACAAGGAATATAAATGCTTGTAAATTTGTTCACAACTTTTCCTCCTTCTCGGTGGATGATCGTGATAAAGCGGCCTGATCCATCATTCATACGCATGGCAAGGCAGTTTTCGATTAATTTGAATCTTTTATTTTTTTTCTCTCTTTTTTTCTTGCATCGATATATATATATATTAAGGGTAAACACGTTCTGCTGTACTGTTGGCCACACTTGGTTATCGAATTTGGATTCTGGGTGTTTGTATTAGATGCTGATTTAATCTT
>NC_051406.1:10519351-10519690 GCF_015228065.2 Penaeus monodon
TATCCTCTTAGATTCTAATCCACAGCATCCACACTCTAAGACACAGGACCTTTTCCAATAAAGATACAGAAGGACGTTCAGCAAATCGATTCGGCGTCCTAGAAGCAAAAGTAATCCCCGGGTCGTTCCCTCTCACAACACCTGGAATGTCCCACAGGTAGACAATTAACACTGGATTCGTTTTTCCTTGTCACACTCTTACAAGGGCTTGGGGGGAACCTCTCCGTTACCATGGGACTGAGGAAATTGTTTTTATTTTCTTTCAGGACCAATATTTTACTGGAAATCGCTTATTTTCGGAGGAAATGCACCGTAGGTTTTGTCCCTCTGCTTGGCCTG
>NC_051406.1:10520436-10520676 GCF_015228065.2 Penaeus monodon
AGTTAGATTTTCGTGAAATAGAGCAAAAAAGACCCCCTCCCCCCCCCACACACGCAGTGAATACATGCATGAACTTGAATGCAAGTGTAGATACATTTAATGTATATATTATGTGCATTTATGTAATGTACTGGTCTGGAAATTTTTCTCGGAAACCCCTCATGGTGGTCTAAGACTGGGGTTGAAAAATGACTCAAAGAAAGATTATAAACGTAAAAATGTGAGACATTAAGTAGGTAT
>NC_051406.1:10521153-10521302 GCF_015228065.2 Penaeus monodon
TTGCATTGTATTCAAAGGTCATCTTATTTGCATACGAAGATTTCCCGTTTTGGATCTTCCCGGAAGAGCAGACAGACTGGACGATTCCGCGAGTAGCAAGAAAGTAAATAAAAGTGAAAATGTAGATTTAGGATTAATGGTTTGGGATT
>NC_051406.1:10521555-10521691 GCF_015228065.2 Penaeus monodon
CATGTCAGAGTGTTTATGTGCGTTCTCTTTCTTCCTCCTTTCCCCAAAGCCCCGAAGGAGCCGGGCTTAGTGTCGCCGCCAAGGGGTTTCTTCTCTTTCTTCAGGTGGAAATATCTGGGAGATATCGACCAGAAAA
>NC_051406.1:10523533-10523650 GCF_015228065.2 Penaeus monodon
CGTTATAGCAGCGAGTGTTGCCAGGTTCGGTGATTATCCTCTCTCATCCATATTCTTTTTTTAATCTTATTTATTCAATTTTTCTAAATCGGAATTTGAAAAATCATTAATTTTGTT
>NC_051406.1:10523676-10523872 GCF_015228065.2 Penaeus monodon
GTGATAGGATCCAGCTTAGTCCCTAAGATTTTTCTTTCTTTCTTTCTTTATCATAAGATAAAATCATCTATATTAGTCTTAATATTTTTTCTTTTTTTGTCATAGGATTAAATGATCTAAATAATCCTCAAGATATTTTCTTTTTACTTTTTCTTTTAGCATAAGACAAAATAATATAAATAATCCTGAATATTTT
>NC_051406.1:10523906-10524044 GCF_015228065.2 Penaeus monodon
TAGCATAAGATGAAATAATCTAAATACACGTAAAGTCGAAAATGAGGTGCGTTTAGCCAACACGGTGGAGATAACGGCGGTCACAGTCATGTTTCTGTCCCGGATTGTGTTTATGTGACAACGATTTTCGACCAAGAT
>NC_051406.1:10526458-10526581 GCF_015228065.2 Penaeus monodon
GTTTACACACCTACACACATGCTAACCATAACTTACACGCGGAAAAAATGAGATTAGGAAGAGAAGAAAAAAAAATATCTTGACCTATCTTAACGTAGCGTGACGTCTACCCATTGAGAAGCT
>NC_051406.1:10526923-10527132 GCF_015228065.2 Penaeus monodon
ATCGAGCCATTACGACGAAACCACCACCTCCTCCTGACTCTCCCTCGCCACCTCCCTAAAGAGTCAATGATCAATGTGCTTGGGGCGGCCCGTCACGGCGCAGATGAAAGCCATCGAGGGCCATGACGACTTACTCAGGGCCAGCAGGTTCCTCCCTCTCGACGCTGTCACGGTTGGCCAAGGACATCACTCAGGCTTCCACGCGCGCG
>NC_051406.1:10527172-10527469 GCF_015228065.2 Penaeus monodon
TCCTTTAATGATTCTACAACCGCTTATCCTTCGATCTCTCCTTCATTCGTCCTTCTACCTATCCCTCATCTTTTTCATACAATTAAAATTACCACACCCATAATAACCTTTTTATTTCCGTCGGAATCCAGACCTCCACTCTACCGGCAGAAGACTCAAGAAACTCGGAATGACTCAAGAAAAGCTCTGAGCGAAAACTATTCACTCGAAAGTTTACGGGGCAAAGTTATCAGTGTGCAAATTCTCCACCCCACCGGGAATATCCCACAGGAGACTCTCATCGCAGGATTTCCAGTC
>NC_051406.1:10527537-10527629 GCF_015228065.2 Penaeus monodon
GAGAGGATTTGAACGTCTTTTGTCTCCCGGGGATTCTAAGGCATTAGAAGATCGTGTCGTTAGTGGAGAGAGGGATTGGCGGGGATTCTCTC
>NC_051406.1:10527937-10528375 GCF_015228065.2 Penaeus monodon
GTACATACTCGTACTTACAAATGACCATACAAGACAACCCAACCCATCCACACAAACCATACCCAGCCATGCACACAGTCAAAACCAAAGCCAGCAGAACAAAGCAGAGCAAAGCAGAGCAAAGCAGAACAAAGCAGAGCAAAGCAGAACAAAGCAGAACAAAACAGAACAAAGCAGATCAAAGCAGAGCAAATCAGAGCATAGTTCCCCGCCCCACCAACCGACGACGCGGCCCGACCTCCGCGTGTGTGCTTTCCCCTTCGGCTGCGCCTCTCCCCCGCCCGTGCACACCAGCTGACAAACTCCTGACACGATAATTGCAATATTGCTGCTTGGAATGACTTGGTCAGTTCTTGTGAGGTGAAGCTATTCTCGACCCGCCGGGCCACCGACCGCCTTTGATTCTGTGGCTCAGCTTGACCGTGAGGAGGATACAGA
>NC_051406.1:10529142-10529264 GCF_015228065.2 Penaeus monodon
TGGCGCGAGTTCCTGGCATACGGCGGTGTCCTGATGGCGTCCACTTTCGATGAGATTCTGCCAAGATTAGTTAAACAAACTGCCCGATTGAGTTGATTATAAATAACCGACCGTCTTCGCTT
>NC_051406.1:10530130-10530242 GCF_015228065.2 Penaeus monodon
CGCTTTGCTTTTATTCAACCTCTCATTCTCTGATCTTTTAAAACCCTTTTCCCCTTTAATTTTTTCCCCTTTTTTCATCCTGTTTTCCCCCAAACCGGAAATTTACTTTAAC
>NC_051406.1:10530527-10530606 GCF_015228065.2 Penaeus monodon
GGTTTGGATAAATTCATTTGTCTGGTGTCATTTCTGCGGTGTTTCTTATTTTCAACCGTACGTTGATTAGCACGTGCCC
>NC_051406.1:10531415-10531483 GCF_015228065.2 Penaeus monodon
CTCGAAATACCACATATACATACACTATTTAAAATTCAATCCCCCGCAGCTAGAATTTTTCCCCAAAT
>NC_051406.1:10532333-10533274 GCF_015228065.2 Penaeus monodon
CTTAGTTTATCATTGCCCCCTTCCTATTCCTTTGTGTTTATCAATAGACCTAATATCCCCTTTGTTTAATCTCTGTTGTCATCTTATTCTCTTTTAGTTGTTGTTGCTTCCGTTTCGTTTCTTTTTCTATTATTTCTTCCTCTTCTTCTTCCTCCTTTTATCATTTCGTTTCGATTTCTGTTCGATTTCTCACTAGTCATTTTAATCCTCTACCCCTTTTCCTCCTTTTTTTCGTAATTCTCCTTACCATTTATATTCTTTTCCCTCTCTCTCTCTCTCTCTCTCTGTTTTTCCCATTCGCTTTCTTCTGCTCCTTTTTTTCATTTTCTTCCTTTTATCATTCTACCTCTCTTAACTTCTTTTCCCTCTGCTCTTTCCTCCCTCCCTCCTCCACTTGGTTCTTTCCTTTATTTATTCCTCCTTTCCTTATTCCTTCTTTCCTCCCTTTCTCTTCCACTTCTTCCATACGCCTGTCTTTATCGCCTCCTTCCTCTTCCTTCTTCCGGTTCTTCCTCTATCCCCTCCTCGCTCCCATTCCCCTCCTCTATTCTCTCATCTCCGCCTTCCACTATCTTTCTATTTCTGCATCATCTCCCTTTCCACTCTCTTCATTCCCGTTTGCCTCTCCCCCTCTTCTCTCCTCCTCTTCTCCTCTCCTCCTTCCTCTTCCCTTTCTCCTCTTCCCCCCACTTCAGTTACTCCTCTTCACTTATTACAATTATTCCTACATCCTCCATTTTCTTGTTTCTGCATTATCAACTCCTTCTCCTCCTCTTCCTCTTTTTGCTCATTCCCTCTTTTCTCCCTTCCTCCATCCTTTTTTCCCTTCCTCCATTCCCTCTCCACTCCTCTTCCCTCGTCTCCATTTCCCCTTCCTTTATCATCCCCTCCTTCTCCTCCCCTTCTACTTTTATTTCCTTTTTTTTCATTCTCGTTTACTC
>NC_051406.1:10533464-10533587 GCF_015228065.2 Penaeus monodon
GTCCTACGTCCTCTTTCCTTCCCCTTCTTTCATCTCCGTCATTTTTCTATCCTTGCATCATCACCCTCTCCTCTTCTTCCAATTTTATCCATTTTTTTTATGTTCGTTTACCCCTCTCCACCC
>NC_051406.1:10533658-10533834 GCF_015228065.2 Penaeus monodon
TTTCCTTCCCCTTCACTTCCTCTCCTTTCATCCCCACCATTTTTCTCTCATGCATCATCACCCTCTCCTCTCCATCGACTTTTATTTTCTTTTTTCATTCCCGTTTACCCCTCCTCCACGCCCCCCCCCCCTCCTCCTCGCACTTCCCATCAATATGAGATTTACACTTCCAGTCG
>NC_051406.1:10534253-10534375 GCF_015228065.2 Penaeus monodon
TTTTCGAGGATTTCCATCTCCTTCATCCTTCTCTATTCTCTTCCTTTATCGCTCTCTATCCCCTTCATTATCTCCCCCTCCCCCCCCCCATCAATAAAAAAAGGAATGCACTTCAAATCCTC
>NC_051406.1:10535327-10535410 GCF_015228065.2 Penaeus monodon
ATCACCACCAAATAAGATTAACAATCTAAATCCAAAAAATAAAAACTGTGAAATATAACAAAGTAATGATTTTTTTTATTGAA
>NC_051406.1:10535640-10535817 GCF_015228065.2 Penaeus monodon
ATCTACACTCGACAACAGAGCCTAAAAGTGAACCCGGATTTAACAAGGCATTGAGAAATCTACCTCGTCTCTCCCCGCGGGTAAACTTTTATGCCGAATCTTCTGAATTTTATAGAACATTCCAATGAAGAAACTCTGGTAGCTACTTCCTGTTTTACTTAATTTTATCTCTCTTTC
>NC_051406.1:10536308-10536554 GCF_015228065.2 Penaeus monodon
TCTTTTTGAGGAAGGTTAAGGTTTATTTCGTATTTGTTCGTGTGCTTGTTTTTCGTCTTTTTTTCTTCTCTTTTTGCAGTATTGAGTCTTTTTGAAGTCCAACATTTTTTCTCTCTCTCTTTTTTTTGTGATCCACTCTTAAAGGTTAAAAGATTTTTTTTTCTAAAAGGAAAGGAATCTTTGGTCATACATACCTTCAGTGGCGAGAGAAGTCCACACTGCAAAGAAATAAAAAAACAAGTTAGT
>NC_051406.1:10536900-10536991 GCF_015228065.2 Penaeus monodon
TCTGGTAACAGCCATCATGAAAGTAGAACATCGTTTAAAAAGCAAATAACATTTTCGCTCAGAGCGAAACAGAGAAACAGAGGGAAAATAC
>NC_051406.1:10537021-10538058 GCF_015228065.2 Penaeus monodon
TATCAAAAACATGCAGGTGTTTTCGACTATTTGATTCTACTCATGAATTTTACTTGACAATTACATGTCCATATCAGTTGCCATCTCTCAGCCAAAACAGATGGAAAATAGTGCAGCAAAAATATAATTCAGATTTATTTCACTTTATCCTTTTAGTTACCGACTCTCAACGAAAGTGGATGGAAAATAAAAGACAAAGAAAATATATCAGTGCAGATCCAGCATTCTCATTTACTTCGGTTTATTCATATTCTCAAAATCATACGATTATCACAAACCATAACAACGGATTGCGCGAACAACCTCCTTAAAAGTATAACGATGTCGTTTTTTCTTAGTCCACCTCTTTGATTATTTGGGATTACCTCACATATCAAATACAAAAATAGAACAATGGGAGATTAATAATTATATTAAAAGATTATTTTGTTTGAATTCGACTTTTTTTAATTCAACGGAAACCGTGACAGAAAGTAAGCATGGGAATACGTGAAAATGAAATCAGTTGCCGTCGTTTGAATTTTGATCATATTTTTGCAATTGACGTTTTATTCGAATTATTACGTTGCCTCCCACGGGGTTTTCAGGGAAATGGAAATCAAATCGGTGTTTCATTATGGATAGTAACGCATTATTTTTTTTTCTAGAATTACACATGAATTAATTATATATAGTATTCTAATTAATGATAATGAATAAATGATTCAAAGTCTCCGAGTACAAGAAATCTTACTTAAATCACAACTATTTATCTGCAAATAAACAGACCCGATTAACGTTTCTCAATCCGAATAAACACCTTTTTTAGCAGAAACCTGCCAAATAGTCCTTGGCATTTTACAAAAGCAACACGCCACTTTCATTTTCCCTTCTCGCTTACACACGAGTGCAGGAACAAAATAAACGAGTTTAGGCCGAGGAATTCCAAACAGCTGAGCGAGTTATCAGCTGGGGAAGAGAGGGAACAGGAAATCAAGATCTTTACCCCAGTGGAAGTTTGCTGCACCAGCAAGCAGTCTCTTAGGGGGAAAGCAGTA
>NC_051406.1:10538243-10538315 GCF_015228065.2 Penaeus monodon
AAAATAACATTTCCTTCCTTCCTTTTCGCTTATTGCATCCACTTACGAAAACCCTTACGAATTCAAACCAAC
>NC_051406.1:10538345-10538507 GCF_015228065.2 Penaeus monodon
TTGGCAATCCGGTACGACAAAGTCTGAAACGCCAAAAACAAACAAAATTGAAGTCATAGAAAGTGACTTCAAATTTAGGAAGTTGATTGAGAAGTCCTGCCAGATTGGCAGAAGTGCTGCCTAACTAGCTCGTAATGGAATATGTTTCTGATTTGCATGACG
>NC_051406.1:10538564-10538771 GCF_015228065.2 Penaeus monodon
ATACGTCTATGATTTGTATATGATGCACATTTTTTTTTTCTTTTTTTTTTGTCTCTTTCTATTCCTTTCATTCTATTTGTTAACGTTCGTTTATTTTCCTGGCTTTCTTTATCTTTATATTTTTCTTTCTATGTTCTTTTTCATGTTGCACTTTCATTCTTTACCGAGTTAGTTCTTTGGGGAGAGCAAGATTCTTCAACGATTTGT
>NC_051406.1:10539064-10539270 GCF_015228065.2 Penaeus monodon
GCAGAAAACACTCGAGCCAGATGGATAAGAAAGCGAATGAGGAGATAGATAACAAGGAAGATAAGAGAAAATACAGACACGAGAAACTCCTAAGACTAAAGCGAAATAAAGAGAATCTGATAATGGCCATCATGAAAGTTGAACACCGTTTAAAAATCAGAAAATATTTGCACTCAAATCTTGAACTGGAAACAGATGGGGAATGA
>NC_051406.1:10539351-10539988 GCF_015228065.2 Penaeus monodon
TAATTAATTAATTAAAAAATACAGGTGTTTTGGACTGTTTGATTCTACTTATGGTTTTACTTGACAATTACATGTCCATATCAGTTGCCATCTCTCAGCCAAAACAGATGGGAAATAGTGCGGGAAAAATATAATTCAGATTTATTTCACTTTATCCTTTTAGTTACCGACTCTCAACGAAAGTGGATGGAAAATAAAAGACAAAGAAAACATATCAGGGCAGATTATCCTCATTTATTCATATTCTCAAAATCATACGATTATCACAAACCATAACAACGGATTGCGCGAACAACCTCCTTAAAAGTATAACGAAGTCGTTTTTTCTTAGTCCTTCACCTCTTTGATTATTTGGGATTACCTCACATATCAAATTCAGAAACAGAAAAATGGGAGGTTAATAAAACAATAAAGAATTATTCATAAAGTTTAAATTCGATTTTCTTTTTTTAATTCAACGGAAACCATGACAGAAAGTAAGCATGGGAATACGTGAAAATGAAATGAGTTGCCGTCGTTTGAATTTTGATCATATTTTTGCAATTATCGTTTTATTCGAATTATTACGGTGCCTCCCACGGGGTTTTCAGGTAAATGGAAATCAAATCGGTGTTTCATTATGGATAGTAACGCATCA
>NC_051406.1:10540005-10540396 GCF_015228065.2 Penaeus monodon
ATCTAGAATTACACATGAATTAATTATATAGTCTTCTAATTAATGATAATGAATAAATGATTCAAAGTCTTCGAATAAAGGAATCTTACCTAAATCACAACTATTTATCTGCAAATAAACAGACCCGATTAACGTTTCTCAATCCAAATAAACAGCTTTTTTTAGCAGAAACCAGCCAAATAGTCCTTGGCATTTTACAAAAGCAACACGCCACTTTCATTTTCCCTTCTCGCTTACACACGAGTGCAGGAACAAAATAAACGAGTTTAGGCCGAGGAATTCCAAACAGCTGAGCGAGTTATCAGCTGGGGAAGAGAGGGAACAGGAAATCAAGATCTTTACCCCAGTGGAAGTTTGCTGCACGAACAAGCAGTCTCTTAGGGGGAAAGCA
>NC_051406.1:10540589-10540939 GCF_015228065.2 Penaeus monodon
AAACTAACATTTCCTTCCTTCCTTTTCGCTTATTGCATCCACTTACGAAAACCCTTACGAATTCAAACCAACAAAGGAGAAGAAAAAAAAGGGAAAATGAAATTGGCAATCCGGTACGACAAAGTCTGAAACGCCAAAAACAAACAAAATTGAAGTCATAGAAAGTGACTTCAAATTTAGGAACTTGATTGAGAAGTCCTGCCAGATTGGCAGAAGTGCTGCCTAACTAGCTCGTAATGGAATCTGTTTCTGATTTGCATGACGGAATGAAAGAAATTGGGGGAATAAAGAATAAACGAAGGAGATAAGAGAAAGAAAAAAAATACGTCTATGATTTGTATATGATGCAC
>NC_051406.1:10541050-10541116 GCF_015228065.2 Penaeus monodon
CATGTTGCACATTCATTCTTTACCGAGTTAGTTCTTTGGGGAGAGCAAGATTCTTCAACGAATTGT
>NC_051406.1:10541385-10541604 GCF_015228065.2 Penaeus monodon
ACAACTCATCGATGCAGAAAACACACGAGCCAGATGGATAAGAAAGCGAATGAGGAGATAGATAACAAGGAAGATAAGAGAAAATACAGACACGAGAAACTCCTAAGATTAAAGCGAAATAAAGAGAATCTGATAATGGCCATCATGAAAGTTGAGCATCGTTTAAACATCAAAAAACATTTTCACTCAAATCTTGAATTGGAAACAGATGGAGAATGA
>NC_051406.1:10541724-10542366 GCF_015228065.2 Penaeus monodon
TAATTAATTAATTAATTAAAAACATACAGGTGTTTTAGACTGTTTGATTCTACTTATGCTTTTACTTGACAATTACATGTCCATATCAGTTACCATCTCTCAGCCAAAACAGATGGAAAATAGTGCGGGAAAAATATAATTCAGATTTATTTCACGTTATCCTTTTAGTTACCGACTCTCAACGAAAGTGGATGGAAAATAAAAGAAAAAGAAAATATATCAGGGCAGATTATCCTCATTTATTCATATTCTCAAAATCATACGATTATCACAAACCATAACAACGGATTGCGCGAACAACCTCCTTAAAAGTATAACGATGTCGTTTTTTCTTAGTCCTTCACCTCTATGATTATTTGGGATTACCTCACATAGCAAATACAGAAACAGAAAAATGGGAGGTTAATAAAACAATAAAGAATTATTCATAGAGTTTAAATTCGATTTTCTTTTTTTAATTCAACGGAAACCGTGAAAGAAAGTAAGCATGGAAATACGTGAAAATGAAATGAGTTGCCGTCGTTTGAATTTTGATCATATTTTTGCAATTATCGTTTTATTCGAATTATTACGGTGCCTCCCACGGGGTTTTCAGGTAAATGGAAATCAAATCGGTGTTTCATTATGGATAGTAACGCATCA
>NC_051406.1:10542384-10542744 GCF_015228065.2 Penaeus monodon
ATCTAGAATTACACATGAATTAATTATATAGTCTTCTAATTAATGATAATGAATAAATGATTCAAAGTCTTCGAATAAAGGAATCTTACCTAAGTCACAACTATTTATCTGCAAATAAACAGACCCGATTAACGTTTCTCAATCCAAATAAACAGCTTTTTTTAGCAGAAACCAGCCAAATAGTCCTTGGCATTTTACAAAAGCAACACGCCACTTTCATTTTCCCTTCTCGCTTACACACGAGTGCAGGAACAAAATAAACGAGTTTAGGCCGAGGAATTCCAAACAGCTGAGCGAGTTATCAGCTGGGGAAGAGAGGGAACAGGAAATCAAGATATTTACCCCAGTGGAAGTTTGCTG
>NC_051406.1:10542930-10543297 GCF_015228065.2 Penaeus monodon
CAAACGCGAAGACAAAACAATATTTCCTTCCTTACGTTCGCTTATTGCATCCACTTACGAAAAACCCTTACGAATTCAAACCAACAAAGGAAAAGAAAAAGGGGAAATGAAATTGGCAATCCTGTACGAAAAAGACTGAAACGCCAACAAACAAACAAACAAAATTGAAGTCATAGAAAGTGACTTCAAATTTAGGAAGTTGATTGAGAAGTCCTGCCAGATTGGCAGAAGTGCTGCCTAACTAACTCGTAATGGAATCTGTTTCTGATTTACATGACGGAATGAAAGAAATTGGGGAAAAAGAATTAACAAAGGAGATAAGAGAAAGAAAAAAAAACGTGTAGGAGTTGTATCCGATGCACTGTGA
>NC_051406.1:10543981-10544078 GCF_015228065.2 Penaeus monodon
CCTTTCAAATAGATCTGTGTGATGAGAATTTTTAAAATATAGCAAAGACAATATCATATCTACCTATCGTCCTAATATTCGGATCCATGCCAACCAA
>NC_051406.1:10544115-10544284 GCF_015228065.2 Penaeus monodon
GCACTGACAATATCCATAGCACCAATAACACAGCCAAAAGTATACAAAAACACCGATAACAACAAAGCTAACAGACTATTTACTGAGATACAAAACCCTTTTCATCCTCCGTTGTACAATCGGTCCCGCTACAGCAGTGAAAGAGATATAACACAAGAGTCCAAGAGGG
>NC_051406.1:10544748-10545278 GCF_015228065.2 Penaeus monodon
CGTACGGAAAATTTAAATCATCAACCTCTTGTTTTAAAAAGATATCCTTATTGACATTATGCTGATATAATTCGTCATAAGCCTCGTCCTGAGGAAACAAAAACGCCAGAATTGTTTGTAATCTCAATAAAAAGGAATTATTCTTACGGGTATATCTAACTAGAGATGACTGTTCCTATCATTATTATTATACTCGTCTTAAGTCAACAATGTCATTCTTAAAGTTTAATTCACTACTGAAATCCACCATTTTCATTTCTCAATACAATGAAGGCAAGTGGTTTACAAGACTTATTCATATTGCTGGCATGACAATCTAGCTTCTTTGACTTTTATTTGAATTATGTTTCTTTTAAATTTTAAATTCGTATTGGATTTTTTTTTTATGTTATTCATCCGTTTCTGTTTGGTTTCATTTTATATTTTATGCTTCTGTTTTCCAGCTCCTGATAACATTGTGAACATCATCAAATAATCAGAATTGGGTCTCCAGATCTAAGAAAAATATATAGAAGGAGCTTATTACAATC
>NC_051406.1:10545314-10545380 GCF_015228065.2 Penaeus monodon
CTGGTTAAGAATGAAGGCACTGAACTTGACAGCACATAATTGGGTCACGCTTTCTCTTTTAGTTCT
>NC_051406.1:10545485-10545720 GCF_015228065.2 Penaeus monodon
TCAGGAAACAAAACAACCATTAACGAATCCACTAATGTGTCTCTTGACTCTCCCTGTGTTATATCCGAGTTGTAAAAGTATTCGAACTTTTACAGTATATTGCTTTAATTACAACAAAAAGTTTTACCGCTGCGAACGAAACAACAATGATCAAAGTAAACCAAGGCCCGAAATCCTTCTCGGGAGAACCGCTTATTCTGTTCCTTCTTTTGAACGTTTGTGGGATAGCAGTTCC
>NC_051406.1:10545772-10546136 GCF_015228065.2 Penaeus monodon
CCCTCCTTCGGACCAGTAGTTCCCCTCTCCCCCCCTCGATCCAGCAGCTTCCCCCTCTCTCCCCTATTGGTTCGGTACCTCCTCCCTCTCGGTCCATTACCCCCCCCCCTCCTCCAGTATTCTCCCTTCCCCCTCTTTTGATGGAGTACCTCCCCCTCCTCCTCTTCGGTCCAGTACCTTTCCCCTTCGCTGTAGCTGCGGGGGAGGAAGCCGTAAGCCCCGCCACATCTCGAGGAAAATGTTCTTCCACTTGATGGAGGCCGACAGGACACAATGTGATTCCAAGAACTAAGTTCGTCTCGTTGGGAAGGCTTCTGGAGATGGAGCGTTCGAGGAAAGGATAAAAATAAAACGGGAAAAAATG
>NC_051406.1:10546158-10546989 GCF_015228065.2 Penaeus monodon
ACTTCGAAGAATGTACGACAAATATGTACATGCATTCCATTGCTATTTAGTTACTTGTCTGTTTAATTGACCTACTGCATGTGAAAAAATAATGATGCGCATAGAGTGAACCCAATTACACAATTTAACGAGGAATTAGTCATTACAATTCAGCGAGATTGTAGAGTGCCGTCAAAACATGCAATGGAACTGTAATAAGAAAAATCGCTGTTCTCGCTGCCAAGTAAGAAAGTGACGCACGCACCAGTGCTTTTGGGCGGGAGGGATGTTAGCAGTGCCAGAGTGCCATTATCAGCGGGATAGTTTCAGTGGGATTACGAGCAATAAAGGGGCAGGAATTGGGATGCATCATTCTCAGAATGGAGCGGCTTTGTCTGCGAAGGTGAAACACGAGAAGCAAAGGAAAGCGTGCGCGTAAATTAACTCCAAGAAGGAATGAGACTATGTTTCTTTATGAAACTTAATTCCCTCTTCATTTTACAGGTTCATAGCATAAGCAGTGACCTCGTGTGGGAATGTATAAAGAGAAGACACAGAAACATTTCAATCCCAGAGATAAATAGAGAAATACATCTCTTTTCACATTTTCCAAAATCGAAAACTTCCCGCACTTTCCTATCACAGACGTCGAGGAGATAACAAAGGCTCGCTAAAGTGACAGATAATGAGATAGACGTCAGTCACGTGACTCTGCAGTTCACGAGGACGTTTTTCCAAACTCTCGCCACAACCTGGCTCCTCCAAGATTTAAAGAAAAATCCTCTTTTCAGCTTTCTTCAAGACCACGAATACGTCATGCCTAATGCCAGTAATCGGATAAACTCTCAGACA
>NC_051406.1:10547080-10547233 GCF_015228065.2 Penaeus monodon
CTAAGACATGTAGAAGGAGCAAGAATGTCTTTTATCCTCGACGATTTCGATAGACCTCCTGAGAGCATACGTCGAGGACCTTCAGGATGACTGGACGAAAAGGAACTAATCTCTTTCCTCATCTTCACGTTTGGCCTTTTATCCCCTTCTTAA
>NC_051406.1:10547359-10547429 GCF_015228065.2 Penaeus monodon
CAATCCCTCATTACTTTCCTCCTTACCATCAACTCTCCCCCATCCCCACCTCGCCCTTATTCCTTCTTTA
>NC_051406.1:10547581-10547919 GCF_015228065.2 Penaeus monodon
TTTAATTAAAGACGTTCGACACTTAAAAATTCTCGCCAGCTCTCACCTTATTTCGACACAGGAGGCTCCTCGCCGACTCCGAGAACCGGCCTAATTGTTGTTCGCGAGAAAGCTTTAAAATGTTTGATCTTTAATTCCCTCCGACCGATGACTCAGCATAGAGCGAGCTGGGGGAGATGCCATGCAGCGTGGGGTCAGACATGAGAGGGAGGCTTATCATGCAGAGAGCTGAGAGGTTCGGGAGGCACGCTGCAGGCACTCATGCACAATCAACCTAATTTTGTGTCTTATCATGCACCGGACTGGATGACTTTGTTCTATTACGATATTTATGGTGA
>NC_051406.1:10547938-10548246 GCF_015228065.2 Penaeus monodon
GGCATGGATATCTTGTAAATATTAATCTAATTTTAAATAAGGGGATTTCCTTCTGAATCTTGGAAATATGAATAAAACTACTTTCTTGTGGCGGGTTAAGACTCGACACTTTTGCCTCTCAGAAGCAGCGCAATTACGATTAAGTTGGCTTCGTTTCATTCAGTTTTTTAAGAACTAAAGAAGCTTTCCTGTTCGTTAAGGGCTGAGGTGAGACACCCGCAAATATTCATATACTTTTGCAGTTGAAACAATTTTCGGTTAGAGGACTTCGAAGTGTATTCGAAGCTGAGAATTATGAATAAGTGTTT
>NC_051406.1:10548445-10548872 GCF_015228065.2 Penaeus monodon
GGGTTTGCCACTTTACAAATATTCACCATTCTTACGAATCATTTTACAACATTCGAGTTTGCGAGATGTCAGTAAATCTAACATCCTTTTATTTTCGAATTTGAAGAGTAAGATACATATAAATTTAAACACAGTTCCCCCCCCCCCCTCTTCCCTTTTTCCACAACTGCGCAGTTAACCTTGGCCCTGAACTACGGTGGTTAAATTCCCGAACGACAGCCCAAGTAAGTGCATTTGCTAGCGGGAAAGTGCTCGAAGCAGTTTCATTTCCCTGGCTATGCTTTGTTGAACCCGCGTCATGAATCCTCGAGTTAACGAGACTTGGCTGCAGAACTTAAACTTTGGTGCCCCTTTCCCCTTGTCTCTTTCTTGCTGTTTTCTTGTGGTTCTTGCTTTATCTAATCTTTATTGATCCGGTCAGTTTGGA
>NC_051406.1:10550227-10550992 GCF_015228065.2 Penaeus monodon
TACCACGCTATAGTCCACCAAACCAACCATACCGTTCTTTGATCCCAAGGTCAGATGCTTCGTAAAGGTCCAACTAACCAGATGCCGCTATCGATGCACGTTTTTTACAGTGAAGTGGCTTTAAAAGCGGACGGATGGAGCAAAGGAGGGCAAAGGTTGGATTAAGGGAAGTTTAAGGTTGAGGTAGGTCTCAGGTTGAGGTAGGTTGGATTAAGGAAGGGTTGGTTAAGGTAGGTTGGGTTAGGGAGGTTGGGTTGAGGTGGGTTTCGGGTTTAAGGGGGGTTGGCTTAAAAGGAAGTTAGGTTGAGGTAGGTTGGGTTAAGGGAAGGTAGGTTAAGGTAAGTTTGGCCGATGTTCATTTAGGTAAAGGGAGATTAGGTAAAGGTTCGTTTAAGGTTTAGGGAAGTTTAAGGTAGGTTAGACTAAGACTCGTTAAATGTTAGGGTAGATATAATGTAGGTTAGGTCAGGGTTTGTTTAAGTTTACAATCCTTTTAATGCAGATTAACTTAAGGTTCTTTTAAAGCTGATGTACGATTAAATGTAGGTTAGATTCAAGTTTATGATAGGTTTAAGGTAGTAAAGCAGTTTTAAGGTTAATATAGTTTAGCTTCAGTTTATTTAAGGTTAAAGTACGTTTCATTTTTTTTACAAGGCGGAGCCGAGAAAATAAAATAAAATAAAATCTGACTCATTAACGGTTTAACTGCAATGGCGTCGGTATTGAAGATAGAGCTTTTAAAAATGGCCGGTTTATCGAGTGGTG
>NC_051406.1:10551354-10551450 GCF_015228065.2 Penaeus monodon
GTCAATAAAATGCTCCCTTTTTCCCTAGGCAGCCGTCACGTATCCAAACAAATCGACGCAGTTACCCAAGGATTTTTCAAAACAGGGCCGAACCAA
>NC_051406.1:10551624-10551695 GCF_015228065.2 Penaeus monodon
TAAGCTTTAAACACAGGCAGCTGGTACAGGTGGCTCGTTCTATCAGTAAGTCCATTCAAAACGAACCTTGC
>NC_051406.1:10551753-10551991 GCF_015228065.2 Penaeus monodon
CGAAGTCACGCCACGTATGCTTGGAACAAAACGAACTTTGGAATTAAAACGAAACGCCTTGTGGTATAAATGAGCTTTCGGGGACGATACAAAAGGGAGGGATATTGAATTCGCTATCCAGGAGTAAAAAAAAGGGAGTTGAATAGAGAGATGAGAAAAATGATAAGGCAGGTGTCACACACAGAGAGGAAGAGAGAGACGTTATCTCCGTAACTATTTGACTTGTGTTTACACGTTG
>NC_051406.1:10552883-10553202 GCF_015228065.2 Penaeus monodon
GGAGTTCATAAGTACTGAATGTTTTAGTATCACCCTTTTTACATGCATTTAGAATAAGTATATATAATCAACGGTAATAATAACCTTAGCTGAATATCGAAATATGTTTATAATGACCAAAGGTAACGATAAACACAAGTGAGCATCGAACGTTTTAAGGCAGAGCCATCTAGTGAAGCGTAATGGAACTGCAATGGGCAATGGGATCAATATGAGGTATAATTAGCTTCAGATAAGCTGAAAATAGCTTAAGTATCTTTCGTGTTTATCTTTTCTCACTTTTTCTCTCTTTCTACGTAGTCTTTTTTTCTCTCTCTTT
>NC_051406.1:10553421-10553499 GCF_015228065.2 Penaeus monodon
AGCCTCCCCTCATCTTCCTAATCACTACCATCAAATCATTTCCCTACACAGAGACTCTGATATACTTCACCACAACCA
>NC_051406.1:10556174-10556348 GCF_015228065.2 Penaeus monodon
GACGGATTCAGCGAGCGTGATTCAATGTGAATCTCACTCCCATGTTACGTGTCAACAGTGGGTTCGGCATCTTACTGATTGGCTCTGGTGTTCCTCATCACCAAACGGAATGAGAATTAGGAGATAATGTGTTAGATGTCGTGTAAGTAAATACAGGATAGGAGGAAGAGGGAC
>NC_051406.1:10557218-10557338 GCF_015228065.2 Penaeus monodon
GCATCGAACTGATTAAATGAAAGTTTGGTCAAAAGATCTGCAATTTTTTTCAAGAGATCTGCAATTTCCTTCTCTTTTCTTTCTTCATCTCGTACACTTTGAATCTCCGATTAGAGAAAG
>NC_051406.1:10557802-10558059 GCF_015228065.2 Penaeus monodon
CCAGTCTAGAGATTTGACCTCTTTTGTCTTCCCTTCTGAATCTCTCGTCCGCTTCCATCCTTTCATTATCGTAATTTCCACAAACGACATCAATCATTTTCCACAGATCTAATACATGGCTGCCCCTTAAATCATCTCTGCAAGTAAAGTCTTGGACCGGGCCTGCCATGAAGTCAAGAGTTGTATGAAATCATTTGTTTACTCGTTACGTCGTTTCCTTTTTTATAGGAACAAGCGCGGTAAAATTATTTTTCTTC
>NC_051406.1:10558089-10558442 GCF_015228065.2 Penaeus monodon
TTTTTCTTTATCTTCGATACCTGGATATGTCTTAGGAAATTATACGGAAAATCTCGAATTCGGTAGCGAAGGTGTAAAGTACTTCAACAGTGGCTTAAAAAAATATTGGTTGTCGGTCTTCATCTTTGTTTGCACTTCAATATGTAACTCAAACAGTCTTTTAAACAGACGCCCAAATCCGCATGATATTGATTTAAAAATAACGAGTCCCTCTTTTATGAAGCGGTCATTGGAAACGTAAATACAAAGGTCCTTAAAATGGGTAACGTTAGGTAATCATGGTATCTGTCCTGATTCTGTTGACACTGCAATGTCATGGGTATATTGTGTATCTTTCATAGATTTTGAAGGCA
>NC_051406.1:10558538-10560649 GCF_015228065.2 Penaeus monodon
TCTTTGCCTTAAATCTGCGTAGGCAAAAAAGATTACCCTCATATATAAATTTGCTTTTTCTATTGCAATTGAGCTTGATTCTCTTGAAGGAAATACAAAACAAACCTGCTGCATGGATGCTACAGATTTACGTTAATGAATCTGGAGTTAACATTTGCATAAAACTTTTTGAGAATTCTTGTAAATCTCAGAGGATATCCTATCTAGCCTAGAATGATGAAAAGCAGCTAGCAAACGTTTTGGTGAACACCAGAGAGACTATTTACAATCATCATGATGGTCATTACTTTATTTAAATCAATGGTTGTAGTGTATTTCATCATGTCTATAGTATATTTTTCCGTTCTATACACTGTGCGTTCCTGTAATTATGCCGATATATTGCCCAAAACTTTTCAAAGATTGGTTTGAAGTGGGTAAATATTTACATCATTTACGTATACATGGCAGGATGAACCGTATCACACTAAACTGGATCTTCCTTCACTCATCTTCCCCAGGATACGATACTCATAGCCTTGCTGATCCACACAATGCATGATTTCTATGCGACATTACATACCCTCTATTATCAGAGATCGGTACTGTCTGCAAAATTTCCTTCCAATCCTCTTTCCGGCGCCTCGTGGCTGAGTGTACTCTGAATATGTACTGTGTGCTAGCAGTATTTGCTGCGGGGAAAGCAGCCCCATCTTGCCTGGATGTGGAGGGCGTTTGTCTTCCAGAACGGGAGTCGCAGGGGGCAATATGGCGCAGTTAATCAGTGCATACTAATATTTTTCTTTAATGTTTTTACCTGCAATTCCCCCGTTATATTTCGTGCTCTCCCTACAAATGAGAGGTACGGAGGGGTTTCGCGCACCAAATCCAATAACTATGAAAAACAGGGAGTTAAAGGAAGCCATCGGTATCATTATTGTGGTATTTAGTGACGCAGCTGTATTCCGTATCTCTACCGATTAATCAATCAAAATCAATATTTCCTGATGTCTAGATGTTAAAAGTATGAGTAGGAAGGCTTTCAAATAATTTTTAATTTGCACAAATATTTTAGAACCTGGTCTCTCCGCTAATTTAATGCTAATAAGAGGGTTACCCAATTCTTGACTAGTTGGGTTCTCTACCGATTCGATGACTGGATACTGTTCTTTATCTTTTGCAGTACCGAAGTTGGCATCAGATGGATGGTTCGGTAATTCGCCGAAATGTTCACTCTATATATCTTCGTTGTTACTAGAACTCTATCTTTAGATCTAACAGGTGAGAACTTTTAGTCCTGGCAGAATATAAGGTTTTTAATGTAGCACAGAGGTCTCTGTGGTTCTTTCCCATGAATGCCGTTATGCTTCTTGAGTTATTTGTTAAGAACGTTTGTTTTTATGCTCTCCTATATGGTTTATCATTGCGTTCTTATTTAGGCACTTGTCTGTTTGTAGGTTTTGTATATTTCTTCATCCTCGTCATCAAACCATAACTGTATAACTCTTCTTTCTTCTTTCATTTCGAAATCTATCGTCTCGTCTTGTCATCATCCAAGATTATGCGGCTTCTTGGGTAGCTTAGTATCTTTTATTTAGGGAAGGGCAAGTTAAGATCTGTTAAGCATTCTGCTGCTGAACTGCTTTTAGTCTGTAATATGCTTATCATCTTGACTAGATAATGCATGGCCTGGCTGACGTCAGTGTTTGAAAGCAAATGTTGCTAAGTCTTCCGTGAGCTGGAACCCACAGCAGAACTCGAAGCATGAGATCATTAGAATTCATATTGCCTACAGGAGCATCTAAATCACCCACAATCACAACAGTCTTAAATGATATAGAACAGCCACTTCTCTCAGAGAATAATTCTTTCTCTCCTGCAGTTCCTTGCAAGGCTGGTGCTGACATACTAAAGAATATCAGATGATTACTATTTCTCAACGCTTTTTTTTCTTTCTTTCTTAGATAGGTATTGTGCTGATGCAGCTAGCTTGTTGGAAAAAACAAACCCCTGGTATTTTCTCCTCCACTTCCGATGATTGTATGACTTTTTCAACCATATTCCCCGAGCCTGGACGAAATGCACCGCTGACAGCACAAATGTCAGCGCATGATCTCTCTAATTTTCGCCAG
>NC_051406.1:10560945-10561152 GCF_015228065.2 Penaeus monodon
AAACCTTTCAACTTCTTTCCTGATACTTATTTGCTCTCCAATCAAGAAGATGGACATAGAAAACGGGGCTTCAAAACGGGGGACAAAAAAAAAACTGACGATATTCTTTTTCCCTTGTTTTAAAACGTATCTTTGGAAATCTTTAGCCTCACTTTTGCGCGAGAATTTCACAAGTAAACTTTCAGCGTTTTGTAGGAATTACTGTGG
>NC_051406.1:10561791-10562099 GCF_015228065.2 Penaeus monodon
CCCTTTGTGTTATCCTCCAGCTTGCATTCCATCCGTTCGTTCGCACGTTACGCCTGAGAGGGAGCTCCCAGAGAAAAGGGGGAATGAAGGATGGAGAGAAACGGATAACGGAACGGAGGAAGAAGAGGGAAGTGAGAGAGTGCAGATGTATGGCTTAAAGTGAAGTGATTTTAAGGGAATTTTTTGGGAGTGAGGGAGGGTGGCCGAGCGCAAAGGGGAAAGGGTGAGAGGAGGCGATAGAAAGAGGGTGAGAGAGAGGCGAGGAGAAGCCGCTCGTTATTTTCTTCATCCCTTGGAAGATCCGCGGG
>NC_051406.1:10562693-10562944 GCF_015228065.2 Penaeus monodon
TATTTAGATTATCAATGTAAAGAGATTCGTATACTATAATTTGCAATAATCAAAATCATGCATTCATTTTAGATCATGATCTGTGAAATTGCGAATGTCAGAATAAAAAAATTAAGCAAATTATATGCAACATCTGTGAATCTCATTTATATCAACATTTTTATCAACATTTTTATAATTTAAGAATTTCAGCTAAATATTACATTGTCAGTAAGTATACCATTCTTTCCAGAGCAAATACCATCTGCTCC
>NC_051406.1:10563341-10563541 GCF_015228065.2 Penaeus monodon
ACCTTCGTTATCCCTTCATGTGTGCAAATAAAGAAATAATCTATATAATTTTAGACCCCCATTTCATATACTTGGGCCACTGAGAAATCTCTTTCTCTCGCCAAGTTTGTTTACTAAAGTCAGCTGGTAGGCTGGGGGTGGGGGTGGCACTCTGTTAATGCTGGAATTCTTTCTTTCGACCCTTATTTCTCTTGCTGAGC
>NC_051406.1:10563566-10563707 GCF_015228065.2 Penaeus monodon
GGGAGGGGGTGGGGAGAGGGTGTTGTTCCTCTTTTCTCTCCCTTCTACCTTCTTATTTTATTTTAGAAGTCTTATTCATCGAATTAATACATATCCCAAGCCGGTCAGTCGTATGATATCGCTTTTGTTATCAATTTTGCC
>NC_051406.1:10564533-10564812 GCF_015228065.2 Penaeus monodon
TCCATTTCAGTTTAAGCAGAAAAGAAAGATTTGTTTTCCATTAATTTAGCCTTCAAAGATTGGATCCTTTGTCTTTATCACGAGCTTCAATTGACGTGTTTAATGATTCGAACAGCAATGTCAACTCCATTTTCTTTCTGGAGCAATTTACAGATTTATTCGGGTGATTTCGTTAAATACTCAAATCGGCTTTTAAATGCAAGTTCAAAATGGTTCACTTAATTACCGTGCAAGATAAAACGGAGTAGGCGGGAAATAGCTGTTTGTTTACAAGATATC
>NC_051406.1:10564880-10565230 GCF_015228065.2 Penaeus monodon
AGACACTTGTTACTTATTTCGTCTCGTACACTTCTAAGAAAGAAAAAATATATATATTCATATAGTATATGAGAAAAAAAAGAACTTTTTCAAGAATTTTACTCTCGGTTGAAATTCAAAGGTAAGTGACCGTTATTATCTTTTGTTTACCCCTTGTCGATAACGAACATTCCTAACGGCCGAACTATAAACTTCAGGAATTCGATTATAACTTCGTAGTTATATATCAAAGGTCGTTACACTTATCATGTTGATAGAGCAGAGTGAAATACGACAAAGGATAAGCGGAATTTAGCAGCTGATATTACGTTACGTTAGCGGCAAACAGACAGACAGTGCAAAAGAGGAGC
>NC_051406.1:10565498-10565873 GCF_015228065.2 Penaeus monodon
TAACTTGCCTATCCAATCATATGTTTCACTAGTCTGAATTCACAAGATCTTCGAGTGAATAAACGAGAAACAGAAATCATAACAGAAAGACGATGCGAAACGAACGAGAAAACGGAACGAGTTGGATAAACATTTCATTGAGGAAAACGAGGGCAAAGCGATTAGAAACTCGAACACCAACAACCAACTTAAAATCAGATTGGAAAACAAATTTCAACGACATTTTTCTTCGAATCTTCGCGCGAAGACAGTGCAAGATCTTCGTGAATCCGAGACCGCTCTTGTCCGTTGTGATTTTAAGCAGATGTTGCAAATACAGTTGATAGGACAATCTCTTGAGTGTACTTATATCGACTAAGAATGCCTATATTGCGG
>NC_051406.1:10566076-10566315 GCF_015228065.2 Penaeus monodon
GATGCCAACGTTATTGTTATGGAAATCAGCTCATCACAATTGACTCCATTATGGCTCTGGAGCTCAGCACAAAAGGCTTTATTCGTCAACACAACTGGAGCTGTAAGGTATTGCTGTTATGAACCTCTGTGTCTTATAACTTTGACTGTTAACTTGAACTTTGGAGCAATTAATTATAAATAGATTCCATAAATATCTCGAAGACGAGGCGGAAGAGAGAGTAAAAGAGGTCGACAAGT
>NC_051406.1:10566355-10566837 GCF_015228065.2 Penaeus monodon
GCTATGCATTAGCGAAGATATTCAACCATCTCTCTACATAAACCTCACACCTACATTATATTCACAACTACCATAAACCCACTATCAGGGCTGTCAACATGTTTCGTATACAGAGAATAAATCCCAGCTGTGGTAACTTGTTTGCAGCTTACCAACATTATTGCCACCAAAGAGTGAAGTTTCACTCTGGCGGGTAAAGAATATATTGTTTGTGGACTTACGCTGATGTTTACTGTGCCAACTTATTCCGGAGATCATATCAAGAGCGCATTTTCGGCATTTCAGTCTTCTTGCTTATGTACACCGGTCCTGCGTCGATCTTGAGAAAATATTCCCGAAAAGGTCTTGCATTCGAGGCAGAAGGAAAATCCGATGAGGAAAATATGCAATCTTCCATTGAAATCTGTGGGATTTCATTTCGTTTCCCGGCCAAAGCAATTCATTTAAACTAATCAGCAATACTCAGACCAGTAGAAGCAACA
>NC_051406.1:10569668-10571042 GCF_015228065.2 Penaeus monodon
TTGCTGACGCCCAGGCGCATCGGCCCCCATCCACTCCCTCGCAGCGACCTCCGAGGGGCTCGCGCGAAGGCTCTCACCCGCGGACCACGGCCTCGCGATCTCAGCCCCCAGGCCCGGCGACGCGGCCAGAAGCTAATACCTGACCGAGGACGTTCCACCGGCCTGGCCCCCTAACAAATATCCTCCACTTGACATCTCTCCGAGTCCTTCACGCCCCTGCAAGAGTGGGGAGGCGCAGCTGGCGGTGGTGAGACTCTCTTTCTCCCCTCTGGCCAGCCCCTCGTCACTCAGGCCAGCCGGGAGAGCTCTCGCTGGTTTTCTCGACCGAGGCGATGGTGTCTGTCCAAGGGGTGATTTTTTTCATGGAACGTCTTCACTATTTTAGCTTCTTTTTTTTGATGGAGGTAATGGTCAAATCCATTCTAATTTCGCCAAGATATAGCCTTTAGTGTCGTTCAATAATTCTCATTAACAAATAGATTTCATATGATAAGTATTTTTTGCCGGAAATCGCCTTTGAAGCGCGCCCGGCCAATGCAACAAATTTAAATCCCAGAAAAAAAAAACGCGGGAAGCTCTGATGACGTCACAGAAGGCAATTGGCCGTTGCTACTAATGTGTCAGACGCGGAATCGATTGATATTTTCTCAGATCTGTTGAACTTCCTTGACAGAAATTGTCGTATAGATGGCGGGAGAGATGTAACAGAAGAGGAAGAGATAAGTGGAAAGTAAGTGAAAGTAGAAGCTTGTCACTTCGAGCCAGAAACCTCAGATGATACAGCAGCGGAAAGGGAATCCAACAGTTTGGCCAGACAGATAGAAGGAGGGAAAGAGAGGGAATGGAGGAATATATGAATGAGGGAACGAAAGACAGGGATAAAGAGAAAATGAATGATAGAGATAAGAGAAAAGAAGAATTAACAAATCAATGAATGAGAGGGGGGTTTAAGACATAATGATAGGATGAGAGATAATGAGAGATGAAGAGAGTGTGGACGAATGAAAAAGAGAAAAAGAGGATGAAGAAAGTTCCTTAAGAAAGGAAGTAGAGAAAGGGCTAAGGAGATGAAATGCTCCTGTGAATGTCATCAAGGCTTTTCGTGCTTTTCCCAAAAGTGAAATTTGCTGCGTGGCGGCAGGTGTAGTCAAAACTAATTTCAGCCATTGATTAAATTTATCATATAATACCAGGGAGTAAATTTTGACCAAAAAGCGAATGGCTTCACATGAGATGCCATGGCCTAGTAAAAGACTGGTTCTTCATGGATATCCGTAAGCTATATTATGTCAGAATATACGGGAAGAAGATTTGTTTGCCATTGTCAGAGTGTGAATTGCGGAAGCCATGGCATTGCTCAGTGCATGAATCTGT
>NC_051406.1:10571114-10571426 GCF_015228065.2 Penaeus monodon
GGTATATGTGTATATACTCTTTTCATCTATCTAAGTATGTGAATATATGCTCATACATAGCAACATGCAGACAGACACACAGACAGAGAAAAGAAGACAGAAAAGAAGATACAGAGAGCAAGAGAAACAAGAAGAATCAGAGGAGACACGCGACCAGAAAGGATTACATCTCAAGACGAAGAAAAATGAAAAATCATCAGAATCCCTCTCAACGTCAAACATGTCGATAACATGTCTGACGCATTTTAGATTATCGATTCCAGCCAAAGATTCTCCGTGTGATGGCATTCACTCATTTGTTTACTTCGAGGA
>NC_051406.1:10573658-10574413 GCF_015228065.2 Penaeus monodon
TTACAGAAGACGCCTGCATCGATTAAGATTAAGAGACCCCGACACCAAACCATTTTCGGCCTGGTGTAAAGAGGTCGGCGGGGAAGCGAGCGCGCCACAAGCAGGTGCGAGATAGAGAGCGCGGGATCAGAGACGTTTGTGCGAGTGTATATATTGCCTCAAAATGGAGAAAAGGAGGCTATTGTAACGTCTCGAGATCGCTTTCGAGATGGAAGGATCAGTCGAAAGAAGAGATGAAGATAAAGATGAAAAAAGGAGAGGGGAAAAAAGAGGAAGGCTTTGAAGAGGGATTCATGATAATTGCATATGCGTTTTAGGACCGAGATTTGTTGAAAGGAAGATCGTACGCTCGGAGGAAAGGGAAAGGGGGCAGGGAGATTGTAAGGAATTGGGTCGGTTTGCAAAATGCTACTCAGGGTTTATGGCAAGTGAACGGGTTGGGATGAATTATTCCATAAGATGAGGATGGGAACAGAAAATGATCTAATGGGAAAAAGAGATATCGAATGGCTTGGCAACCAAATGATCCTGGTTCAAGTAAAATAAATAAATGAATAAATTGAATACCTCTGCAACAAGTAATAAAATGGCAGGAATCGAGAAAGAAGGAAAACGACAGGTACTTCAATAAATTTTACATATTCAAGTATCCCTTCATATTCATGAATAATTTGTGGGCTTCCGGTCAAATATTTGTTCCAGCGGCTGACCACAATGTCGAGCGTTGGAACATTAAGGCAGGCAGTGGTATCAGC
>NC_051406.1:10575255-10575459 GCF_015228065.2 Penaeus monodon
CAGGTTGTGAAACGGCGGCAAATGGCAAAGTATCAATCTCCATCTATCAAGTTCTGAGCATCTTCATCTGTTCCCTCCAGTCTATTTATCTATCGGGCGATCGACCCTTCAGTAACGCTCTATTGCCTACTTGTCAGAAACCAGCTCGGTGCCTAACCTCTCTACAAGACGTGACGGAAAGTTGATTATATTGTTTTCTGGGGG
>NC_051406.1:10575795-10576022 GCF_015228065.2 Penaeus monodon
GTGTTTCAGAACCAAGATGCATTTGATGTTCTCCCAAGGAATATGGTGCAAAGAAAACGAAGAAAATAAGAAGATGGAAGGGAAAAAAAGGGAACTGTTGACAAAATTAGTAAGAAATCGTCTGCATTGTTTGTTTTCCTTTCTTACGAGCGCGAGGGGAAAAAAACGAAGAAAAAAAGTGCCTTTTAGTCGATATATTAACTTACCATTTCACGTTTTACTGTCAG
>NC_051406.1:10576049-10576235 GCF_015228065.2 Penaeus monodon
AAACGTGACTTGCAACTACAGCGTGAAGTCCAAAATTAAAGAAAAATAAAGGTCCTTTGATACGTTTACTAAAAAGCACGATTTTAGTTTAACGTTTTCTGTCTTATTGCAATTGTTTTGTTTTTTTCCAAGTTCAGAGAGGAAGAACAAAACGAGAATTTTTTTAGCCTACTAAGATTCTGCAGG
>NC_051406.1:10576287-10576445 GCF_015228065.2 Penaeus monodon
GTATCTACAAGCGAGAGAAACAATTGTTGGAAGTTATTGGATATTCTACCTATCACTTTCTCTATATCTATCATTTATCTATTTTTCTCTTTTTTCGGTATAATTCTTTGATGAACTTTACCATCCGCCGTATTTGATAAATGAGGATTATCAAAACC
>NC_051406.1:10576487-10577395 GCF_015228065.2 Penaeus monodon
AATGCGATAAGAAAGAATGCAGGAGAGAAAAAAGAGACGAAGGAAGAGCACGAGAAGAAAAAGACACAGAAAGACACAGAGAGAAAAAAAAAACAGAATAAGAGAAAACAGACAATGAAAACGCTGCCCTTGTATCACCCAGGACGCCGCCATTTTGACTGTCCAATCCATTCATCGTTTCCAAGTCCTCTTTCTTCCCTCTCCTCTTTCGTTCCCTGGCCCATTCTTCTTTTTGCCTTTTGAATCATTCTATGCATGGACTTTGCATTCCATTAAACCCGCCACCTTGATCGTCTGCTCCAGCATCGCAGCCTTCTTGGAGATCAATACCCTGCGCCGACACCCAACCGGAAGAAGGGAAAAAGGGGCAGGTGATTTTGCTTTCGACACCCTTTTCGACACCCCCTTTGACACCCTCTGACGTATTGCGGTGTCTTTCCGGTATTTTTGGGGCACTGTTTGTCGGACTTTGACACCTCTTGACTGTAGGATACCCTTCTGGACACATTTTGGACAATTTATAGAATCTTTTGGATACTTCTGGATATTTTTCCTCTCGCCCTCTGACACTGTGATATCTTTGAGATGCTGTTTGTCACCCTTTTGACACCTAACATCTTTTGACACTTTAAGACACCTCTTGGACACCTTTGTCAAAACACACCTTCAACACGTGAGATTCTTTTGTCACTTTAGCAGCAATTAGTCCACCTGTTTACGTGGATTCAGGGGATAAAACGTGGCTGCGAGAGTGACCAGGGACAAGGGGCGACAAGAATAAAGGGACAGAGGATAAGGGGAAGTAAATGTGTGGTTAAGTGGAAGAAATATAATGGGGGAAGGAAAGTAAAGAGGCCCTGAAGATAATCAGTTAAGTAAATGAACAGGTTGGGGACACTGACAGATGT
>NC_051406.1:10577749-10578234 GCF_015228065.2 Penaeus monodon
AACAGATGGTTAATTAAATAGGAAAGTTGGTAGTGCGAAAGGACAGCTGGTATGTCTAAAAAAGCAGACAATTTAATGAAGGGGCAGATGACAGAACGTTTAGTTTTAGACAAGTTGAGACAACTCGTAAGAAAACAAAAAAAAAATGGCAGATAAGAAGAACAGATCACAAAGTAAAGAAAAAAGAAAGTCCATGAAACAAACGAGGGGACAGGCAATCAAGTGAAAAGACAGGTGGTGCAGAGACGCGAAAGGACAGGTGAATAGAGTGGAGTGAGTGCATAATACAAGAGAGGTAGTTCAAAAGAGACACAATAATGGTGTACTGAAGAGACAAGTGATGTATAAGAGGTACTGGTGTGGTGAAGTGATTTAACAGACAAGATGTTGGAAAAATGTATGAGTATGAGTTGAATTAAGACATACGTGGTGCAGGAAAGGTATAGGTAATGGGGTAATCACAGAGGATAGACACCGTCAAGTGT
>NC_051406.1:10579187-10579373 GCF_015228065.2 Penaeus monodon
CGAGGCAAGTAATGCAGGATCGGAAAACTCTCAAAGCCTCGAAGCTTTCTGAAAGATCACTCGAGACAACTAGGCATTAGACTGAACAAAAGTTTGGTCCCGGCTTTGATACACTTAGGCTCTGCGGCTCCTTTTTTCGTGCCTAACAATTTTCTAAGATGTGTCTGATAATAGCTAATATGCGAA
>NC_051406.1:10579919-10581270 GCF_015228065.2 Penaeus monodon
CTATTTTATCCTTCATTTTCTAACCGAAACGGAAACATTTAGTCTATCTAGTCTTGACTCTTAAAAGACTGATATTACCTTAGAATTGCAATATTTTTATTTGAAAAAAAATACACATCAAACCGGGTCATTATAAGTGGCAACAAAATCTAAGGAAGAGAGACTCATACTAATCTACAAAATTTTCACGTTTTAGCCAATTATATATACATATTTTTTAACGAATTCCTTTTGTCAATTCCGGTCATGGATATTCTTGAAGTTATCACAACTGTAGTACTAATGGTAGTTGTATTTTTAATAGACGATGGCGGGGGGGGGGGGTGACATTAGCAATTAGCGGTAGTAAAACGGTAGTTGATGAAGTGCTAGTGAAATTAAGAGGAATATTCGCTTTGGTTGTTGTAACAGAAGTAGTATTTTCAATAGCAGTATCTGTTGTTATAGTTAGAGCAGTGTGTAGTAGTAAGAGTGTTAGAAATAGCAGAAGTAGGCGTATAATAGTAAAGTAATGCTAGTTTACGTTAGAAACGTAATTGCCATCACCATCAACTAAATTTCAATGTTCAAGATTTCATACTACGAAGTTTCAAACTTCAGTAGCACGACAAAGATTTTTATGTGAAGTTAATGTTACGCAAAATTGCTATGACAACATTTGTAGAAAGGAAAGCGAAATACATTTTATCTGCGGTTTATAATTCATCGCGCTCAGATTTATTTTCGTTTCAGATACTTCAGAATATCATGAATTGATTCAAGTAGCTTGAAAACACAAAGCGTGTATACACATTAACTATTTTTATATGAACTGATGTTAAATACTATATGGCCATATCATGCCATAATACAGGTCAAGACATCGCCAAAAATAATCGAACAAATATATAGATAGATAGGCGAGTGTATGTATGCACGTAGGTCTTATATATGCATATGAATTTAAGAATCACCTCCCTAACGTTTTCTTTCAGAAACAGAGAAGAAAACCCTATGAGAATTTAAAAAAACAAAACTACCCCAAAGCAGATGAAAAAAAAAAAAAATACCCAAACATAAAACACATATACCTCAAACCCGCAAGCTAATCCACAACACGGCCAAAGACCCCCCCCCCCCTAAAAAAAACAACCATATCCAAAGAGAACCTTACCAATATCCAGAAGAGGGGAGACGGTGACCCGGCGGAGGTTGAGACGCGAATACCGCTTGTGCCTTCAGTCCCTCCGCCACCACGTGCTTCCCGCCAAAAGTGACGCATGCGCACCGCGGTCCGGGTCTTGCGCAGTGCCATGGCGGGTGACCTTATTTACCTGAGGTTGATTTTTTTTTCTGGGTGTATATCTGTCTA
>NC_051406.1:10582141-10582917 GCF_015228065.2 Penaeus monodon
CTCAAGGGAATACTGAATATGCTACTTCCTTGTCTGACGAAATGACAAAAAAATGTATATATGTACAAACGCAAACATCGTATACATGTTCTTTTGGAACAACTACTATGTACAACTTATGTGAAAATGCACAACCCATTAATTTTTTACAATGCATATCATCTTAAAGAATGTCGAAAAAAAATAGAATCGGAAAACCAAAATACACAATCTCACACAATGTCATTCTCCATTTTCCACCGGAGCGTCATCAGCATTACAATTTATTAGTAGCGTTTAATATACTGCTTTCGAAGGAGGTGATCAACATTGTTAGCATTGTCGGGGTGCCTCCCTCGCCTTAGCAAGGAGATGTTCAGACTGCCATTTCACTGGTGGTATGTGACCAGTTTCGCGTATTAAGGGACGGTGGTAGTTGGTCGTACCACAATGGTATGTCTCATCAGATTTAATTGTGTTTTACTGTGTGTATTTTTTTTAGGTACACATGGAGCGGCTTTACGTATGCTTGGTGCCTGAACGATATTTGTTTGCAGGGAAGGGAGTGTTAATGTGGATTTATTTGTGCACGTGTTGAGTTAGACAGAGAGAGGTGTCTTTGAATATCTTTATCTTTTGCATATTCTTATTGCATTTTACCGCATAAATTTATGATAAAGGAATACCTAGACACATTACACATTCATTCACACAAGAGTAAAAAATGACACTTAAAAACAAGCCTTGGAGTTAAGTAAGCGAGGCATTGTGGAAGGAGGGAAATAGCCAAAGCTCAG
>NC_051406.1:10582946-10583238 GCF_015228065.2 Penaeus monodon
TCACGGAAAATACACACAGGAAATGGTCTACACCTTTTTACAAGTGAAACACGGTTAAGGCACGTTATATTACCCTTCCAAGGCTGTTGGCTTTGTTGACTCGAACCCGCTATACCACTTTACATCACACAAACATCCGAACTATTCATTTCGAAAGGAGGCACAGTGTATAATGCAAATGAAATCGGGAGCAGCAAATCACATTCGCCCTGTATTAAATGTACATAAATTTCAACATCAACATTAAATCTGTAAACGTACTGTCGATCAATGCTTTGACGATTTATACTGA
>NC_051406.1:10583354-10583468 GCF_015228065.2 Penaeus monodon
AACAGACAAATATATGGAAAAAATAAAGAAAATTTCACTTTTGCTAAAAATACAAAGGAATATCAGTACAAACGGGGGTATAATTACAGATAGACGTGTGTTTATATGCACACG
>NC_051406.1:10584533-10584782 GCF_015228065.2 Penaeus monodon
CAGCGGTCGACTTGAACGCTGAATATAGGATGTGAACTTTTACCACTGAAAGGTAAATAAGCGAAACTGCCAGACTAACACCACTGCCATAACTCTTGTAGCCCAGTGCTATCATTTCCAACTGAAATTCGTGTTTGGCGAGTCCGTTTAACGTACAGGTTTCAATAAATTAACACGCAGGGAAGCTTAGATTCGTTAGGATTAGATTAGGTGTGTTAAAACTCGCTTGCTGTAGAAGAAAAGTGTTTT
>NC_051406.1:10586664-10586799 GCF_015228065.2 Penaeus monodon
AACATTTTCGATGAAGCGGAAATTCAAGGAAGCATCTCGAAGAGTTCAAAGGCTCTCCCCAAAAAAAGTGAATGTGCGGCAAATTCCTGACTGATTGAAAGCTATCTGCGGCGGGCGGCGGGCGCAGGCGGCCTT
>NC_051406.1:10586927-10587304 GCF_015228065.2 Penaeus monodon
CCTTAAGGTCCTTGTTTATTTGATTCATAAGTATAACATGGACAAGGTTTAGTAGGCAAAGCTGTGTTGAAAATAAGTGTTAGCAAAATCTCCGTGGTAATAAGGTTTCGAAAATTATGCCAACAGGTAACTTCTAAACAGATCTCAAAGGATAGAGTTTAGTGATAACTTAGGGTAATGAATATAAACTTGGCGATGCAACTTTGCTGCACATGAGGGGGTGGGGTGCAATATTCAGGTGACAAGGAGCTCTTCAAAGTACTCATAGAATATTTGTGTGTATATGCAACATGTGTGTCAAATAATACTGATAATGATAATAAGTTGGGGTTAGGTGTGATAGGCTCTTGTGACATATGGCTGTCTGTTTATTGTAT
>NC_051406.1:10590044-10590889 GCF_015228065.2 Penaeus monodon
CCTCGAAATCGGGTAAGAGATCGTTTGTCATGGCAAAGGAGACGATTTGGAATGATGAATGTAAACGGCAGAACAGAACTGGAAAATATTGCATGCACTCTTCCTATGCAACAAAGTAAAATTTAATATAGACATGCATGGCAGCATGAACACAACACTCGCCTAAGAAGATATTTATGACCCAAAAGTATCACCATCGTAATGATATCGTAGTGAATTTAAGCTTCATTAAACGGATAACTTGGTGAGGTAAATGGGTAAAATTCGAAAATAGTAAGGAATACAACCACGTCATGTTTGTAAATATGGATAACCATTAAATGAAATAGAAGAGAGCGTGTACCATTTTTTGACAGAAAAAAAGCGCAAAACGAAGATTAAGTTAAATGCGGCGGGTAATCCCGTAGATTGTGTACTAATTGCGGTAGAATCGTAGTGATTTGCTAACATTCTGTACATGCTGATTGTAGCATGGGTTTTGGGCATGAATCAATTTATTTCCTATATATATTTATCTTTAGAAGAAAGAATAATCCCTATTTTAATTTCCTTGGTGCCATATGATGTCAAGTACATTAATTTATTTTAACCATTAATTCCTTACCTCATTTACATTTGCTCAATTCACCAAATCCATTCTCTTAATAAATGAAAAAGTTATCTTATCCTTATTTTACGTCTTTGCAGATTGTGCTACCTAGACATTAGGTATCAAAGGTGATGGGATATCCTGTCAAGTTTTCTCTCTCTGATTTATGAAACATTCTTTAGCATTTTCCCAAAGCTATCTGAGTTTGTTTCATTATAACGCTACCAAATGGTTCATCAGGAGTTTTAACAGAATT
>NC_051406.1:10591251-10591342 GCF_015228065.2 Penaeus monodon
TTTTTGTTGATGCCGCATAGAACCTACGAAGATGATTGATGACGCTGGTCAGTTGTTGCCATGAGTCAGTCTGAATACTCTGCTGGAGGGC
>NC_051406.1:10592052-10592389 GCF_015228065.2 Penaeus monodon
ACATCAGATTACTGGACACGGTGGATATGAAAATATCGCCATCACTGATTTCTTTGCCATTATCGACTGCAGTTTCACCGAATGGCAAAAATAGATGATAAAAAAAGAAAAAGAAAGAATAGCGAAACCCCTTATAGCAGAACCATTTTCGTGTCTGCCAATAACTCATGGGAAAGCTGGACCACAACAGCATCGGCAATGTATTCCCAAACGGATATGAGTTACAATGGTAAGGCTATTATTGGCGGTGGTGATACTGACAGTAAGTATAAAGTGAAAGTAGTGGTGTAGATTATCGTCATTATTATTATTGCTGTTGCTATTGCTATCATCATTC
>NC_051406.1:10594494-10594931 GCF_015228065.2 Penaeus monodon
AAATATAATCAATACCGAAACGTGACATGAAATAGATTTGCATAATCAAACTGCACAACAGGGTTATTTGCACTGAATTTGTCACTCTGATTATTTAGTGATAAAAAGCAATTCACAAAATGTATAAATGAGAATGAATCAATTCAAAGCGTGTTTAAAAAAATACTGTGATTCGATTTTTTTTTTTTTCTATATTTGCTACAATATAGATGATCAAACGACCATAATAATTACGATAAAACACCAACGAATCATATTTAAAACTACAGGAACAGTACAAGTCGGGATTAATTATGTTTATCTGTAAAAAAATCTCAATGGACCAGGATAGAAAAAAAGGTATTATGAAAGTTGTCAAAAGAATCCAAGACTTTATACGAACGCTGAAGTAGATTCAACATGGAACAAGTTGAAGGATGTTTATTTGGATGTTTATT
>NC_051406.1:10596177-10596475 GCF_015228065.2 Penaeus monodon
TGTAAATATCCCATAGGATCATGCGAGAGGCCCATGAGCATTCTAGCATTCTAGCTCTCTGCTGAAGATGAGGTGACATTAGCCAGCATGACCTGTCACCTGGCATAACGATCGACCTCTTTCCGCCTGTGTCTTCGGTGACCGAGCTCGATAACCTGGAAGGCATTATGAGGGTCACTGAGGAATACCTTTTGTGACCTGAGCCTCATGAATAGATCGTATCCTATCTATCGTTTGTAGTATGATTTTTATTTTTTTTCTCACTTTGCCCGAGTTGGTTTCGTCTCGTTTAATGTAC
>NC_051406.1:10596731-10596940 GCF_015228065.2 Penaeus monodon
CCTTTGGGTCTCTACTCATTTCCCAGTCCATCGATTATTCATCTATTTTCCATTTCCTCTCACCCCCAGAAAAAGAAATTATCAAAATACGGTAAATTAAGCTTCAATACCCTTTTTGCACAAACGTCACATGGCATTTTCTCTTCACTCTAAAACTTGCTTACTATTGCAGAATTCTTTCAAACGGATTTTCATCAATCATGATTTAT
>NC_051406.1:10597195-10597306 GCF_015228065.2 Penaeus monodon
GTTTCTTAATGTACATGTAGTCATTTTGCTTACTTGACTCTACAATTACAGTTGTGCCTGTACACATACCTTTTTTATATACGCATATATGCATATTCGCGCACACAAATG
>NC_051406.1:10598396-10598486 GCF_015228065.2 Penaeus monodon
CAGGCGAAAGGGAATTATATTAGAGGAACATGAGGGTAGTTAATGAATAAATGATTAGATTAATTATCAAAATTTCCTTTGGGTTTTGTC
>NC_051406.1:10598510-10598583 GCF_015228065.2 Penaeus monodon
TCGATTCTAGCTCTGGAGAGTTAATACCGCTAATTTTTATCTTCCTTTTTATGGTCCCTCTTGCTTTTATCAG
>NC_051406.1:10598779-10600826 GCF_015228065.2 Penaeus monodon
CAAAGAGAATGTCTTTGAATTATACCTATATCTGTAATAAACAACAACAATTCTCTTGTGCAAGACGGCGATGAGAGAAGAAAAAAGAACTGCAAGTTCCCGCTGATGAAAGGCCTATAGTTTTAAAATTACCAAATAACACAAATGCATTAAATTCCTGGATAATAATAAAATCCCAAAGAAAAGCCGACAGATGAGACAACCACTAACAATGTCCCGAGCGAAGATGCCCGAGGCCACTTTGTTGTTCGATTGTTATAACGTTGTAAAATACGGCTTTGTTTTTCTTCTTCAGTTTGCTACGTTCTTTTGTTTGTTTTTAAGATACATATTTTTGGTCGGCGTGGAGAGAATTACGACGTTATTTTTTAAACAATAATAAAAAAGTAAAGAAAACAATGTAAAGAAAGTGCACTCGAAATAAATTTGGGTTGTACTGTACCACGGCATCAGGCACAGTTAGTTAATTAATATATGCTTTGCTTCCATTGGATCAGAGTAAACGAATATGCTGTAAACAAACGAAGGGAATAAGAGGAAAACACAGTATTATGCCTTGTTGAAGCAATAAGGTGGAGACATCCTCGGCATAAAAGCACCTTTCCCATGACTTGCATTCGCCTTGTTGTTTACAACTTGTTTACTTGTTTACAACTCGTTTACAACTTGTTAATCCTCAATGAACAAGTATACAGATGGGTTCATTATCTGCTTTCGACAGTTGAGCGAATTACGGCAGATCTGAATTCGTTTTGAGATTAAGTACGGGCAGGGTATGAAAAATTAAGTTTTTTTTTCAGTTGACACATATTCCCCAGATTTCGTGGTTCGAACTTCATGGCGCTCGAAATCGATTTTTGAGATTGATGTTAGTGCGTATACTTTGTAGTTTATAGAAGTAGACTAATGAAGAAAAAAAAAAAACATAGCAGGGGCTCCCAACCTGGTGCTCGAGTGTTTTGTGGTAGTATATCAGTGCTTCACATTGGTTAAAACCAAGTTGTTAATCTCCTACTCATAACATAAATGGCACCACAATCATTAACATGCCATTACCTCTTTCTTCATAATTCCCCTAACTAGTAAAGAATGTAAAAAAAAAAAACGTTAATAATATCCACTCAGCTTCATTTCTATCGCCCGTGGGATATAAAGGATGAAGCAAACCACTGTTAATGTATCAAAATCTATTTTAATTTGCTTTTGCAGACATAAATTACAACGCTAATGGAGTGAGATAAGAGTTTCTTTTTTTACAGTATAAGAATAATTTTCTTAAACATTCACATCCATAAGATGTTCACACCCAGGAGTTCATAGTTTAAATTGGCAGAGGGAGGAACGGGATGCCCTCAATATTTTAAATAGTATAATAACATACAAAACTCATATTAACTTCCAAGATACATGCATCTGTTCTAGAGACACAAAACTAGTAGATCTATGGCACTAGATATAACATTCTAGGTAAATATATCGCTGTTTTACGTTTTCCTCTGAAGCGCTTTCTGTAAGAGCAGGATTTGAGTCAAGGATCTAAGTTTTTTGTACAATGCTATTCTTTATAAGACATTTTTAATTTCTTTATTTGGGTTGAAAATCATGTAATCACCATTGTTGGATAATATTACCCTTTTTTAGATTATGTGTTTTTTTAATCTATCTATTCTCCATTTCTTTCCTTTTTATCATATCCAGGCAAACAGATTTTAAGTGAAACTGAAATGAGTAATGCTTTGACACTGATCACTTTTCCTTCATCTTTTTTTTTTAATTCTCACACGTATCTCCTGCTGACTAATTCTCTATCTTCAACAACAAAAAATGAAAACCGAAATGCACATCCTCCACTAGCAGCTTTCTTTAATCAAACATCCACGTTACTTCATTTCAAGCAACATTTTCCCAGACGAAGCAGGAGCTGACGACGAGGGAGGATACATCTGAACATGGGATATTGTGTTCCTTTTGGCCAAACGTTTTCGACTGTGACTGCTGTTGGTCTGCGGGTGGGATCGTTACAAAAAAAAAAATATTATATATCTGA
>NC_051406.1:10601859-10602585 GCF_015228065.2 Penaeus monodon
ATATTTAATGTTATACCAACCAAAATCAGCTTTATTTACATGATGAAATCACAGAAGTGTAATCTGTTTTTAGTACATTTTCTCAACACTGAACAAAATAACCATTAAAACTACCTTTACGACGTGGTATTATATACAATCAATCTCTATCTTGTCTTGATTTTCGATAATCTACGAGCAAAACAGTTTACTTGAATCAAACCATCACAAATAATAACATCTTTTTAGCGAAGAAACGAATGAACATCAATGAAAAAATAGAATTCATGAATTAACTCCTACAGGCGGGTGATTCAACATAATCATTCTCACAACCTTGTCATGGATTTATGATAATTGAATATTCTTCTTGATCCAAACGTCATTCAATCAAGAATATCAATTTACAAAAAATAACGATCCATTTAAAAATACATATATCTTCTACATCAATTGTCATACAAACTACAAGATTTTTCAAAGTTAGATTACACCTCAATGATAATCTCAAACCTTTTCTAGGTTACAAACACTATTTACATTTTTTAAGATCAGACCTAAACATCGGTTGTGTTAAATTGACAAAATTACGACCATTTCACGCGCAGGTATGGTGACATCACTTCCTTGCTACATCTTCGACTTATCATCATTACTCGATAAATCTGTTCTTCAAGTTTACAATTCAACCATTCACCGGCATTGTTAATGTAAAGATCCTTTGTTTTGAACTATTAAAACTACACA
>NC_051406.1:10603834-10603950 GCF_015228065.2 Penaeus monodon
AAACCGGCACGAGGTCTATCCCTTTTTCATAACAGGGCTTCAACGCTAAATCCCTCCTTCTGCTGCCTCTCCAATTACTGCTACATGACACTACAATTTCGGATATCTGTGATGAT
>NC_051406.1:10604016-10604652 GCF_015228065.2 Penaeus monodon
TGGGAAATAAGGACAATAATGAAAATGTGAGATGTTAGCACATTAAAAAAATGAAAGAAATAGCGACATTAAATAACTTGAGAGAAACAGGGCCATTGAAGACAATGAGAGAAACAAGGCCATTGAAGACAATGAGAGAAACAGGGCCATTGAAGACAATGAGAGAAACAGGGCCATTGAAGAAATGAGGGCCAAATAAATCCCATTATTTGCCGGAAGCGGACAGGCAGACAGGACAGCCAAAGCCGGAGTTAAAAATGTAACATGATGAGTGATATCCACGCATTTCGTACTATCAAACTATGGATTTGTGTGTTATGGAAGAACGATTTGCCTCAATCCAGAAATGTATTTCAATTCCATATATAAGTAAACCGTAATTATAATCGCTCAATAAAATGAGAAAAGACTTGTCATATTTTCATTGCGTATTTTTGCAATTGTTAGCATCCGTTTATGTTGTAGCTATACCCTGTACGGATAGTGTAGAGACAGCGACATATGCTGCCGTATTGTCACAGGATTTTCAGTTCCCCTTTACTGCATGTGCGGTACAGACAGAAATACATACACAAGCACAAAGACGCACATGCATACACAATCCTTCGTGCACGTGTTTATTTATTTGAGTATATG
>NC_051406.1:10604684-10605028 GCF_015228065.2 Penaeus monodon
CTCAAATTGCATACCAAGCTGCCGATCTACCTGCCCGTTTGTCTCTCGGTCCAGCTATCTTGCAGTCTCTATGTCAGTATGTTTGTCTGACTGCAGTATACATGTCTCATTTTTATCTCCCTTCCTTCCTTTTCTTTCTTCCTCCATGTCTCAGTATTTAAGCAATTTACTTATTTGATCGCTTGTTTAATTACTGGTTCAAAACCTGCTGCAAACGAGCTTAAATGCATGCACTCCTCTCCCCCTTTCTCCTACATATACACATACACATACTCATTATGCTTATCTACTCTACATATTAATCTTTCAAACCTTAAACCAAACGTATGATCACAAAACCTAAT
>NC_051406.1:10605134-10605427 GCF_015228065.2 Penaeus monodon
AGAAACACAATACAATTATTTTTGCATCAAAGGAAGCAGAAGTAATAACTTTTAGATCACACAAACATCGACTCAAGTCAAGAATTCTCCATCAAACTCAAGAAATATCATGGATAAAATCTTTATTTCACATTCCTTTCTTTTCCACTGTCTTTAGCACATACCTATGTACTCCAAATATCTACACGTACGTACAAACTCCAAAGTGCAAATAGCATTTCGAAAAATATGGCAGACGTGACTTTCTCGACATGGGAACACACAGGAAGAACCTGAAAGGGACAAACATCACT
>NC_051406.1:10608520-10609139 GCF_015228065.2 Penaeus monodon
CAACAAGAAGCTAAGAACACACTGGAAACACAAGGAGATATGTGTGCACGCAATGGCAGGTTTGCAATCTTGATCGGGAAAGAATTAAACAGATAAATAATATCTCACTAAAAAGTTGTACAAATCTAGTTACTACTCTCGACTCACATAAATAAATGACCACAACAAAGTACAATGAAAATACAAAATGCACCAAAAAACAGGTAAGAAATAGTATATATTCGTATATCAAAACTATGGACAGAATTCCACTCTTTTATTAACCTTCAATAATTAGGTAAACCACGGGTAACTGAGAGAAAAAAATACTATTACAACCTTAAATGACGCGGTAATTATCACTCGCAACTATAATAAAAAAAATGAAAATCTTCAACGTCTATTCATTACTTCTCCATTCTGATAATAAATTTTATCCCGCTGAATATACTAACTGGACTATCTAAATGTGCTTCAGAGAAAAGGCTGATGTTCTCATACCGGAACCACGTATATTACAAAGAAAGATCTGTACTAAGTATGAAAGACTGTAGTGTAAACTTGTACATAACTTTTTTTTTTCAAATTCGCACAAATCTAACGAAGTCACAGACTAAAAGATGGTAGCGTAGGTTCAGCA
>NC_051406.1:10609826-10610075 GCF_015228065.2 Penaeus monodon
GGTAGGAGAGCACATGTTGACAACCAGGCACATATCTTTTTGCCTATCTTGTGTGTATTGACATTGCCCATTTTTCTGGGGTGGTGAAAATGTAGGGGGAGGGGGGGGAGAGCAGAACTAGCATCAACACATGGTGTATGGTGTGACTGAATATGCTCTTAACCACTTATAATCTGGCTGTACCATTACAGGCGATAAAATTCCACACAACTTGAAAGCATGTATTTACAAAAACTCATCTTGTTAGCA
>NC_051406.1:10610117-10610683 GCF_015228065.2 Penaeus monodon
GGGGGGGGGGCACCTCTGCCACCTTTGAATATCCCCAAAAACCTTAAGTCTCAAAAAATGGGCAATATATATATACACAATAGCATAACTAAGAAAATTTGCAAGACAGAATTTTCTTAAAGCAATTTACTATTCCCCCCATACCAGATGGTTCCCATAATGCACTGTGAATATGTGGTAAAGAAACAGAATAGGGGGGAGAAAAAAAACAAAAAACAAGAGAAATGAAGGAAAAAGATCACAAAGGTTTAAAAGGGGAATAGAAAGAACAAAAGAAACTGACTGAGGAAAATAGGAGAAAGAAGATACTGAATGGATGCAAGAGGAAACAAAGAAAAAAGAAAGAAAAATACAGATTGGAATCCAGAAGAAATGAATAGAACATGAGAGAAGAGAGAGATAAGGTGAGGAAACAAGTTAGGAGAGCCAAACTAATCATATAAAGTGTGTGTAAAGGCACTACCAAATAGGCAGATTCAGATCCTAAAATCATATACGTTTTGGTTTTAATGAAATGTCATATTCTAAATCTCTTTGCAAAATGGTATTTCTGCTTCAACTTACCC
>NC_051406.1:10610733-10611017 GCF_015228065.2 Penaeus monodon
ACTCATTTATCTGTATGTTAGTATATTCTAACAAAAGACGAAAATAATCAATAAAATCATTACAAGCATGATCTTTCCTACGTATTATATACAGTACATTTTATGATTCATATCTGGAGGCTTCTAAGCTCTAAAAAAGCATAATTTGTCACTACACACCATCTCTACATGAAACATAATTTTTATATTATGTTTCTAAATATCTACTGTTGCCTAAACATCACATTACAAGCAAATTTTGAACCTGCAGGAGATATGTTCCAAAAATATATACAATGGACTTT
>NC_051406.1:10611054-10612001 GCF_015228065.2 Penaeus monodon
TTCATTCATAACAGCTATTATTTCCTTTTTTATTCTATAGGAAATGGACAAAGGATCCTTTTTTTCACAAGCAAACAAAAAAGAAAAATATGGACATCTGAATATGGACAAAATTTCATATATTCTTAATTCAAAACAGGATTTGAATTTGCAATAAAGAGTTCCTATACATCATTCATTCTGAATGTATATGTTTTGTTATTTTTATTAACTTCTGACACACATCCGTACAATTCCTCTTGATGCTAGTACATCCAACCTTCTTCATTACACTATGAACCAAAACATCCTAAATGTTCTTCACACTCATTCTGTGAATTTTATCAAGTACTGTTTGACAGCCCCAAGAAATGTCATTGTTCACCTTTTATTCATAGAAAAGGAGATGAACACCTGATATATTTGGATCACTTGAAATTTTGATTGGTGTAAAAAAATCACTTTAAAGGCTATTTGCGTATTTGTTTACTATTTGGCAGAACTTAAGTTCATGAAAACTAGCACCAGATGTCAATTTATAATCTCTTTTGCTGTTAACATGCATATATAGATTTTAAATAAAGGTCATTACTTTGGACTGAAAACAAGAATTCAGCAGTACTGATTTTCTTACACAAAATTCTGGCCAGACATTTTTAATATCTGCTCCTTCCCAACACGTAGTCAAGATTCCTAAAGCCTAGTGAATGCTGTGTGAAAAAATAAGTAGCCCTATTTTTCTTTAAATCTTTCCTTAGCCCAAATATATCTTCTAATGAAAAAAAAAATCATATACCTTTCTTTGAATCATACTAATTCTTCAATGTACAACAGCCACACAAACCTTACATGCTAAAATCACTCTGCAAGAGTTTCTTTAGCCATCTTGTTTAAACAGAAAGCCATTATATATAAAAATCAACAATTATATCTTTGCTATTACTGTAAATAGTACAATAAACATATAA
>NC_051406.1:10613177-10614548 GCF_015228065.2 Penaeus monodon
AGAAAGAACCCCTGCAAACTAGTACTGTATAGTGTACAGTAAGGGTGGCAATTGGGGGGAGGTGTATGCTTTTGTCTTAATCAAAATTACAGCATGGAAGAGTAAATCACATGTAAAATATGTGCATTTTTCCTTATTATCACTTTTTCTAAAAAAGTAATAATCATTCAGCCACTTAATTATAAGTATGTCCCTAATCATGTGTTTATCCGTGGTTTCTCCATCACTGGCTTTCAGGAAGGAAAAATTTGAATAATGGCACATCAGCAAGCGAATATCACTAAATCAATATACTGAAATTTACTAGAAAATAATACCCTTCTCTTACATATTTTCTTTGTGTAAAAAATATATTACGCAAGGCTGTCACCATGACAGACTTTTCTAAAACTGATTTGTGCTCAAACTAGATAAGTATTGATGCATATTTATTTTCAGTACAGTCAAGTACTATAATGCCAGACTAATAAAAAAAAAACTCACGTATGTAAATAAAATACATATCAAACATATATATAAACAATACTTTTCTTTACAATTCTACATCATAAAATCAACAGAAGCTATACACGTAATGTGCAACATGACACTAAAAAAGACGGCACAAAAGCTCAACTTTTTCCAATTAGCTTTTTTTTCATTTTCTTTTTCTCTTAATAAAAATACCAAGCAAATAAATACAGAAGAAATTAAAAAAAAGACCTGCACAATATTTCTGCACCACTCCACCATCTTTCCAATTTCTTCTTTACTTTATCTTCTTTACTATCACCTTTCCTCTGATGCAATTCACATCCCCACCCTCTCAAAGAAATTTCTGCTACTTTGTAACATCATTCTCATCTGTCCCTTGGCATACCATTCACCATCCTTATCATCAGCTCAGTAATTCCTGCTCACCAACAAAGGCCCTGTTTACATCAGGCAGTCAACCACTACCTCTTCAGAAACATAAAAACATCAAATAAAAATCTTCTCACTACCTCTTGAACGTAATCTCCCAAATAGGGCAAGTAAGACTAACCATTACATGAAATAACCTATCCATCTATAATCTTATGTTTCTAAAATGAAATTAGGATCCTTTAAAAGTAATTTCTCTTACAAGAAGTTATGAAAAAAAAGGCAAAACAAATTACAAGTAAAAAAATAAATAGAAAAGTGAGCATGATTCAACCTCAATCATCCCTTTCCTTTCCATCAGATTAGCAAATATAAATTAATATCACCAAAAAACTCAACAAAACTCATCTATATCCATGAGGAACACTAGAACACAAATCTTTTTGCCGTCTTCCACCTTCAAATGGGTAAATGTTATTAACAGAGTGTGGTCACATTACAGGCTATTTCCCAGTCAGTATTTAAGTT
>NC_051406.1:10614574-10615860 GCF_015228065.2 Penaeus monodon
TTCTCCATCTACCCTGTGAACACATATCAAACACTTAGCAGAGTTGAGGAAAGAACATATTATCCCATGTTTTTAACTACAGCCTTTTAAAGTCTGGCACCCAGCATTTTACAGCAGATGCAAGCTTCGCACAGAGCAAACTAGCTAACGTTTACCCATGATTTCTAGATGGTGGTGGTTGTAGCAGGGCTCGTTGGAGCAATGGGAGGCACAGCTGGGGAAGGGGAGGTGGTTAAGATGGCAGAGGGAACAGCAGTTGACGGGGCTGTGGGAGGGGCTAGTGGAGAGCTTCCAGCAGCTTTTACATCAACATAGGGAGGAGGAGCTTCAGCACTCGAGTCCCTCCGTGGTGGGGAAAGCATCTCCTGGCGGTCACGGTCCCGCTCACGGCCCGGTCTGTAGGCTTCTAATAGGGCATCAACTCTGTCTGGGGTAGGGCCCCAGCGAGAAAATCCAGCATCATTCTGAAGCCAGACAGCAACTGTTCCGTGGGCACTCTTCAACACTACCTCAGACCTAAAGGAAGTAAAATTGACCATTAAAGAATGAAATGCAATATCTGATTTCTTTTTCTAACAATCTGTCTATTGATTGCTAGTGATTCATCCTCTCTACAGACTTCATCTTCTACAACACTGAATTGAAAATCAAAAGAATATCTTAATTTATGCCTCCTTTTTTAAAATAAATACCCAACCATATAAATAAAAGGATACTTACTTTGACATGAAGTGTTGGAAACCATGTCTGTATTCATGTTCAAGTGGAAGTAGAACAACTTGCTTTCTGTTAAATCTGAAATTGTATTTACATTTATGTCAATCTGTTTTTCAGAGTATGTTGATCCACTCCACCAAAAACTTTGATTTGTTTACTTTTCTTATTTTCTAAAGATAGATACATCATATATCATCATTTTAAGTTGTAAATGAATATAAAAAGAGTGCTAATGCTAATGAAGAAACCAATTACAGTATAACTCACCTGGAGGCCTCCAAGTGTAGGAGAGCGGAGGGAGCTGGTTCCCTCCACTCTGGTACAAACACAATGAAGGAGAGAGGTTCGTGTGACTCCGACAACAGTTTCTCGAAGTGACGCACAGTTGCTTCCATTAGCTCTTCACAGAATGGAGGGTTGGCCTCAAAGGAACCACAAACTGGTTTGAAGTCTAAAATTGGTCTGAGGAGAAAGGAAATGTATATTTTAAATGAAGTAAAATCAAAAAGAAAGTTTTACATCTTTTTTCTTTTTTTTTATCCGTGTGCATAAAACTGCTAAATAATATA
>NC_051406.1:10616227-10617641 GCF_015228065.2 Penaeus monodon
CAATACTGCAATGAATATCATATTTCTATTTTTAATAACATGCAGTTCACCAGTATTTTCGGAGTATACAATATTTTGTATTCCAAACTCTATTATAATGGGTAATATTCACAGTTTTTAGTACTATTCCATCCATCTATAATATTATAGTCTAGAAAAACAGTTCAGAAAGATGGAATAATATGCGAGTATAATAAAATAATTTTTTTCTAAAAACGGATCTCTTTAGCAGTTCCATTCTATGTAGAAAAATAACAAGTTTCTCTATCAGACCAAAACAGAAAGATATATAACAAAAGACATAACAAGAGATTTGTTTATCAGAAAGATATATAACAAAAGACATAACAAGAGAAATTTCTTTATCTTTTATCGTAATGTAAACTCACCCTCTTGATCCAAAGTAAGAGTCTGTGTCTGGGAAAGCAGAACAGAATTGTCTGAAGTAACAGTTCAGTGGAGATGCAAAGCACTCGAAAGTAACACCAAAGTGTTTGTGTAGACACTCCAGAACTGTCACTGGTAGTCCTGCTTGTGTCCCATGGCCCTGAGAAAATGCAGGGGGATAAAAATTAGTATAATCATAGAAGAAAAAAATATATTTGCTTAAGCAAAGACATTAAATTGCAATAATACTGACATAACAAAAAAATTAACCCCCCTCCCACCAAATCCCTCAATAGACAGCACATTACATGTCCTTTGCTCATACAAGAACTGATCAGCTGCCACAAAACTAGTAACTATATTTCAACTATCATAGTAAGACAAAAAAAAATCATTTCCTTTAACTGCAAGGGAAAAAAACACTACCACACCAAAATTACTTTTCTTTCTGTTTGAAGTACATGTAAAGATTATTTTTGGTGGGTTATATCACTTTGTTAGTGTGTCTTAGTGTGTTTATATGCGTGTCTTTATATTCATGTGTTTATATGCATATGTTTATATGCATGTGTTTATATGCCAATGCATCTATGAGCAGTGTGCATAGTCTTGTATTCATACGACATATTACTGCCAGTGTGTGAACACCATTCTTAAATTTACCATTGAGGAATTCCGAACCCAACACCAGCTGGAACATAAGGTCACTCCCATCAAGCAAATTGATGCAAACTTACCTCGTTAGGGCTGGTCCCGAGGAGGGTTTGGTATCTTTTCAATAAACACCATACTCTAGGCAAAAATAATTCAAATTTGCGGTCATCAAAACAGTTGTAACGATATAACTGCTCCTGTTGGGAAAAAAGAGGCATTAGAAGTATATTATTATTCTTATGACATACCATCCACAGATAGTATGTCATTTACCTGCCTAATTTGTCCTTCCAAGATTTTATATACAACTTAATGTCTACTATTTCCATTCATCTCATTGCCTCCTGGTGGCTTGAATGTCATGCCATCTAAG
>NC_051406.1:10617981-10623879 GCF_015228065.2 Penaeus monodon
CTGTGTGTTGATTCTGAGAGCTTCTCCATTATATCTTAAACAGGTTGTATCTTTGTCTTGCATAAAGTCAATCGGAGGCGGCCGTGGACTAGGTGTTGTGAATTGTACCGGGTAACACCAAACTTTCCGCAACCCACTGACAGCTGGCACTCCCACTTCTAGAGTGATATAGAGGTATACAGTTATAAAACACACAACTAAAACTGAACATTTTCATAAATGCATGCCTAAATACACAGTCACTAGGTATTATGCACAAGAGGTGAATGGACAATTCCCTTCATAATCCACATTTTTCAGCCATTATGTTCAGAAATTCTTTATTTCATCAAAGCTACCTCTGATATTGTTTTCCTCCAAAATCTGCAGGTGTTTCTCTCTAATTTTTTTGGCATGTTCCACAGACAGGTTGTAGATCTTTGTGCAGATGCCTTCTACACTCTGCTTGGCTGCCTCAGTGAGATGAGGTTGACATTGTCTCTGGAAAATAAGGAAATTTGAGTAACGTTTTCTTACCAAAAATTAAAATGTAACTGGTGTAATCAACCCACTTAAATATTTGGAAAGATCAGTAGTTTTAAACATGCTCCCTGGCCAATTTTACATGGCTCATGTAATCTTAAAGAGAATGTGTGTAGTGTGTAAATTTATCAATATGTTTCCATGGGACACCAAGTTCCATTTTCTGTATTCCACAAAAATATCTGCTTTCCTCAAATTCTAGTATCATTTTGTTAAACTAACAGGCGGTTCTGTCAAACTACATATCTATAAACAGGTGTTTATCTAGTAAATTATCAAGATCCATTAGACAGCAACTAGGAATTATTTTGCACAAAAAGTTAATACACATGGATTTTTTTTAACCTGGCCCATATATCTGAATTCCTATTTCAAATTCATACCCAAGGGCAATATTCACAAAATTTCAACAACTGCTCTTAGTGACTTCATCTAAAACTCAGGCTGTTACTACATTTCAAGAGTTAATGCTCTAACTAGTTCTAACATTCATATCATTATAGAGTCTTTGGCTTGAGAGTTGGGCAGGAGTTTACATTCATTCAGATGCCTTGTTTCTATTGTGTGTGGAGAAGCCCTTTCTCTGCTGCTACTCTGGACACAGGGAACACAAGGAATAAAGATGTCAAAGCCAGGCAAAGTCTGAGTATATCTCAATAAAATCCCTAGTTTTTGCTTAGCATGACTATTTAAAGTCAACTTTTCCACACTCCTTTTCATCTACACAAAGTAACCACACATGTAGAAGTATCAAAATTAGATGCAAATAGCCTAGCTTTTTACATCTCCGACAAAATTTCCTCTACATCTTTGTGATGCAGAGCACAATTAATTTAGTTTTCCCAATTTCATGTAAACCTCAGAAGTTGGGAGATATAGCTGAATTCAAATGCTGGCAAAAGGTATATTTACAAATGCGAAATAGGAAGGAAAAAGTTTCCTCTGGGTTCATTGCTCACCTTGAGATGTGCCAGTCTTTCCATGTAGTCATCAAAAGTTGCACCAATTGTTCTCCGCAACCATTGAAAAGTGTCTTCCACATTCCATTTAACAATTTTTCTGCTTTCTTGACTTGCATTCCGGCTAAAGGGGATTAGATAACAGATATTGGTATTTTGTACACATGAAGGAATTTACAGTCAAATAAAAAACATTCTAAAACAGCTTACTTGAAAAAAATAATCCTTATTCTAATAACTGAGCTGGACAACTACTCACCTCGTCTCAATCATTCTTTTCGCTGCTTCTGCATATTTAGAGAGCTGCTTTCTGGCTTCACCTGTGTACTTTGGCCGCTGCAGTTTAATTGGGATGTCATTCATGATTTCTCTATACATGGACTGGCTAACTTCAGGAAAACACTGACTGGGAAGTAGTGGATCCCATCCTTGATCAACCACTTTCCGTTCCATCAACCACCGACTAAAGGAATCTCTTGGCGCATCAATGCCTGTTAAAAACATGGAAATGTTTAGCTAATATAGCGCAACCTTGCAATAAGGTAATACTTAAGCATTTCTTAAAAATATATAAAAAAAATGATTCCTATAAACTTCATCATATTAAGTTTCAACAAAGAAATATACATAGTTAAACAAAAAAAGACCTATAAATCACATCTTGTGAAAATATATTAAGTTCTATGCAATTAAAACTCATCATCCATGCTCTTCAAACCTTTACCATAACTCCACAACATATACCTTGTCTCGCCAGACACATTTCCTGGTATCCTGAGCGTAACTTTGACACTAGCTGTCCCCGCAGAACTTCTACACTGGGATGCGGTTGTGGCAAGGTGATTGGCGGACGCTCAAACATGATGACGTTGGTTGGAATTTCTAAATCCCATGGGCCTCTGTAAGCAATGTTGTGCATGTTAGCAACTGGGGATGAGAATTCATTTTGTTGGAAATTAAACATTGCCATATTTTGAAGAAGCATAGAGAGTAGGGTAATTTTATGTTTTTCATGCTTTTGATTTTTCCCTCAAACAGATAAGTCCACATCTCCAGGGCAGCCTGAAAGCTTTGTGTGATATAACACACAGGGTTCCCATCGCAATCAGGTTAACTATTTCACATTCTGATAGGTTTTTATATGTGAATGTAGTCTTTTCTACTGAAAAACAAGTATTGATGTCCATAGCCCATTGCTCCCTTCTGCCTAAGATCATATCATAAATGAATTAAAGGGATTTGTTAATCACAAAAATAATCATCCCAGAAAGCAAATTCACATCACAGCAACCACAGACAATGGATCACCACTCACGCCAAAACAAATTTCTTAGGAACAGGAGCTCCAGAAGCCTCCTCAGATGCTCGGCGCTTGACTCCTGATATGACTGATGGAGCAGGGGAGGGGACTGGGGCCGTGGTGCTGCTTCCCGGATGGCTGCTGCTGTTGGTTGCTGTACTGCCACTAGAAAGAGAGAACATAAAGAGATGAAACATTGGATAATGGAGAGAGAGGGAGGGAAAGAATTGTGTATATATGCTTCATCTGCCCAAGAAGTTGTAGGGTATATCAAAATCACTGAGAAAATAGGTAAGGAAATTAATTCATTTACATCAATATTCAATTATATATTATATCACCAAAGTAGATTGACTTACTAAACTTCATTCAAAAATGAACACCATTAGAGTGAATGAGAAATACAACATTTTTTATATGAAGACTAGCATCAATATAATTAATTTCAACATGCGTGCAAATCTTTCTGATATCACATATGAATCAGTCAGTGATTCAACACATACAAACAAGTGTTAAATGCTTTGTTTTTCCTCAGTAATTACAGTAATTCTGTAATGTCTATAATCTCCATTAGCAAAAATCTATGTACAAAGCTTCTTAATTTTGTAAGCACATCTACCTGTATGTGTGCATATGCATCTGCATTTTGATCCTACCTCTGACAGTTGTTGGCACTGGAACTGCTTCCATTGGTAGGATTTTGTATCCCTAGTGGATCACTTATAGGATCATACTGCTGCTGCTGAGGTGGAGGATGCTGCTGGTGAAATACCAATATCAAGTAAGACTATCCGCTTAACATATACATTTTCAGTCTCTTAAAACACTTCAACACACATAGAGATGTTTTTCAGTACATCTGTATAATAATCTATAACTTTCTACTAAACATTCTGTTATTTTCAGAGATTTTATGAGAGATGTATTAATTCTATCAGTATCAGTTGCTTTTTTTAGTATTTGTAATGATGTCATTAAGGTGAAAAAATGACCATACTACAATTCTTTTCATTTCATTTTTCATAGAACTAAAATAAACAAATTTAAGTTTCATGACTGGAATCAACAGTTCACTTTATTCTAAGACATATTCAACACAAATGCTGTTCTCAGCTCAGACATCTTTGCACGGAAAGTTGCACAACCTAGCTGTTTCCTGGATTCCTGGATTTTTTCTCTTTGTTTTGGAGAGCCTTACTTTACACTGAGATTAATTATGTACACTATCTATGAATGTTTTTAAACATCAAGGATATATGTTCATACAAATGCACACAACTTTGATTGACATTTTTGGCACTGAGCTACTAACCCCGGATGGTTGTGAAGCATGGGAGGCATGACCTGGTGGCATGTCCCATAGTGACTCCCCTGTGGTGCGATTCCAAAAATACACGCGCTGTTCCCTCTTGCTCCAGAATTTCCTCCATCCAGCGACCAGCATTTCCTGTGGAAGATCCGTCTCGTGCACAGGGGCAACGAACGGGGGAGGGCCTCCCACAGGAGTCTGCGGAACTGGTGTCGTTGGCCCACTACTCCCAATGGTTACCTGGCATAGAACACGGATTATCAGATGATGCCAAAGTCAAGAAGAGGATTTCTGAGTTACTGTTTTCCACCAATAGACTAATTTCAGCAGTGCTCGCAATAGTGGACCTACACTGCAAAACTGGTTAACAACTATAGAAGTACCACATAACCTAAAAATCTGTAGTAGCAGAAGTAAAAATAAAATTTAAAGAGGCTTCTAACTATATGATTATATCCCTTATAGCAAATGTATAATCAGCTTATTTTCAAAAGCAGTTATGACATCCACATTTATCAATAATAAAAATATAAAGACTTTCTATTGCAAGCGTAATAAACAACCTACACCAAATTACTTCCCTCTGCAACCCACCTGGGAAGGAATGTTGACCCTGATCCCTTGGTGCGGTGGCTGTCCAACATGTAGGTGCTGTGGCTGTTGCTGATAGTGCGTGACAGGGGGATGGTGTGGGGGCTGGTGGTGGGCAGGGTCTGAGGGGTTATAACTCTGCTGGGGCAACGTGGCCGCTGGCGTAATGATGGGACCCCCACCGGGTGATGCAGCAGCTGCAGCGGGCGTGGCTGAAACGCTGGTGTGTGCTGGGGCTGCCGAGGTGGAGGCAGCAATGAAGCTCTCCCATGACGACGCCATGACTCCACACCCGCTCTGCAAACACAGATATAAAAGTGTTTTTGAGTGTGGGTTCAGATGCACAGTACATTCTCTTCCCCCCATAAATCTTCTATGAGTACAAGCAATATGAAATATATCCTTTAAAAAAAATCTACATAATATTTACTAAAAACTAATAAAAAGATCATTTTCTTCTACTGCTATACAAGAACACTTTATAAAATTAAATAAACTAACAAGTTTTAAAAAGACCAAGTACATATAAAAGTTTGAAGATTTCATTAAAATATTCTCCAATTATTATCATAATTACCTGAAACTTTGTTGTATGTCTAATTTATGAGACAATGCTTATTTGCTCAATGAACTGAATAAAAAACTGAATGCTACCTGGAAATCCTCAAAGATCTTTTTAACTTATAACACACAAATTCATTCAAATTTACAAAAGTATCATACAAATATTTTAACAAAGCTTAAAAATAATAAAAAATACATATCAACCATCGAGTACCAAAAACAGTATCTGAATTATATGTGAAGTGCCTTATTTTAGCTGTAATTTGGGTCCACATATAAACCTGTTGCAGACAGGTGTCAACTTGTAGTTGACAGTCAAGTTTTTGGCCCAAGCCCCAAGCATCAATAATATGCTGACACTATATGGCTTTAACTAAGTAACTTGCAGGTGCACTAATGAGTACAGATGGTTGAGCATCATCCATGCTCATGCTGCAATACAGCCACTAAAGTTGGATGAAAACACTGATTATGTCATAATTTGTAAATAAACCCACTGGACACAGGGATGTACAGCATACATTAACTGAAATCACTAAATCATTAAACTAAATCATCACACATCACATGTCTACGCTCCTGCCCTCTGAAGCTCACTAAAAAGTTTGAAGAAGGGAGGTCCTCACATGCCGCTTTAGGTGTTTATATGA
>NC_051406.1:10625094-10627395 GCF_015228065.2 Penaeus monodon
CAGACTTAGTAAGATATAATGGCCCTATCTCTCCTTGCTGCAGATTAGATTTTTATGCCTAATAATGTTTGTTTCATTATGGCTTAGTAAGAACATCTATAAATATAAGTACTGTGTATACACAGTGTCCCTAAATCCATGTAAATAAGCAAAACCAAAAATGTATTTATGCTCCATAACCTTTACTGGCTGTATGAGAGTAATTATAAAAAATCAGTAATTAAGTCTTTACAGATTTTAAAATAATGGCACAGGTATTTCACACTTGGTCTACATCTACCAAACAATTAAACATATTTGATATCTACATATGAGCCTTATAAATCTAATTCTCCTAATATGAAGTTCATGACATTACATAAACTATTCCATAGGTTGGCCTGTATGACATTACGCAGTGGTTAGGAATGTAATAATTACCTATCATTTCCCTATTCTTAGAAAGAATTTTTTCAGTAACATGTTTCCTCAGTGAATTTTTGAAAAATGAACATTCTAAACACCTAAAATGATAATAAAATCAGTATAGGCATATTCACAGAACCATACAAATAGACTGATTCATGTAATCAAAGATTAGCCGGCTATCAACCACTTGCCTCTACAATATTACACATCTCACATGTATGCTTAAAAACACCAAAGCTAAGATTGGGAAGGTAATCATATAGAATAAGACTGCATGGAGATTAAGAAAAACTAATGTATTGGTCATAATACACAAAAAATAATATATGCAAAGTAAATGCAGGCCTAGAAATGCTTATCAACGTCAATAGATGCGCGCATGAAATGATACCATGACCTCTGCATATATCATTCCAACAACAGTCGACACACCTCTAACATGTTAAACAAATGCCAGTGTTTTGTAAAAAAAAAAAATTTAATTATACACTTTTTGTGAAAGCTCCATTTCATTTATTCAATTAGCTGATTTTGGGGGGTTGCTTTCTAAATTACAGAGACTCATATTAATAGCTCCTTCACAAAATACTTCTTTTGCATACTCAAAATCAGACTTTCCTGTGTTGCAGAAAACAAAATAGACATTAATTCAGGAATTATATTGATAAATTTCAAAACAATAAAACAAACTCAGAAATTTAAGGCTTCAATTTATTAATGTCATGAACCACATAAATTTGCATTTTTTCCTTCATATTCTGATTTTGTTTAACGCTAAATGAATCTGAGACAAAAACCTTACATTTGCATGACAGTAAGAGTCTTCCGAATTCCGAGAAAAGAGCATTATAGGCCTCATAGCTGAAGTGAAACACTCAAAGTCTCTTCAAATTCCAGACAGCTATAAAGCAGCCGCCTAGATATTTCTTGTAATGGATGTAAAGTATCTACATAGACCAGAAAACATCACTGGTTCATTTCTAAAGTGCAAGGCCAAGCCTGTCAATGATGATTAAATAAAAATAGGCGTAACCGTTTCTGTCAAGACTCAAACGTAAACAATGTTACAACAGATGCCGATTGTATTTTCATCGGCATTCTTCCGTATCCAGACGCCAATCCACACTTATCTAGTTCCTACATGACCAGCGCGCTACATAGAATCGGTAGATATGCAAACTTACTTGTGTTGAATGGAATTAACGCACCTAAGTCATGAATTTCGGTGGAAATTTTGACACACACCCAATCGGAAAGACGCCATCAGTTCCCTAGGCTCGTTCAGGGACGCAACGCTGGCTGTGACTTGGGCTTCCTCGCGTCCACGGTAATTATCTATCGCTAAAATAAAACCCTGTCTGTCACTCTACTAATCCTCCAAACTCCTAAATATTTATATTCAACCATATGAAAACCACAATCCATTCCAACCTAATCTTACTAATAATACCATCTATGGCAATGGAATATTCCCTAAGGCAATCGGACGGAGATGGTGATGTCATAGTCACGTGACATCAAATTCGATCCAACAACTCCGAAAGGGTTAAAAGAGTCGCCTTCTGCGCATGACGACCCAGAGCGGGAAGTTTGAATGGGATAGAGCTCGCACGTGATATAGTAAGTGTTTTGAATATTTTTTTCTGGCTTTTGAAATGCAGGTTGTGGTTAGTTGCTGTATCTTATGTGCATTGATGATTAGTTCTTATTGGAGATTATTTTGAAATATGTTTTCTAGTTACAGTTATCGAATATTAAAGATTCAGGCGAGTGAACATCGCAAACTATTCTGGAATTGCGTCAAATATGATTCAGCTTAAGATTGTGTTCTTGAGGTTTCACAGTAAAAAAAATTATCTTTCTTTAAATAAAAATGGTCATTTTTGTCTTGTA
>NC_051406.1:10634207-10635036 GCF_015228065.2 Penaeus monodon
GATCTAAATTTATTTTCATGTTCTGAATAATTGTTTCAGACTTGCAAGACTGAAGCTCAAAGTCCTTAAAATATCAGTAACAACTTACTAAAAAAGTTTCTGTTTCATAATTTTACTTACAATGAATGCAAAGTGTAGTTGTCCATAATATGCAACACAGAAATCTTGAAGAAGCAGACAAAAAAAAAGAGAAATAGTGGAGGGGAAAAAAAAATTGTTTTTAACCACAATTTATATGGTAATATTATGGCAATCAAAAATTTCAAAGGAATACTTTACATTTATTAAAGACATTGTCTACATTTTCACAACATAACACATGGTTCAGTAGACTTTCACACTTGTTATACAAAGCATAATCATGACTAGGCCAATAGTAACATATGCCCCATTAATAATTAAATATTCTTTGGGTAATCAAACTACAGCTGCAGACATGCAGCCAGACTCTGAATATTCAACTGATGTATAAATCCTAACATCAGTAACAAAAGCTGAACCATTTTGATATGATATAAAAGTATAAGGCTTTTTGCATCTACATTGTAATAAAATTAGAAAAACCTTTGATTCATTAACCATCATCCCCGTCATATATTACTCTATCTCGACTATTAGAGTTCTCAAAACAAATATACATTCACTGCTTTCTTAACCATTATCTAATTCTGAACTGAATCCCTAGCAATCTAGTAATCCTTTTTGATATAACATCATCAATATTGTTTACATAACTATGCACTTTTCTGGATGACAAGCCCCTAAAATGGAGTGTTATATTACATTCTTAGTAAAGAATTTCCCACTCATTTTGCAAACTTCCATGTTT
>NC_051406.1:10635687-10636854 GCF_015228065.2 Penaeus monodon
CCATTTTGTTCCTTTCCAATGATAGCAATTTCAGTATAAGAAAACTCCTTTTCAATTATCTGATTCACACCCTTGACTAACTGGTGAAGAGTGACGAGATATCATGACGGTAAATAATCAGAGACAACAGGTGATGCCTTATTTCATAATAAGTCCTGATCACTGTGATGAGAAATCATGCACACTACCACAAGCCAGACAATTACCCAGGCAAGGAGTGCTCGCCCTAATGAGAGCCTGTCTCACCCAACTTTACTAGAAATTCTACCCGTTACTGGGTTAATCTAGCTATATATATTCAGATAAATCATCAAATCACAGAAATTCATATTTTCAATTATATAATAATGTCCATACACAGAGAAACAAAATATAATAGCACAGCCATTATGGTTATTATATCATTGACATTAAAAAAGCATAAACATGTCAGATCATTAAGGTAATCAGTAGACAGAGAGCACTTTTGATCAGTAATAATAATAGTATTCTAAAAAAACAATCCTGACTCTTGTTTACCCTGAATTCACACCAATGATGCCCTATATAGCAGAAGAAGCATATGCAGTTGTCTCTCACTAAAAACTGAAACTGATTCTTTAAAAATGGTAATATACACAAAACATATATTTATGATCATAGAGAAATTTGGCCAATTCTTGTAATTAATGGAAAATGGTACACAAGAGTTATACTATAAAATCTGTTTTGTTCGCAGAAAGATTATCACACGAATCCCCACACTTTTGAACACCGATTATATTCATTTATGCAGACAGCACCATACTGTTCCTTATGTCATAACCATATAAATAAACATGCACTCCTTAGAGGTGGATAAGTTTTAAATAAACATTATTGGAAGGAAGGAAGCACTCTGTTAAACATCTGCAAAGTCATTATAGACTTCTATGAAAATAGTGGGATTATATATAAGCAAATTGGCCTCTATTTCCCTACTAATATGTCACTGCAATAAATCAGATCATATGTCCACAGACATTCATGTGTATGTATATCTATATATAGTAGATTACTGTGTCTTAAGTATGCTCAATGGATATCACCTTCTTGTGTTGATGAAAAAAGAGACATTACAACAATAATAAATAAATAGCTTGCTATATACAAATGCACACAAATATACATAAATCTATAAACATACCC
>NC_051406.1:10637085-10637864 GCF_015228065.2 Penaeus monodon
TGCCTTATAATATAAAAATAAAATTATACAAGGATAGGTGCATTCCCATATACACAACCATAATTTAACACCTCATAAGCAAGAGGCATGATGTGCTCCATAACCACTTTTCACTATCACTTTCTGTGCGTTGTTTGTGTGTGCAAATAATATACATAAATAAACGTCTGTGAGGAGCCTCAATTAATTTTCTTTATGGAACGTATTGCACATGAACACAATAGGTCTGTCACATTCCCAATTGTTAATAACATAATTACATAAAAATAGACTTCTTTAGTCAAGACATATACTTTTCTTTAAATATATCCATATTTACATTAACTCCAATTTGTACAATGCCCAAATCTTGCAAAATAAAGACTTTTTGTGTGTCCATTCACAACCACTGTCTTCAAATTACACTAACATGATAATATCAGCTACAGATTTTCATAAAATGTGCAGCTACAACCTTCTTTTTCTTTTGGCACCATCATTTTTCTTAGAAACTACCACAAATATCCACCAGGGTCTCTTGGGACAACCTTGCCATTAATCAGCCATTTACCTTTCACTGGCAACTATTCCCTTCCCCAATGTTAAAAGTGTAGAACAAAGGCTGGTCATGGAAGTGGTGAAGGTTGTCAATGTGGCGGATAACACGACCCTGGAGAAGCTGCCGGCCATATTTGATGGCATCAGTACGGTCTCGAGCCAGTCCAACCATCAGTAGCCAATCGACGAGTTCCTTCCCTCCGAAGACTGCTGGCAAGTTCTTAAGTCTCCACCTGATATGG
>NC_051406.1:10637896-10638350 GCF_015228065.2 Penaeus monodon
GATGTGTTGATATATAACATGACGAATATGGAAGAAAAAGTACCAGACAATCTTTTGAAATTCATCAATCTATTCTTTTCTTAGAACCAAAAGCCATATCCAGTTAACAGATATCATCAGCAAGAACAAGAACAAGAACAGACAAAAAACTTTCCCAAATTCTACTATAGAAAAATTTGACTGATAAATATATAATGATGTAAATTCAATATGCCAAACAATACCTTCTGTCCCTGACTATGTCTTTGATGCACTTGTCCATGTGGTATGTTGTGAACTGATCGCACGTCTGTCTGGTTAATGAATCAAGGTCATTCCATGTTGGGAGTTTGACTGTTGCCGCCCCATGACACATGCGTCGCCACCTGAAATAAATGGTTTTGTACACTCCTAGTGATACTAAGATCATGAAAGTCAGATCACAAAATAACCAAAATGTAATCAGCTAACTGCT
>NC_051406.1:10638423-10640399 GCF_015228065.2 Penaeus monodon
TGTGAGTGTGTTAACACTAACCACTTCAGGAGAGGCATGACGATCAACTTGGAGTCAAGGCCAAAGATAGCTGCTGTGAAGAATGCTTGTCCAAAGTTTAGGACAATGTCCAGGAAGACCAACTCAACATAAACACCATTAACTTCTTCTGTTACAAGTGTCCACATACACAAAGCAAAGCCCTGCAAAAGAATATAAGGTTTGAATGTGAATATCAAAAGTAATTTCATACTGTTTAAGCAGGAAGCATCATTTCACCTTCATATTAAATACACTTACTGATTCTTCACTTATAGTTCAAAAAGCTTCTAAACTGAATGAACAGGCAAGCCTTAATACTTTTGCACTCACCACTATCATGGAGCCACACAAGAAGAGTAGCAGGACCACATGCCTCATCATCTGGAACTCATCATCTCGATCACGGACAATCGTGGTTTCTTCAGGTTCAGTCAGCTGAGCAGAAGATACATGACGCTGGACAATGTCAGAAATATCGTCCCTCTCTCTTGACTCATTGCGATAACGATTTCCTGTACTTAGTTCATCATGAGGACTGAAAAGGCTGTAAAGGTGCAGTTAAATGTTAGTTAATATTATAATTCATGTGTAAAATGTTGTTATAACTAGTCAATAACATAATTAACAACAAGCAAAATAGTTGTAACAAAAAATACATAACAGAACCTATTCACAATATGCTGTTTCAGGGTATATTATCTCACACATCTATCAAAAGTAAGTAGACTCCTAGAACACTACAAAAACAGTAGTAGGAAAAGCACTAATAAAAATACCATTGGCAAAGGATGGGGAAAAAAAAAGAGCAAGAATAAACTACAGAACAGAGTATATGACTAATCCAAAAATCTTCACTGACCTATCACTGTCTGAAGACAGCTGGTCCTCAAACTGTTCTGGGTCTCGGGCATAGTTTACCATTTCTTCCATGTCTACTATTGAAGAGCCATTTAACACACCATTGCTTGCTGAAAAGGCAGTAAAGTTTATGAATGTCTGAATAGAACACACTACAAAAAATACAAGTATATTATGGAAAATATATCAAACAATAAATTATTCTCCTTCATCTTACACAGATAAAGAAACATAGCTTCCATTTACTCACTCAATTTTGGCCGTTCAACTGTGGATGATCGAGGAGAACTTTGTGCCGAGCTTCGTGCAGAGCGAGAACCTCTTCGATCATCTGGGTCATCCAGATTAAGTAGAGATTCATATTGTGCATACCGCTTCTCATGTCGCTGGTGGAGTATGAGGCACACCATTGTTGCTGTGGACAAGATGTGGTTCTCATGAGCACTGATCATATTTAGCATTATATCAGAAAATGCCTTCATTGAAAGATTTCAAATTATATGACCACAAAACTCATAAGTGATAAAGAGCTTCAGAGATTTTTACTTACTGAAAAGACTAAACCAAAGGAGAAGTAAGGCAACCACAGCCTGTGCTGAGCCATACTGAAAGTTTGGGTCATGTTTATCAGCTACATCTGTCTCCTGCTGAACCATCAGAATCAGCACTGTCACAAGGATGCCGGGCAGCCTAGAAAACATAAAATATATGTATATTTTAACATTGCTTTCTTTTTTTAATATATATCAATAATATCATTTCATCTTTCTAAACTTGAACCTTGCAGTACTACTCACCCCCATCCAATAATAGCAAGGAAAGGCCTGAGTCGAAGCACAAAGCACAGAGACCGCCAGCGCAGAAGGAAAAGTGTAATGGCCAGGATTGCCGTCCACAGGCGGGATGAGAAAACACCCCATGAAAAGAGCACAAATTGGAGATACAGCTTCCATGTATGGTTGCAGTCCATCACTGACCACAGCAAGGCACCTAAAAGGAATAAAACATTGCTTAATAATTATCAGTAATAACCAATTTTAATGAAACATGATTCTTAACAAGAAAAAAATTACTTTAACTTATCTAATCATGCAGTG
>NC_051406.1:10640528-10641016 GCF_015228065.2 Penaeus monodon
TCCAATTATCACATCACTTACCTATGCATGCCACACCCTGAGACAACGACAAACACAGCGTGACAAAATGAGGGACTTTACGCCACTTCCGACTCAATGAAAAAATGATCAGTACCCACACCTGGAAAAATATAATTGAAATGCTTATTCTTGGCTTCTGATGGTTCCTTCCTTTAACAGAAAGAAGGCACTGAGTATCATGCACATTATCTTCACATGATCCTTGGATGAAAGTCAAATGAGAATTTCCACACTTTTGCTAAGATATATTGATTAAATAAGATCTAAATCACATTGCATACTATTTGGTCCTGGGTATAGTTTACTTACAGCACATATGAGTCCAATAATGCTGACATTGAAAAGGATTGACTCCAACTCCTTCACGTAGTCCAGGGGGTTGATCTTCACAAGGGTGACCATCTTTGCAGACACAAACATCAGAGGAGCAGAGAGGAAGGTGCACGCAACCATTGCACTGGCCATCT
>NC_051406.1:10641088-10641336 GCF_015228065.2 Penaeus monodon
GCAAGCAAGCAAACACTTTAACAATCTGCCCATATAGAAAAAATAATTTCTTACCAGATCAACAGCAACATTATAATGTGATGCAAACACAAAGACCCCAGGAGCTGTCGGGAAGGTGCCGTAGAGGAACCCATAGTTGCTGTAGTCTGCTGTCTCATTCGTAGAAGCTCCGGGCTGCAGCAAGCTCACCACTTCCCTTGTGACCAAGGGGAGGATCAACCTGAAATGTTTTTTACATTGTAATGTAC
>NC_051406.1:10641388-10641568 GCF_015228065.2 Penaeus monodon
CACTTTAGCTATATCAAGTTGCTAGCCCTGACAGTTACTGAAGACAAATACTTACGTTTTTGTGGCAATAAGGATGCCTGGCACAACCAGTCCTGATCCTCTCAGGGTCTGGACTTTCCCCACCATCCTCAGGCCAAGGAGAAATAGGGCTGAAGCAGAGAAAGCTTGACCCATCACCTG
>NC_051406.1:10641708-10642061 GCF_015228065.2 Penaeus monodon
ATCTCTCTCCAAGCAGATGAAGAAGTATAAAATACCAAGCTTGAACACATACCTTCAAGATTCCTTCAAGGATATTGGGCAATTTATGGTCAAAGATGAAATTTCCAACAATGCCCATGGCAGTCATGAGCACAATTGGGTTTAGGAGAACGTCTCGGACAATATACAACACCATCTGGCAGCCATTCTCTTTTCGCCGAGTAGAACTGCCTTCCTCTCCCTCTTGGCTGCTTTTGTGGCGTTTTCCGATCTTTGATGAGAAGAGAGGGTATAATGAGCTAAACTTTTTATGATCTTTTTCAAGTTTAATCTACTTCTCTGATAACAGGATTCCATAGCATAATGTTAATGAC
>NC_051406.1:10642103-10642880 GCF_015228065.2 Penaeus monodon
TATCAAAGTACCGCAAAATAAGTCTGATCTTTAGAAATGTTCAGTAGACTACCTTAGATCTAGCTTGAAGATTCAAAAGCTAAGTGAACCCAAATGTAAGAAGCACACAAAACAAATCTAAGGGCTTACCTCCATGAATATAAAACCAATGGGGTTTAGGAAGACCAAAGATATTGGAGCTACCAGATATAGGTAGGAAGCAAATTCTGGATGACTCTTTCCATACAGTGCAGCAACTGTTGGTAAATAAGTATTATCATTAATAAGAGGGACGGATTCTATTGATAAGCAAGCTTCAAACACAGTTTTTACTTCCACTTAAAAAGTTTAAACTACAATCCTTTTAGCATAAAAAAGGAGGTTTATGATAACAGAAACCATTATATTTGCAGAACATATAAAAAAAAAAGATATTAACTCATAAAAAAATTCTGACACAAAAATTTCCAATCTTGCAGTGAGAGAGAATCATATCTAAACAACATGCATATAAGCAAACAAATAAATAAAGACAGCAGCACAAAACAAAATCTAAAAATCATGCAGATACAACTTACTAATTGGATATCCCAGAGCGAAGTCATTACTCTGCGTACAAAAGATGGCAAAGAGACCAGCTTTGCCAAAATCCATCGGGCGGTGTACAAGAAGCGTTATCAGAATCACCAAGAAAAACACCGTGGCTTTCGAGATGCAGATGGATAGCAAAAAGAGCCAATTCACAGAACTGAAACAAAATATATGTCCTAATGAGTTATAAGTCATATGTTAACTAAG
>NC_051406.1:10643220-10643730 GCF_015228065.2 Penaeus monodon
GTGTCTCTGGAACTAAGACTTTCTGGCTGTCTATGAAAATGTAAGTTTGGTTTACTGTTCCTTTTCTTGAATTGGTTCTTTTACAAGTGTTAGGATTTGATGTAAATATAGGTAGCATATCAACTACTTTGAAAAAACTTTCAAAATTAAGATCTAGTTCAGAATTCTTCCTAATAAGTAATGATCTCAAAATCTAAAAAAATTTTTTTTTTATCTACATAAACATTTCATTTGAAAAAAACAAACAAAAAAACTTGTTGAAACGTATGCAAATTTATAATACATAATAGCTACTAGGAGAGAGAAAGATAACTGAAAAGAAGGAATTACTTGCTTTGTAAAAGAAAGACATCTTCAGAGGTGCTTACCTGAAGTCTAACTGAGCCATAGACATGAATATTAACGAGGGCAAAGAAAACGTGCCGACGAATGTGTTGAGGCCCTTCGACTCCGTCTGCGATATGAGGTTGCCCCTGCCAGCCAAATATCTGCCATGTAAAGAAAGAAGTG
>NC_051406.1:10643870-10644244 GCF_015228065.2 Penaeus monodon
TACAATTCCATTATTAAAAATATGAACCAGCTCTCTTCACTGAGCAAATTGAAGCCTGCTTTGACCCAGCCTAACTCCAGCCAACTTTTACTTACCCACACAAAATAATGACAAAGCATTCAATGACAGCTGGGTAGAGGTTGGAGAAGGCCACGCTGGAGAGGTCGGTGCTATCCTCCTCCAGGAAAGGCACACCAGTCGAGCCTCCTCCCGCCACCGAGCCATCTTCTGTTGCATTCATTTTTAGAAATTCTAGCTGCCCATAGCCCTGGAAGCATGAAATAAACTAGTCAGATATATTTTGTCTGCCTAATGTGTCTTTCTCCTTCTTTTATAAAAAAAAAAAAAAATATTATAACTCCTTTTCCATCTTC
>NC_051406.1:10644543-10645103 GCF_015228065.2 Penaeus monodon
TAGCTTAGTAATTCAGTATCAAAATGTTGATGTGCAATGTTAGATAGTAATTACCAAGGCCTTACCCCCTTCGAGTATCACTCAAACATAACACCATTACACTACAGAAATACAAAAAACTCACACAAAAGAATGAAATCCATACTGCCAGTCTTATGATACGTTTTAAGGATTTTGAATAAGCCATTATTCAATCCCATCACTGACCCTTTCATCTCACACTCTTTCTTTTGTTCCTTTCACTTCTTCAATAAACATATGTTATCAGTGTCCAAGATGCCATCAAATAACAGTTACATCACACTACATATACTTTATAACGCAGTCTCTGACGATATGTTCTTATATGGAAAAAATCTGAGACATATTATGCACTAACTTTCTCTCTCAACAAATTTCAAGATGTTTCTAAAAATGCTTTTGAATCTGGAGGTATGCCACTGCAACATGTTACACATACAGTGATTTTCCTAAAACTGAAGAGAGATGAATGCATGACCTTGTAAATCCAGTTCCCCAGTTGCCAGGTAGATCTTTAAGAATCTCATATGGAAACATGA
>NC_051406.1:10645154-10646599 GCF_015228065.2 Penaeus monodon
CACATTTCCTTCTTGTGATCTTTGATTTTTTTTTACCAGAAGCTTATTGTCATGATATATAGAACTCTTTTCATCAGACTTTCACTTTTCGACATGGCATATATTTCTTGTCATGCTCAATTTTTTGAGGTAAGCATTACATTACACCTCAAAAAATATCCTACCAAATTTATTTTTAAAATCTGCATTCATCTCTTTTTATCATTATTCTTTTGACACAGATTAACTGCTCAGAAAAATCACTTACGAACTTTGTAACGTATTTCCATACAATTTTTCAACATTTACCAATCACTTTCCATATGAACTTTTTCTCTTAATTTCCTTGTCTGTCTTCTATCCTAATCCACTTCAAGCTTGCTGTTATTTATAGCAAAAGTTCTACAATCAATTGCAATCAATGAGTGTCACGATGTCCAGTGACCACCACAGCCTCCACGCTTCACGCAACAGTAAAGGCCAACAATCCTTTTCATATATACCATATTCTTGCAAGATGGGTTGAACTAGTAACAGCAACAGTAAATTTTCAAGAAACAAATACAAGCTCAATCTTGCCTGAAAATTTATTGGCCTTTGCCAAAGTGCTGACATGCATGGATGCTTTGCTGATAACCTCACGACCAATATTAAGACTGGTCTCTTCTAAGTTTTCATGCTACCATTTACCATACCATTAATCACTGTGACTATTATCACATATCTAATATTGAAAAACTATACGCGAAGAATATTATCGTAATCCCACTGCCGTTATACAATTTTGCAGTATACTGCCTAAACAGGAATATGAGGTTGATTAGTCTTTTTTGTATACTCAAAATATGATGTATGATGATAGAACGGCACACAAACAAGTAAATTCTGTAAATTTAAAATACTGCCACATGTGCCAGAAGACAAGAAGACAAGATATCTAAAATAAAAAAATATATATACCAAAAGGAAATGCAGGGAAAAAAGTAAAGAGCAATAATCTATCTGGCTCAACAGATTACGATTACACATCTAATTCACATCCTTCAGCAAGTTACACTGGAAATTAGTAATAACCAGAATAGTTCTTACACACAATACAGACCACCAACCTACATTAAACTGCCGTATATAAATAAAACTCTACTGACATTCTTCCTTAAAATCCTATAATATCAGCATTAATACTTACAACAAACCCTTACAACATCAGCATTTTTACTTTTATAAAGCCTACAGTATCAGTATTAATACCGATATCTGATAAGGCAACTCTTGTAACAATAAACCAGTAACCCTTTTCCAAGGTTGTGTCATATCAATGGCTTATTCACTGTGCATATCGTGTTGTTAAAGTGGATTACAAGTGCATGTCTTCCCCGATATGCAATGGAGAAGAAGTAAAATGGGGAAATAACGTTAACAATGTGGTAAAAATAACGTAAAATATGGCATATGCTGAAGTACCG
>NC_051406.1:10646635-10646846 GCF_015228065.2 Penaeus monodon
AGCATCAACTTACAACTCTCACTAATCCATTCTTATTCAAAACAAAGCAAAAAAATCCACAAACTTCATCTAACACTCTCTTCAAAACACGAAAAGACAGCAAATTACACTTTCCACAGCCGCACACGCACCTACAACCCCCGGAGTGTGTGGAGAGGAGGATTCACGTAAGCAATTTGCAATTCCATTCTCACATCTCTGCGATCGGGAG
>NC_051406.1:10647136-10647424 GCF_015228065.2 Penaeus monodon
TCAACAAACTGAATAGAGCAGAACACCTGCTAATCCATAATAGTGTGTACCTACGTGAGGTGAGGCTACCTGAGTGCATGTTTATTTTATAGATTCACCTTATTACATTTACATTCATTATTTTGAAGGGTATCCGGTGTCATTATCCTGATAAATATTTATATGATTATTTAGACAAAAACAGTGCTCTTAGCTGTCCTTAAGTCTCCTTTAATTAATAATATGGACTTCCTGTTGTAAGTATCGGGGTCATACAAGTTGTTGATGACGGTCATTATCGCCATTGCC
>NC_051406.1:10647959-10648361 GCF_015228065.2 Penaeus monodon
TTTCACTCTCTCCACCCTCCCTCATTACCCCCCATCCCCCTCGCCTCCACCCTCTGCACCCTCCCTCATTACCCCCCCATCCCCTTCACCTTCACCCTCTCCACCCTCCACCACCTCCCTCACTTCCCCCTCCACCACCTCCTCTTCATCTCCCAACAATTCTCCATCACAACTTACCCGACTGTTGGGGAGGTTGAGGTTGGTTTCCAGGTTGGCAACGCTGGATAGCTTGAGGCGGCAAGGCAGTGGCAGATCAAACACTCCATAATGGAACACCTGCGAATGAAACCACATGGAATAGTGTTAAATGCTTTGTTTATTCGTCATAGATTGGGAAATTATAGAGTAAATTACTTTATATATATTGAGAACTCGTGTGCTGTGCTTCATAAAGTAAATTTG
>NC_051406.1:10648872-10649044 GCF_015228065.2 Penaeus monodon
CACGTTCCAGAACAGAAGAGACAGTAAGACAGTGCACAATCATTTTCTCCATATATCATAATCTCGTCTTACCTTGTCGCAACTGAAGACCATGATTTGAATATTTCTGAATGCATTCACGTGTTGGAACTTATTCTTTGTCGGAAGGAATATGCTATTTCGTTTTTTCCAA
>NC_051406.1:10649089-10650238 GCF_015228065.2 Penaeus monodon
CTGTATAACAAATCACATTCATCATTAATTCATCGGTAAGTGTTATCTGAATATTAACTAAATCATGAATTTATACTTCTCTGTATTTTACGCATATATGTATATTTTTTTCGTAAATAATAACAATATCTCCCCTTTTCAAAAATTGCATGTACTCTTAGTCATTTTATATTTTTCGCACCTTTCGTATAATTTGTCTTTATATTTTTTTCTTTCCTCAGTCACCTTTTTTTTCTTTGTTTCCCTAAAAACTAACATTTAACCGTTGAGCAAGCGTTATACAAACTGTAGACGAATAAAGTGCAGTGAACCTCTTCAAATTCTGCCAAGGAAAGCACGTGGTTTCGTAAAGTAAATATTGCTCTCTGATAATGACGAATGCTATCTTTGGATCATTTTTCGTCCTCTAGATATATCTGTTATCTGGGACAAGCATGTTTCTATATTTACTATAAGAATGTTCTCGTGTCTTCCTGGCGTAGTGAAATTGTTATCTCATGTGCCTTACAAGTTATAAATAGATTGTTGGCTGAAGTACTGAGGAAGACACTGATCATAATTAAAATCGACCAAAACCGACTCTTTCATGATTATCGACGAAGAAATAATAAAAAGATTATTATTTGACTAAGGGCAAGAAACAAGGCATTTTTTCGTTCAGATGTCTTGTCATTAATGTATATAATCCTGCGTAATTTAACATCAGGCTCTATCGTTACTTCCGGCCTAGAGAAAAAGTCATGTAAGAAACATATGTTTTTGTGTCTCCGTGTGCTTGGTGCGCCGCCATCTTTATTATGAACGCTATCATTGCCGCACTGCTTTGTTGGTGCAACATTTTCATACTAGACATGTAATTATCTTTGGAATGAAGAGTGAACGGGCAAGATATGTTTGCGTCATGTAATCCTCGGGTATACTCATGTTTAAGATAATTGAACACTAATATTAAGAGTCTGGTGTTCTCCCCGAAGTTATTCTGCGTTCGGCCCAGCTGAGCATGACGCCATTGCAGCTGGGTAACAAGAGCGGTGCGATAGACGGTTTTAAAGAACTGAAAAATTAAAAAGGAAAATGACACACCAATAAAAGCTAAAATAAATCGTACCGCTTCGGATTCATCTGGATTCTTAAGTCAGTGAATATGAA
>NC_051406.1:10650317-10650958 GCF_015228065.2 Penaeus monodon
TATCGCTGCACGTGTATCTGAAATGTCCAGATTTATTTTTTATCCGTATTGTGGCTGCGCTTCATTTTATCTGCGCTCAGACGTTACTGTGCTCGTAATTTTGTTCAGTCACAAACTGGAGATTCCGCATAACACTAAATGTGACATCAAAGGTGACGCATAAGGATATAAAGATACCTGTCTGTATCACACGACCGTAGACACAGATCGAAAAAATATTGAGCTTACGATGAAGAATTAACAACAATGGCATCTTCGAAAACACGAGACGCAGATCGTCATCTCACGTGACCACGAGACTAAGCAACAATTATCTTATCATGTCTTTCAATCGGTCATCGTTAACATCTACGTGATCACGGGGCATAGCTGATAGAAACTATTAAAAAAAATGATAGCATGGTTGCTATCAAAATACCCTACCCAATCATAAACTACTAGCCAATTTCTCCCTCTCCAAAAATATCTAATAATATCATCAAATAATCAACAAATATAGGTATCGTTTCAGAAATGCATTAGCGAGACACCCTAAGTCCTCCTATCCTTTACAGTTACAACCCTACACTGCACCTCGCTACCAAGAGCAGATTGCAGCCTCGGGGTACCACACGTGTCAGAATAGGGGGCGTGGGATGAAT
>NC_051406.1:10651205-10651324 GCF_015228065.2 Penaeus monodon
AGGAACTAATAGAAAAAAAAAATCAGAGAGTGAAAATGAGAGGTAGAGGATAGAGGACAGAGAAGAATTGAATAGATGAAAAGAGAAATAGACAGATAGACCAAAAAAGTGAAAGAGGA
>NC_051406.1:10651367-10651507 GCF_015228065.2 Penaeus monodon
AAGATGGCGATGGACTCCAGCTTGGGGGAGGGGGGGGGGTTGAAGACAGCAGAGTCGGTGGTCACGTGAGGAGATCACTTGACTCTGCCTTGCACGTGAACTGGTGCTTGGGTTTTCTGTTAACTTCCTGTTTGGACTGA
>NC_051406.1:10651574-10652422 GCF_015228065.2 Penaeus monodon
AATGTTGCCAGATCCTTTCTTTCATTAGGCCACAGTATTTTGAATTTTAAATATGGTCTTTTTCATAATCCCGGTTTCTAGTTGGTCAAATATTATATATTTGTAAATGCAGCTTTCGTTGCATTTTACGCCTTATCTATGCAGTTCTGAAATATGTATGTCAAAACGAGTAACTAGAGTTTTTGGTCTGCTTGTCAAAATATTTAAGGATATCCCAAATGGCTTTTGTAGCTGCGCACAGTTCCTTAATGACAAATCACCTTATTCTACCAGTTCCTCTCTGGAACTCCTTCGTTTTCAGCACAATGCTAAAGTACAACAGTTCAAATATTGGATAGAACAGAGCTTTTATATAGCATAGTCTGAGTCGAGTTTGTGTGTTCGTATGTCAGCCTTGTGTAAGAGTTTACATAAGATTCTCTTGGGCTCACGCCATTGGTCCAGATCCCAGAGCACATGTGACGTCATCAACCGTAGGCTAAGTGGGAACCTAAGCTGTTTTTTCATCATGGATAACATTCGGTCTTTGCTGGAAGTAATTGTTTGTACGGGCCCTGTAATACAATCATTGTCGTTTTATTATTCTGCATGTGTATAATGCTTTCAGAATTCGAATTCGCATCCATTTTTTCTTCTTCTTCGCATAATCTGTCTATAAATTGATTTCTCGTATACCAATGAAGGGCCACTTACCACAAAAGATCAGTATTCGCTAACTGTTGAAAGCAGGGCCTGGCTCGAGTCTTAGATGAGAAAAGCTGATATGAAGGACACCATATCAGCAACAACTTATGGTCAAGGCTACCAACTTATTTCTTAAACTTCTGGAAAACTGGGTATGAGCACCC
>NC_051406.1:10652843-10653424 GCF_015228065.2 Penaeus monodon
TCTAGAGAAACGCAGACAGAAAGGAAGATAACTGATGGGCGTAACGGTGAGCTTTTATTACCTGAGTGCCACAACCGGAACCTCAGTGTGGAGCCAGTGTAAGCCGGCAAAGGAAAGGGTCTTCTCAGTAATTACCACATGGTAGCCATGACCCATAAGCTTCCCATAGGTTGTAAACGATTGCGTGGCGTCATCAATACAAGAGTACTAATAAGATTCGCGGAAATTTCACTTGAGTGCCATCGCTTTCCATTAGTAAAAGAAATGTTCATTCACGAGAAAGAGAGACCATTCACGAATACGAATTATGCCACGTCATGCATCACCATTTTATGACTAATACTCCCCACATTTAACACCATGGTCGCTGGCAGCTAAAATAAATGAAAGGACTCGAGTAACAGGTAGTACCGGAGACGCACCTTTCCGGATAGGACCAGAGCCCACACCTTTGCCACCTTTCTCCGGCGGGAATGGAAGGGACGGGCAGAGGGGCCAGTAGCACGCCTTCCTGTTGACGTCATGGAGTAGAATCCCTTACGAGAATCCAACTTTGAGCTCAGGCGTTAAATCCTTTTGGT
>NC_051406.1:10653730-10653944 GCF_015228065.2 Penaeus monodon
AACATCCCGACCGAACCGTAGCAGCCGCATGCACAGTTTCACTCCTTTCGCCGAAGCTGCTGTGCATAGAAAGCTGGAATAGAAGCCTGACCCAGATCGAGGTCAAGGATCTCTAAACTCTAGCAGCTGCAGACATGCTGCCGCAGAGGAGAAAAAGACAGGGCATACACGTCGGCGGCGAGGGTTCCTGGGAGCCTCACCAGAGAAGGCAAGA
>NC_051406.1:10655440-10657111 GCF_015228065.2 Penaeus monodon
TTTTATCTACGTATTTTTGATCTTTGTCTTCGTCCTTGCTTGAAGAACCCTTAGTTCGAAACCGTATCTTGGAAGATGAGTGTTTTACAGATAGCAAGCAAGGGAGAAGCAAGATAATACGGAAAATACGACTGAAATACCGAGAGATTGTGTGCTATTATCAGATTACACCGTATAAACCCTAGTTCATGTTGATTAACATATCCACGGAACTGTTTATTCAAATAAGATATATTAATGTAACTTTTGCAGCGTTATAAATAGCTATGTAACAGTATCAGTACTATTGTCTTGTCTCCTTCGCAATACAATGTCGAATGAATAAATGATAGAGCTTATAATTTCTAAACAGGCATATTTTTCTGTTCATATAAGTATACTCGTAAAAATCTACATTCATAGCATTCAACTACTCTTGGAATAATATGTCCCTAGAATGATTTCTCGGTGTTTGCTCAAATCGCGCACAGATGTCTCTGCAATATCCCAAGGCAGCATCAAGGAGTGAATCCGAAATCGAGCTCGGCGGTGCAAACGCAGCCGTAAACTTTTTGTTTTCTTGTAATTTATTTTTTACTTCTTCCGGATCTTAAGTTATGAAAACGTCACAGGAAGCATCATGAATAGACAGTGGCCGCTGTCGAAAATATAAAAAGCAAACTTCTTTCATAACCCAATGCATATATGCGCTGTTTGCGCGAGACATGCTGAAAGGAATACCCAAAACAGAACCTGGTACATAAGCAACGCGGAGGAAAGCCAGAGAATATCATGCACTTCGCATACAAGAAGTCCTTATGTGTGCATGCTCTCAAGCCACGTGATGTCTATAAACGAGTCATCTCGTCACGATAACGTGACCCTGAAATTCCGGTATGTGATCCCTTGCATAAACATGTCGAACGGCGGGTTATACAAGAAAACAAATTGTAAGCAGTTTTCGCCTTTCCCGCCCTGTGTGGTAAAAGGGTCGCCGACTAGCCTGGATCTTCGTCTGGTTCCTGTCTGACAGGCTGTTCTACCTTTGAGTTACAGAAAAGGAATCCTTCATTTCCAGAATCAGCAACAAGAAGGGCAACGAGGATTCACGCATGGTACCTAACCGGCGAACGAAGCCATCCATTAATCTACGTGACCGCAAACCACACACGCCGGTAAGAGAGAGAAAAAGGAGAGGTGGGATGGAGGACGGGTGGAGGGGAAGGGACGCCAGTGATTGGCTGGGGAAGGGGTGATGAGAGGGGGGGAGGGGGTAAAGAAGTGTAGGAGGGGGAGGGGTCACTCAAGCCTTGCATAAGTGTGTTGTATAACGGAAATTACACCTATTACAACCATATAAACCTTCTAATTTGCCATGGCACAGAAGAATTTTGTTAGTTTATGGGTCCTGCCCAAGAAAATAAAAATTTAGAAGCCAGGAAGCATTTTTTTGGCGCTTTTTGTTTGCATGTGGCATCACGAGTTCGAGATGCCATGTACAGTCGCCTGTTGAAAAATCACCAAATTAACTCTAAAATAAATGTGCATTCCTTTGTAAAAAAAAATCATTTCACCCCTCCCTATTTCAAAATAAAAGTGAAAATAAAAAAGCGTACCCCAAAACAAAAGATAAACGAGAAAAGTCCAGATGTAAAAATAGAAAGCGCAATAAAATTCCAGTTATCTACTAGA
>NC_051406.1:10657145-10657329 GCF_015228065.2 Penaeus monodon
AAATCTTCCTATGCATTTCTACATGTAACTGAGTCATTTGACATTAGCAAGTTATCTTATCTCTGCATCACAGTCATATCGATTCATACTGTGCTGAGATATATGTTGTCAGATACTTGAATTTATGAAGACGGAGGTTGAAATAGGTGAAAGGAAGAGAGAGAAAGCGTTCTTTCATCTAGGC
>NC_051406.1:10657494-10658434 GCF_015228065.2 Penaeus monodon
ACATTCGTGCATACCCACCAAGCCGGGTTTGACCAAATGGAGGCAATGACAACTTTTGTTTCCAAATCTTGAATTATGGGAACGTTATACACTGTCTCATAATCAACAAGATTTACAAGTGAATTTGAGAAAAAATGGGAAATAAATTCAGTAATACCCTGGGAACTGAACTATACATTTGCCAATAAGACAAAAAAAAAAAGATCAATACTTGTAAATCGTCTTCTCTAGCGAGTCTTAGATCCTTTCCCGTGAGCGCAGGTACTTTTCATAAATGCAAATGGAATTCTCGTTCTAATAGCCTTGGCATGATGTTGCTAAGGGAGAGCTAAGCTAATGTCTGCGAAACAAACCGATTCGGAGCTGAAAAAAAATCACACTTAGTACACAAAAGAAGGTCTTTGTCAACCAAGCACGCAAGAAAAACACGGAACGGCGTCTTAAACTCATTGGTTTTATTTCAACGAAAGTTATCTCCTGTTTCGTTTCTTTACATCAATTTGTTTACATCAAGAGCAATCAGAGGTGTTAATACCGCCTTTTCTCTCACTCTCTTCTTTTTTAACGTTATCAGCAAGACGAAGCAAACCCAACCAAACCAGAGCTAGCAAAAGCTTCCCATACAAAAATGCGCCTCGATTGTATACTACGTGGCTGGATGGAGTCGGGGAGTTGAGATCACTCCGGAGACTGAAACGTGCCAGAGTGGATGGCCTTGAGCTTGAAAATGTGAAGAGCTGCGTTCGCCGCAGGCAGAGCGGGTGCGTTCGTTGCAAAAGACTTTCCCTCAAGAGAGGGATCTACGGTATACTGTGTTCGTGTGCGTTGAGGAAGGGAGAAGCATACATAAAAACAGGTACATATTATACGGGTGCATAAACATGTAAAAACAAACACAGAGGTACGCATTTGCGGACGCCCTTCGACATCAAGGCTTTTT
>NC_051406.1:10659494-10659792 GCF_015228065.2 Penaeus monodon
CAGGCTTCAAAAAAGGTAGACAAAAAATGGAAAATTGATGTCTTGAGAAAAAATAGCGTAAATTTCGTGAATGACTTATGTAAATAACGGTTATCATTACACTTATTTTCAACTCTGGTTATCTATAATCATGTGCAATAATGATAATACTATAATTATGTTCACTGCAGGCATGGCAAATATATGATGCTTCATAAACAATCATTTTTAGACACAGGGGTTAATTTGCCTTTATGTTTCATATTAAAACGTGGCCCAAGTTTCATTTTTACCTTAGTGAAGCACAAAAAGGGCGTAC
>NC_051406.1:10661840-10662194 GCF_015228065.2 Penaeus monodon
CGTGATGTCTCAGATAAACTATATTTTCATCTCACACATAGTGCCTTAAAATATGGAAAAATATCAGATTCACAGGGACGACAGTAAATATAACACAACCTAAAATATAGCAGTATAATACAACATAATATGTAAAAGGAGTTTCCTTTATGTAAATATAACTTCCACAAGCCTCAGTAATACAAAACACATACTAGAATAAATTTATTTTGCACTAATTTTTAGATTCATTTTCATCATTAATATTATTTTTTATCATTATTAAAATTGGTGGTATTCATCACTTCGTTATCTTTGACATCTTTGTCTTTCTTTTTAATTTATTGTTGTTTTATTATTATAATGCTTATATTA
>NC_051406.1:10664169-10664383 GCF_015228065.2 Penaeus monodon
TGACTCTTATTCAGGCAATTCCTTATAATTAGCCATGACCTCTCATGACTGTTCACACAATATCTCCTCTTTGTTAGTCAAGAGTTAATAACCTTGTGCATCGGACTTCTCTGCTTGATAATTATATTTACCTCTTCGATATCTTTTTCGAAAGAAGTGCAAAGAAAACATCATAAAAAAGCAGTTTATGTAGGTGTATGAAGAACTTGTTATG
>NC_051406.1:10664494-10664795 GCF_015228065.2 Penaeus monodon
GTTTGCAATCGGGGTGGAAGAGGTTTTCATAACTATTTAATGCATCAAGATTATCCAAATTTTTAAATGGAAAAATGTGGGTATTCCGGAATCTGCTCTAAATATTTATGACCGTATATATATATATCTGTCTACATACCTGAACATCTTAATTATTAAAATATCGGTTGATTATATAAGTCCAAATTACATTCAGCGTGATATTATAGGATAGAATGCTTACCTGATCCCCTGGCTGCTTGGAAAATAAAGCACAGAAATTTTAGTATGTGCAGAGGTATTTGTTTAGGTCTATTTTTTA
>NC_051406.1:10664839-10666028 GCF_015228065.2 Penaeus monodon
CTTTTTTTTGGGGGGATGCTTAGTATTCCTAGATATAAAAAAATGTATAAACGTTTCCATTTCTAGAAAACTCTACGGACACCATACTCCACATTTTACATAAAAGCCTTTACATTCTACTGTACTGCAGGGTTTCCCAACCCCATGGTCGCGAGGGTTTTACTGACGATTTGCCGGAGGGTCCTCAAAAATAAATAACTAAAATAGTGCAAGTTAAAGTTAATGTTTTTTTTTTTTTAATACTTTCTCTTTCCCGTCTTAAATTTATTGAAATTAATTGTTTTAGTAATATAAACTTCCATAAATAGAATATCGTGAGATTAAAATCATCTACAAGAAAAACAAGAGAATGGTTGGATTTATGACGACGTTCACACTGGTGAACGTAATTGGGCTCGCAAACAAAAATGGTTGAGACTGTTCTACTAATGTCATGAAATGTAAAATCAACACCATTATTGGATACTTTGTTTTAGAAATGTCTTATTGTGTTGTAATCGCTGAAATGAGCTTAACACCTAGACTATTGGTAAGGGAACATTACATTTTATTTTTACCGTTATCTTTACGACTACATGTAATGAAATATTTCTCATTTAAAATTATACGTTCCAATCTTTTAAAAACATTACATTTTATAATTCATCAAATAAAGATTTACCACATACTAGAGTTAAATCTTGCCCTGTAATTGAATAATCTTGTAACACGGCGTTAGGGTGGTAAGTAGCATTCAAAAATAAAGAAAATTGTTGTGATAATTCCCAAGGCATACTCTGCTCTGAACCATTTGTTTCTGACTCGTACCATAATATAATATATTGATAATATACGGGTTGGTAATGATGTCGACGATAATCAACAAAGTTTTTGTGTTCTGAATAACTTCTCAATATATCTTCAGACGACAATCTTTTATAATGCTTGCCAACTTGCAGAAGGATGTTATAGGTTTACTCAAAACGCAGTAATATATCTTTCCTCGTCCATCATGTCTGTCATTTACTCCCTTTATTCCAAACGTCACTGCTTGATTTGTGACACAACCCACACTGCATTTTTGAAAACTCGAAATGAGAGAAAACCAAGATTTTTCTCTTGGGGGACTCACTAATTTCCATTAAAGTCATGGATTCTCAACCATACGTTCATCAAACAAAAGAACTCAACAACTACAGTTATTTATAGA
>NC_051406.1:10666048-10666364 GCF_015228065.2 Penaeus monodon
ACTATTAATGAAATTAATGAAATAAGGAAGGGAATATTAACTCCCACCCCCCCTCACCCCGTAAGTTGTGGAGGTGCCAGATGTCGCTCGCCGTTGAATTCCTCCACGTCTCTCGCTTTCCCTATATCGGTGAACGGGCTAGGAATTTCTGCTCTGGAATCTCTTTATTGAAAATGCCTTCGGAAGAGATGTGCGTGTGTGGGTGCGAGAAGAGTAGGGGGTGGGGGGCGGGGGTCAGGACCGCAAGAGGCGTTAATGGCAGGGAGGTCAATGGGGGAATCGTCCCTGTGGAAATCTCTTGTCTTTATATGCAGAT
>NC_051406.1:10667116-10667816 GCF_015228065.2 Penaeus monodon
CCCCACTAATACAATCATGCTTTCGACACCAGGAAATGTAATGAAGAGGGTCACTTGTCATAATAACAGCTTCCCGATAACCAGTCAGCCACCGGCATACCACTGCATTAAGACCCCGACCAGCACCATACTACAAGTTACACAATCTCTTTTTCCCGGGTTGGCTTGTCGGCGAGGATCTCCGTTCAGATTCAAAGGCGAGACCTAATTGACTGTATGAGAATCAAAGAAAATGAATTGTATGTGACGTGGAAAAACTGATACATGTTTGTGTGAGGTATTTATGCAATGATCATTAAATAATAAAAAATAACGCGAAACTAAGTTTGTTTTTAGAAGATTGACAAAGGTATTCTATCAATAAACCATCAGGGCGATCACAAGTTAGTTAATAACAGAAAAAATACAATCTGTGCGACCGAGTAAATCACGGACGCTGCACACCAAGAGTCACTGTGCTGTACACTGTGGCCATTTCCTTGTTATGTCTATTTGACTAATAACGCGCGTTATGTTAGTCCTGTCGTAATACGCTGTAGACAAGTCATGCTCTTAAGTTTGTTCTGTTCGTGATTAGGAAGACGTTCTAATGAGGATGGACTGATGTGATGGGTTGATTTTGCTCTTCTTTCCTGCTTCTTCCTTTTTTGGTATAATTCGTATAAGCAGAAAAGATAATGTTTTAACCCCCCAGTGTTGT
>NC_051406.1:10671257-10672645 GCF_015228065.2 Penaeus monodon
AAGAGCTAAAAAAAAAACAAAAAAACACTGGACTATTCCATTCTTGATATTATACATAGCATTTTTCCTATCCTGATAAGAGTGGTTAGTACAATTAAGCAATAAGACTCATTGTTTCAGAATACTTCATGATTACAAGCAAGTAATAACACTTTCAGCTCCTACTAATCGTATATAGAAAACGTTGTTATCCAATAATTATCTGAATAAACACAATTAAATGAAATTCATTTACCTATAATTACGTGAATAAACAATATACTTTTGTAAAGATTCTTTTTTCTTCCCTATTAACAGGTCTTACCGTGAAAGAACCTGCGGGTTTTCATCGCCGTAAATGAAATCCTGCGAATTTTGAAATATGGCTGTTTGGAGTGGCTTATACTTAACAAAATTATAAATTCCTTTTGCAACTGGAACTTCCGGGTGAGTGCCGTCATCTTCATTAACGAAAGGAAGCAAGAGAAAAAGTTTGCCTCTTCCTTAAGATATTTTTGAGCAACCCTAATCCCATTATTGTTAAACTATTCATAACCTTTAAGATATTTAATTTTGTCTAAGGTCTCGCAGTGTATTGTCTTTATATTATAATACATTGCTCAGAATACTGCTTTATAAAGTGAATGTTATGACGTACGGTTTTCTTTGATGACCTGAAGGGAATCATAGACATTTACCTGATAAAATATGTGTAACTAAAATAATCTTTTATAAAATCTTGGGATAAAATCTTAGACAATTCTTTTTCTCTTTTTGGCCATTCTCTTTCAGGATGTTGGTAAGTATTTATATAAGCCAAGGACATAATAAAGGCAAGTGAAAAAAATAAACAAAAGGCTATTATCTCGAGTCATGTTACTCATACTGAACTTTGCAGTCGAATTCCGAGAAAAAACACACAAAAAAACAATGATAGACACCTGTAAATAACCACCAAGAAGATATCACGAGTCCGAAACATGGGATAATTCAACGCGATTTTTCATCACACTTATAGAGAACTGCAGTTGATAGTCTTTTTTTTGTGTGTGTATCGTTTCAAGACAATCTGATTTTAAACAGTTATTATAAATACCATGCAATGATATTTAACTAATAATTAAATAATAATTCTGAATGATAACCATCGATGTGATTAGAATAATATACAGACGTGAACATTTATACAAAAAGAAATAATGCAACACTAGGTTCCTGGTTATCCTCAAACACTATTTCTCTTGGGAATAGGAAGCCTAATAATAGCGTTATTGGCCAACAGCTTTCGTTAATGGAGCTGACAGTGACTCCGTGATAGTGTTACTCTTGATGTATGATCATTGTTGTTTTTGTTCAAAGGGTGACAAGGGATTACTGAAGGTCTGTGGAGGATTCTTCGAGAAATAGAT
>NC_051406.1:10675552-10675913 GCF_015228065.2 Penaeus monodon
TGAAGATGAAACCCTTAAAAACTGGAGGTACACAGGTGCGCCAAACAGCCTTATAATCAAAGGAATATCCTACCCTAAGCACCGTAGCAGAAAACCTTCATTCCGCTCCAGATGATCAACCGAAATGTCGCCGAAACCTCATTAATTATGGACAAAGGACATGCCACGTATAAATATTCCACCGAGAATAATTTTGTACGGTAATTCTGCTCACAAATGTACAACGTCTATGCTTAATTCGGTTAATATATGTACAAAAGTCATCATGTTGCCTATATGGTAATGGTAATATCAAGGTTAACAATATATTACACAATGGTAATAATATCACTGATTGCAACAATGAATAATAAGGGTAATA
>NC_051406.1:10676166-10676745 GCF_015228065.2 Penaeus monodon
CTTCAACTTACCAGTCTGCAAGCTCTAAAGGAGAAGTCACTCGTCATTTTATGTTCGAAGCTGGGGGAATAAACCCTTTTTTCTATTAAGTATAACGTTAACCGAAGAATGATTATTGTTCTTTATCTTAAGAATGAACACCTGCGATGAATTAGTAACTGACAGTACGGAATCCTCAATGAATGGAGTGCTGAATGAAATGATAAGAGTCACATTCTAAAACGTGAAAAATAGGAATACACAAATAAAATAATAATAATAGATCTGTCATCTAAGACGCTCGAAGAACAAGAACAAGAAATTTCAAATATATATTGTACTAAGAACAAAAAGCAAAACCTTTCAGAAAATTAAATTAAATAGAGAAAAGGAACGCACATTGACACAGATCTGTGATAATATTACACCGAACAATCACCCAAGTCACATTTCAACGGCTTGGCATTATCAGCAACAAAAACGTTAACAATGCCACTGATACTTTCTCAGAAGAGCTTTAGAATCACTTGTTTCGAGGGTAAGGGGACGACAGCGAATGGAAGCTGGCGGGCCAAGAGACGCAACACTGTGCCCGCCCCC
>NC_051406.1:10676773-10677175 GCF_015228065.2 Penaeus monodon
CGTCTATGACAGAGCCACCAAGGGTGCTGGCCCTAAGCACTCGCCCACGCACTCACACGAGGCTAAGAAACGTGACAAACCTTTTCATTACTTTACAACTCAAGTGTATGTGTGGTTCTCAGTGTTTAAATATTTGCCATTCGGCTTCCTTGAACGCGTGCGTCTCAGAAGGTAAACACTTCTGTTTAGCTTCTTTTGATTTCGCTTCTTTTTTTTTCCTTGGCCCAGGGAACGAGCCTTTTAGGACCGAGTCACGTGACCACAGCCTGAGTTGATTGCTTGGGACTAATTGATAATGAGAGTATCAAGCAAGGGTAAAAGTGACGCAATCCCGTCTGCGAAATCCTAGTTGCCAGTCGCAGCTACTAACGATAAGATTTTTCGTGTGTACTTACAGGGTAA
>NC_051406.1:10678947-10679603 GCF_015228065.2 Penaeus monodon
AAACCCCTTGAACATAATCAAAGTTAAAATCTAATTTGAAGGTATTAGTAATGAAAACAATTTACACTCATTCACCAGGCCTCAAATGGGATATAAGCCGATGGCACCCGGCACGAAGGAACCAGAGGAATGTGTGCATTATCAACTCAACGCATTTAAGACAGTTCATCATAAAAACCCGCTTGTCATGCATGCAAAATGTATAATCATGCATTATTGCATCTCGTCGCCGTCCCTTCTTTTGATTCTAAGTCACGCGTTCTTCGTGGTTGAAATTAAGAACTATCTGAAAAACCAAACATTGCAAGATAAATTAGATTGCATATCAAAGAAGGATCTTGCCGGAAATATTGAATCTAAAAGCAGCTGAAATAGCCTACCAACCATCAAAAGACAAGGAGAAGGAGAGAAAAAAAAAGGAAAAATGGAAATTTCTATTTATATCTCCTATGGCGTCTACCCGTGACGGTCTTTTTTTTAAGTGCCACGTGACAGCAACATTTTCTTGGTCACTGTTGTGTGAATTTTACAGAGTGGAAGAATGCGTATGATGCAATATATATCCTAGCTACAAACATTCATGTCAAATATACTCTTATAAGCACAATTACCGCAAATATACCTTCTATTACCTTTATTAACGCAAATATTGCCGG
>NC_051406.1:10680662-10681208 GCF_015228065.2 Penaeus monodon
TCTCGCCTCCCTCTCTCCGTCCCACCTGTTGCTTGGCAGCCGGTGACGGTGTATGTGCCAAGTGCGCGCTCTGACGTTTTTCACTTGGAAATTTGTTATTATTTACTCACTTCCCGCGCTAGTTCACACTTTCGTTATGCCTACAGCGCATAATAATACGAAATATTCTTTATTCCTTCTATTGTTTCACCAATTCATAATTACGCTTTCTATTAATTTCTCGCAAAAGACTAAAACAGTGAAATGGGGCTGAGGTCGGTGACTTTAGAAATGCAGACGTTGTGCATATCTTACATCCATTTATAGAAAATGTTTACATGATGTAGGCAACTTCTTGAAATTTGTTGCGTTGTTCAGATTCAGAAAAAAAAAATATGCACCCTTTTCCTCTTTCTTAATTAAGCTTTTCTGATTACTTACTCGTTTTAAGTTTAAGGTATTTAGGTTCTGATACACGAGAGGCATTTCTTTGTCTTCCAACCTCATTTCTCAGGCACTCCATTGTCTCTGTTTCGAGAAATATTTGTCTTGGGCTCCTTCTCCCCC
>NC_051406.1:10682170-10682340 GCF_015228065.2 Penaeus monodon
CTAGTAGTAGTAGTATATGTACTGCCGAAGCAAGTACAGGTAGCTAGAAGCGTCAGAATGTGCCAGCATTTACCGTAGATTTTTTCACACGTATGTAGAAATAAGATTTATGTTAGTTTACTTCCACGTAACTTGTAGCAAGGAACATCACTTTGTTTCATTTTTACAGA
>NC_051406.1:10682433-10682809 GCF_015228065.2 Penaeus monodon
GTATTACCGTCTCTTCTGGTTATTTTTTTCTCTAATGTTAAAAGTGATATCTTGCTTTGATGACTGATATATCATACGTAACTCATTATCATATCTGAGATACAAATTATAACCTACGTTACTGGGATAAAACAAAAGGTAGATTCATAATAGTGAATCAGTTTCGACTCCAGTGTCCGAATCGCATGCTAATAGGGGGTGGCATCGAAGGCGGCGGTTCACACATTGGTAACGCTGAGTTCTGAACTTGGAAGTGAGGAGGGGGGGGGGAGCTGTACGTATTATAATGACAGTGACATTAATATGGTAAAAATAATGCATGGTCCTCCAACTGGCTCAAAAGAGGTTTCGGTCAATCGAATCATCGCAGCTATCT
>NC_051406.1:10682915-10684058 GCF_015228065.2 Penaeus monodon
CTAGTACTTATATTATATTATAAAATACAAACAAGTAATTTATGATAAAAAGTTCACAAAACCGTTCTTCTTGCGTCTAACAAATAGACAGAAAAACAGATTGGTGATATAAATACAGAAATGAGAAACAAACACAGATACAAACAGAAAAATGCAGACAGGTAACAAATAGAAACAATCAGACATAAAAATGGTAATAAATGAGAAAATGAAACAATGAAGTAACAACACAATGACCGGAAAAAAGGGAAAACACAAACAGAAAATTAAAAATAAGAAAATGCAGTTAGCACTGACCTCTCGACACAGAGCAAGGCTGATGGGGTGGTTATAGGACTGTTTGCTCGTCATCTCCTTCACCACACATAGGCCTATGAGACCCACCAGCAGCGTCGTCAGAGCCACTACCTGCGTCTTCGCCATCCTCGGAAGGATAAGGAATATCAGGCCCGAAGGATGTGGCGGGAAAGAAGTAGGATTTCCTCTTTTGTCTAGTTTTCAGGCGAATGTCGGGAAAATCTTGCTCCTAGTGTGACCTCCCGGGGCGCCCCTTAAGGACTGCAAGGAAGGGGAAATTCGGGGTTACTTCTTGCCTCCTTTATCATTAATAGATGATTACACTTTTTACACACAGGACTACATTAATGAACAATGTGTATATATATATTGCTCATTAATTCGTTTATATTACAGTTAAATTATGTTTCGTGGAGTGAGCTTCGATGTTTTGACACGTTATATATCTGTAAAGGACACTAATCTGTCTTTCACTGACGAAGTTTTTATCTCTTAACAAATACGAGCGAATCAACACGAATCCTGCAACAGTTCCGCACACCACAAGAGACGAAAACAATAAAACAACTCGAAGAGAGGAAAACCATGGTTCACACACGAACACTTTCACACGCACGCAAAGAAAATCGAAAGTCCAGCGCCGACAGAAGCCGCGGGGAACAGCGCTAGTGGACTCGGCAGCTCTTGGCGCTAATGACCTCCCGCCGCGACTTCCCCGGCCCGAGTGAGTGGCAGGGAGACTAAGAAGGAGCTTTTGCACTATGACAGAAGATAACGCCCCTTTGACCTAGAGGGGCGGCTGGGAAGGAGCGACACCGAGGCAGAGGTCATGCGCTGCCTCATGAT
>NC_051406.1:10684585-10685065 GCF_015228065.2 Penaeus monodon
GTAACCTTGCCCCCTCGGAAGACACGACGCTCTCCGTTTCCTTCCTCCCCTGTGAGAGCGACCCGACGACCGCGGAACTTACCATCATAGTGCTGGAACCGCTTTTTTCCCCTCCCCCCCCCCCTTTCTACTCCACCCCTGCCCCTTCCCTCCTTTTCTACCTTACCCCCCCTCCTCCCCTCTTACCTCTCCCCTCCTCTCTTTCTACTCTACTTCTCCCCTCCTACCGCCCTCATCCCCACTTTCTCCCTTCTATTCCCCCCGTTTTCTCTCCTCTATATCTCCCCCTTCTGCTCTAGCTCCTACTCCCCCGCCTGACCCTAACCCCTTTTGTTACCCACTCCCCCCCCCCTTCTACTCCCACCTTGGAGAACTATGACGAGAGGCTGCAAGCGAGTGTGTGATGCAAGACTTGCCTGGAGATGATGGTTCCTTGTCATTTAGATTTTCTGCGAAACACGGTAGAACAGGAAGCGGAAA
>NC_051406.1:10685182-10685276 GCF_015228065.2 Penaeus monodon
TTAATTACTCGCATTTGCTAATATTTGTATATTTGTCTGTAGAGTAGCATTACATGTTCGGACGTATTTCAGCTGAATGATTATTCAATCAAAC
>NC_051406.1:10685307-10685384 GCF_015228065.2 Penaeus monodon
TATTAAAATAGAAATGAATTAGAAGGGGATAAAAAAATGAATAAAGAATAAGAGAGAGAGGTGGGATAAGGAGGAAC
>NC_051406.1:10685463-10685835 GCF_015228065.2 Penaeus monodon
CTAAAGTGGAACCAAAGAGAGATGGAATTAACTTAGAAGACAAAAACAAAAAAAAGATAACACCAATGTTTACGAAATAAAGTTCCCAGGTATGATAACACTGCGTATTCCGCGGTAATCATTTTGTTCCGATTTCTCCTTCTAACAAGCCTTTTTCGAGGTCAATTGACGGAATCGCTCAGTGAAACTATCCATTTGCTAAAACCATTTATATCTATTCTTCCAAAAGCGTTTAGCTTTTGTTTGTATGCCCTTCGGTCTTTTCTGGTAACTATTATGTCCAATTATCTTTAACTCGTTTTACCTCCGCTTGATCAATCGATTCTGCTTTCGGTCACAAAAACAACGATTTAGGCAACGAATGTAGATGCA
>NC_051406.1:10686119-10686887 GCF_015228065.2 Penaeus monodon
ACGGATGAATATTAAGGTTAAGGTTGGCAAGGAGATTCGGTCGACTTAAAGCGCCACGATTTATTGTACCTCTCATTTATTGTTTCGTTTTCTTTCACCATCTAATTATGGGAACGTTTTATTTCAGGCCATGTTAGGTTCGATTGAGTTGAGGGCCGGGAAGCAGATGTGTGTGATCTTCCAGCTAATGGTTGGAAGATGAGTTTGGACAAATGGTAACTTGCTTAAACTTGACTAAATTTGGATTGTGATTAACTTAACGGTGAGGGGGAGGGGGCTGTGTAAAGGATGATACATTCACTTTTTTGTGCGTGCTTATTTTCAATAATAAGTTGCAGGGCCTTTTGGCGAGTTCGAGGAATCACCCAGAAGGATGTGCACATATCGCATTTTTCGGCACAATACGTGTTAGGTTAAGTTGGGTTAGAGCATACATACACAAGAGACAGGAAATCACACACACGTGTGCGTTTGTGTGGATAATGTGCATACACACATTCACGCGCACGACTTGGCTTTCCATGCTTTTCGTGACAGTGATATGAAAAGCGGCCTCGCGTGGGAGAGCATGATCAAGCGACCGACGCAGTCCACACGCGTGTCTGGAGCAGTGAAAGGAGTCGAAGGTAAGGCACGTGTGGTGTGTTGTGTTTCTTGGTGTCGGATCTTCCTTCCTCCTCATGTTAGAGTGAGTAAATAATCTTCTTACATTGTAATAGGATAATGACATTTTCGTTTATCCCTGTCCTCTGCAATAATTGTTTTTTT
>NC_051406.1:10687617-10687980 GCF_015228065.2 Penaeus monodon
CGCCTGCCTCCGGCGCGGCTCGAGCGAGGCGGCGCGGAGGCGAGCGGGCGGCGCCGATTTTGGCCAACGGTAAAACACTCCTCCTCTCCAAGCACGTCTTCCGTGAACGCAGTAGCCTCGACCTCTTGGGAGACAATTACCGCCCGATAATATCTTCCGGTTTCGAGGGTAATTGCCTGCTGGGGAAACGTCAGTCTTGCCTTGATTTGATTACCCGTTTGCCATTTGCCATTTACAAGTAAATCTCTAATTCTCGAAATGGCACACGAACCCGACCAAAAAGAAATTCTTAAAAATATATATATGCTTTCAAGCAGCACCCGCCGCAGTTTGCTTATTTTCTAGGAATCACAATTCGTTTTT
>NC_051406.1:10688183-10688321 GCF_015228065.2 Penaeus monodon
ATCCGTCGTTCTTGAGAGAATCAGAGATGTCACTTCCTGTTTTATTCCTCCCTGCGAGTATAAAAGCCACGGACAATGAAAATGACTCGACTGATCGTGGACCGCAATGTGTCACGAAATATCTTGATGACTGGCAAA
>NC_051406.1:10689921-10690140 GCF_015228065.2 Penaeus monodon
CATCCTTATCTTTTACCACCAAAAGCTTAGGTATTACCCCGCTTCACAGCCTCCTTATCAGCAGTACAAAAGTATTACGTCAGGTCTTCCTCATTTATGATAGCGATGCATTCCCGAGGGCATAACAATAGGAAGAAACGAAAATGGAAGTCAAGACCATTGCTTGCTGTCTGTCACAATCGCGTTGCTCAAATGACCACAAGTGCAATGACCTCCTGT
>NC_051406.1:10690605-10690762 GCF_015228065.2 Penaeus monodon
AGCATATGCCACCCAGTAAAGATTTTCACACATATAATATATTGAAGCAATTGCCCGCTGGATAGCAGTAACAGCAAAAACGCGTTTCTTCTTCGGGACTTGCTTTCTTTAAACCACTGTATTGTGATATGTTTTTGGAAACACTTTATGTCTCTAG
>NC_051406.1:10690866-10690936 GCF_015228065.2 Penaeus monodon
GGTCTTACTAGATGGTCTATTTTCTATGATGAGTCGCTTTGTTGACGAATCTTTTACCTGGCGATGAGAT
>NC_051406.1:10690971-10691070 GCF_015228065.2 Penaeus monodon
TACTCAAGCATCACAAAAAAATCGAACCAATTTCTGTATCTTCAGACATAAAGAAATGGGAGGGCAAAAAACAAAATATCCAACTTTTGTTAAGATTCG
>NC_051406.1:10691110-10691641 GCF_015228065.2 Penaeus monodon
ATTTTGTATAAGTAGGAGATTTGGAAAAGAACACGGAATATATTTACAATATTTTCCCTCTTTCTATTAGTCCCCCCTCCCCTACAGGATCCATAATATACAGATTTCCGTAATTTACCGCAACTGCGGAAATGTAACGTGTGTGTACCGAATGCGCCGCAAATCTTTAGCGGTTTTCCATATAACTGACGAATTTGGGTAATTTGGCAGTCCTGGATCCAACTAGCTGGTCCCTGTTCATGGCCAACACAGTAGATTTTCGTGGAATCCTACAACTCAAACCATAAAACCAATTAAGCAACCAATAACCACGGACATAGCCATCACTTCCTCGTTGGCTGGAAGGAACCATCTTACCCGATCATAATAAACTCGTGTTTCTGCGTAATTGTTTAGTCAGCTCTGATGGAGTGTGTCCCTCCAGTCTAGCAGTGTTTGCTTGCGACTTTCCAATGGCTTTCAAGTCAATTGGTATTTCATTGTTACATGTAGAGCTGATTAAAAGGATAATAATTTCAGTATTCAGCTGCC
>NC_051406.1:10691851-10692115 GCF_015228065.2 Penaeus monodon
CTCGTGTGGCCCATTCGCTTTCTCCTCTTCTCTTCCCCCACTGCAGCTCTGCCCGCAAGCATGCATACATTAAGATTTAAGCATGACTTGGGTAACTGTACATAATTGTGCTTTCTCAATGGAGTTTTACTTCCTCTTCTTTGCTTCTACGTTTTCCTTACCTGTTTTGATAAAATATCTGACAGTCGCAGCCTCCCGCCTTTCTTTATAACGTATTGCCCTATTAATTTGCAATTTTTGGCTATTATGATGGAAATACTGTGG
>NC_051406.1:10692266-10693388 GCF_015228065.2 Penaeus monodon
AGCATTACCAACGCTACACAACCAGTATCGTGACGAATTATGTTATATAGAGTATTCATCTCCTCATTCAAAGCACATAAGATACTTCAAGATAACAGCAAAGGTCACCTGGAAATGAGGGGTGACTCACCCTAGGTAGTAGGTATACGGAAGAGGGATGGAGGGGGGGGAGGTGATAGAACCCAGTGGCGATAAGGAAGGATGAGAGAAAGAGAGTGAAAAGGGAGAGGAAGAAGAAAAATGTAAAATGGAGGAAGCGATGAAGAGAGTGAAAATGGACAGAGAGAAGGGGAGAGTAAAAATAGAGAGGGGGGGGTCAGAAGAGAGACAATTGAGAAAAAGAAGAGACTGAAGATGGTGAGAGTGGCGTAGAGAGAAAAAATAATAAAATTTGAGAGAACGTGGAATAGGAGAAGAACGATATGGAAGGAGAGATGGGGAAGAAAGAGAGAGAATGAAAATGATTGAAGACAGAAGGTAGAGAGGAAGAAATGCAAATGAAGGATTCGAGGGCTGGGGAAGGGAGAAATTGAAAATGGCGAGAGACAGAAGTGAGGAAAGTGGAAAAGGAAAAGAAAGTGAAACGATGGGATAACTGTAGAGTGACGAAAGGAAGTGAGAAAGAAAAAAAAACGAAGAGACAAATAGAACGGGGAGGAAGAGAGAGAGAGAGGCTGAATTATCGTAATGGAAGAGAGGAAGAGAGAGGAGAGGAGAGGCCATGGGAAGAGGGAAGCGCAACAGCCACTACCCTTGACGCCGGCCGCACGTGGATTGCATCTTGTCCCAAGCGAGATCTCACGTGTAACCTTGAAGACGTGTTCATTGATTTTCTTTTGTTTGTAAAATCTTGACCTTGCTTACTTTCTCCGCGATTTTGCTTGATGATGCTATTTTATCCACTGAACATTATTCCCAGCCTTTCTTTACTTATTTCAAGTGTATGTAGGAACAGCAAGAAGGGAGTAGAGAGTGTATAAAACAAGTAACAAAAGCTGGAATCAGGAAATCCAGAGTTAAAGAAATTTCTAGCCAAAATGTCAAGCGAATGTAGCTCCTGAGTTGATGTTTTCGTTGTTGACATAAATATCCTTCTAAAACGAACTGGTGGGCCATTTAAGC
>NC_051406.1:10693423-10693523 GCF_015228065.2 Penaeus monodon
TTACATAAAGATCCAGAACACTTACACATACATACTTGTAAAATCATGCCTAATAACTCCTTTAGCTTTTCGCTTAAATATCCCATCTGTTCGTTTTTGG
>NC_051406.1:10696372-10696481 GCF_015228065.2 Penaeus monodon
TTTCGTGGCTGACAAAAACGAACAGATGGGATATATAAGCGAAAAGCTAAAGGAGTTTTAGGCATGATTTTACAAGTATGTATGTGTAGTGTTCTGGATCTTTATGTAA
>NC_051406.1:10696516-10696915 GCF_015228065.2 Penaeus monodon
GCTTAAATGGCCCACCAGTTTCGTTTTAAAAGGATATTTATGTCAAAAACGAAAACATCAACTCAGGAGCTACATTCGCTTGACATTTTGGCTAGAAATTTCTTTAACTCTGGATTTCCTGATTCCAGCTTTTGTTACTTGTTTTATACACTCTCTACTCCCTTCTTGCTGTTCCTACATACACTTGAAATAAGTAAAGAAGGCTGGAATAATGTTCATGGATAAAATAGCATCATCAAGCAAATCGCGGAGAAAGTAAGCAAGGTCAAGATTTTACAAACAAAAGAAATCAATGAACACGTCTTCAAGGTTACACGTGAGATCTCGCTTGGGACAAGATGCAATCCACGTGCGGCCGGCGTCAAGGGTAGTGGCTGTTGCGCTTCCCTCTTCCCATGG
>NC_051406.1:10697070-10697629 GCF_015228065.2 Penaeus monodon
CACTTTCCTCACTTCTGTCTCTCGCCATTTTCAATTTCTCCCTTCCCCAGCCCTCGAATCCTTCATTTGCATTTCTTCCTCTCTACCTTCTGTCTTCATCATTTTCATTCTCTCTCTTTCTTCCCCATCTCTCCTTCCATATCGTTCTTCTCCTATTCCACGTTCTCTCAAATTTTATTATTTTTTCTCTCTACGCCACTCTCACCATCTTCAGTCTCTTCTTTTTCTCATTGTCTCTCTTCTGACCCCCCCTCTCTATTTTTACTCTCCCCTTCTCTCTGTCCATTTTCACTCTCTTCATCGCTTCCTCCATTTTACATTTTTCTTCTTCCTCTCCTTTTCACTCTCTTTCTCTCATCCTTCCTTATCGCCACTGGGTTCTATCACCTCCCCCCCCTCCATCCCTCTTCCGTATACCTACTACCTAGGGTGAGTCACCCCTCATTTCCAGGTGACCTTTGCTGTTATCTTGAAGTATCTTATGTGCTTTGAATGAGGAGATGAATACTCTATATAACATAATTCGTCACGATACTGGTTGTGTAGCGTTGGTAATGCT
>NC_051406.1:10697780-10698042 GCF_015228065.2 Penaeus monodon
CCACAGTATTTCCATCATAATAGCCAAAAATTGCAAAATTTAAAAGGCAATACGTTATAAAGAAGGGGAGGCTGCGACTGTCAGATATTTTATCAAAACAGGTAAGGAAAACGTAGAAGCAAAGAAGAGGAAGTAAAACTCCATTGAGAAAGCACAATTATGTACAGTTACCCAAGTCATGCTTAAATCTTAATGTATGCATGCTTGCGGGCAGAGCTGCAGTGGGGGAAGAGAAGAGGAGAAAGCGAATGGGCCACACGAG
>NC_051406.1:10698247-10698779 GCF_015228065.2 Penaeus monodon
GGCAGCTGAATACTGAAATTATTATCCTTTTAATCAGCTCTACATGTAACAAAGAAATACCAAATTGACTTGAAAGCCATTGGAAAGTCGCAAGCAAACACTGCTAGACTGGAGGGACACACTCCATCAGAGCTGACTAAACAATTACGCAGAAACACGAGTTTATTATGATCGGGTAAGATGGTTCCTTCCAGCCAACGAGGAAGTGATGGCTATGTCCGTGGTTATTGGTTGCTTAATTGGTTTTATGGTTTGAGTTGTAGGATTCCACGAAAATCTACTGTGTTGGCCATGAACAGGGACCAGCTAGTTGGATCCAGGACTGCCAAATTACCCAAATTCGTCAGTTATATGGAAAACCGCTAAAGATTTGCGGCGCATTCGGTACACACACGTTACATTTCCGCAGTTGCGGTAAATTACGGAAATCTGTATATTATGGATCCTGTAGGGGAGGGGGGACTAATAGAAAGAGGGAAAATATTGTAAATATATTCCGTGTTCTTTTCCAAATCTCCTACTTATACAAAAT
>NC_051406.1:10698819-10698918 GCF_015228065.2 Penaeus monodon
CGAATCTTAACAAAAGTTGGATATTTTGTTTTTTGCCCTCCCATTTCTTTATGTCTGAAGATACAGAAATTGGTTCGATTTTTTTGTGATGCTTGAGTA
>NC_051406.1:10698953-10699023 GCF_015228065.2 Penaeus monodon
ATCTCATCGCCAGGTAAAAGATTCGTCAACAAAGCGACTCATCATAGAAAATAGACCATCTAGTAAGACC
>NC_051406.1:10699127-10699284 GCF_015228065.2 Penaeus monodon
CTAGAGACATAAAGTGTTTCCAAAACATATCACAATACAGTGGTTTAAAGAAAGCAAGTCCCGAAGAAGAACGCGTTTTTGCTGTTACTGCTATCCAGCGGGCAATTGCTTCAATATATTATATGTGTGAAAAACTTTACTGGTGGCATATGCTTTT
>NC_051406.1:10699558-10699647 GCF_015228065.2 Penaeus monodon
CTAGTACCCCATAACAAAAACAAACCTCATCCTCAACGTAAAAGTCTGATTCTCCACAAAAAAAAAATAAAAAGATATATATATATATA
>NC_051406.1:10699708-10700087 GCF_015228065.2 Penaeus monodon
ACAGGAGGTCATTGCACTTGTGGTCATTTGAGCAACGCGATTGTGACAGACAGCAAGCAATGGTCTTGACTTCCATTTTCGTTTCTTCCTATTGTTATGCCCTCGGGAATGCATCGCTATCATAAATGAGGAGACCTGACGTAATACTTTTGTACTGCTGATAAGGAGGCTGTGAAGCGGGTAATACCTAAGCTTTTGGTGGTAAAGATAAGGATGAACAATGAGGGGGCATTATAATAGAGATTAAATGATGATGAACAATGATACTTATAATGAATGAAATGATGGTAATAACTGACGCCTATTGAAAAAAAAATTTTTTAGATAAAATATATGGCAATAACATATTATAATATAGGTAATAAAGCAAATAAAGACG
>NC_051406.1:10700187-10700460 GCF_015228065.2 Penaeus monodon
GTGGGTCATAACTGGATTTATGCCATCAAGATTATCCAAATTTTTAAATGGAAAAATGTGGGTATTCCGGAATCTGCTCTAAATATTTATGACCGTATATATATATATCTGTCTACATACCTGAACATCTTAATTATTAAAATATCGGTTGATTATATAAGTCCAAATTACATTCAGCGTGATATTATAGGATAGAATGCTTACCTGATCCCCTGGCTGCTTGGAAAATAAAGCACAGAAATTTTAGTATGTGCAGAGGTATTTGTTTAGGTC
>NC_051406.1:10700519-10701707 GCF_015228065.2 Penaeus monodon
CTTTTTTTTGGGGGGATGCTTAGTATTCCTAGATATAAAAAAATGTATAAACGTTTCCATTTCTAGAAAACTCTACGGACACCATACTCCACATTTTACATAAAAGCCTTTACATTCTACTGTACTGCAGGGTTTCCCAACCCCATGGTCGCGAGGGTTTTACTGACGATTTGCCGGAGGGTCCTCAAAAATAAATAACTAAAATAGTGCAAGTTAAAGTTAATGTTTTTTTTTTTTTAATACTTTCTCTTTCCCGTCTTAAATTTATTGAAATTAATTGTTTTAGTAATATAAACTTCCATAAATAGAATATCGTGAGATTAAAATCATCTACAAGAAAAACAAGAGAATGGTTGGATTTATGACGACGTTCACACTGGTGAACGTAATTGGGCTCGCAAACAAAAATGGTTGAGACTGTTCTACTAATGTCATGAAATGTAAAATCAACACCATTATTGGATACTTTGTTTTAGAAATGTCTTATTGTGTTGTAATCGCTGAAATGAGCTTAACACCTAGACTATTGGTAAGGGAACATTACATTTTATTTTTACCGTTATCTTTACGACTACATGTAATGAAATATTTCTCATTTAAAATTATACGTTCCAATCTTTTAAAAACATTACATTTTATAATTCATCAAATAAAGATTTACCACATACTAGAGTTAAATCTTGCCCTGTAATTGAATAATCTTGTAACACGGCGTTAGGGTGGTAAGTAGCATTCAAAATAAAGAAAATTGTTGTGATAATTCCCAAGGCATACTCTGCTCTGAACCATTTGTTTCTGACTCGTACCATAATATAATATATTGATAATATACGGGTTGGTAATGATGTCGACGATAATCAACAAAGTTTTTGTGTTCTGAATAACTTCTCAATATATCTTCAGACGACAATCTTTTATAATGCTTGCCAACTTGCAGAAGGATGTTATAGGTTTACTCAAAACGCAGTAATATATCTTTTTCCTCGTCCATCATGTCTGTCATTTACTCCCTTTATTCCAAACGTCACTGCTTGATTTGTGACACACCCACACATGCATTTTTGAAAACTCGAAATGAGAGAAAACCAAGATTTTTCTCTTGGGGACTCACTAATTTCCATTAAAGTCATGGATTCTCACCATACGTTCATCAAACAAAAGAACTCAACAACTACAGTTATTTATAGA
>NC_051406.1:10701727-10702045 GCF_015228065.2 Penaeus monodon
ACTATTAATGAAATTAATGAAATAAGGAAGGGAATATTAACTCCCACCCCCCCTCACCCCGTAAGTTGTGGAGGTGCCAGATGTCGCTCGCCGTTGAATTCCTCCACGTCTCTCCGCTTTCCCTATATCGGTGAACGGGCTAGGAATTTCTGCTCTGGAATCTCTTTATTGAAAATGCCTTCGGAAGAGTATGTGCGTGTGTGGGTGCGAGAAGAGTAGGGGGTGGGGGGCGGGGGTCAGGACCGCAAGAGGCGTTAATGGCAGGGAGGTCAATGGGGGAATCGTCCCTGTGGAAATCTCTTGTCTTTATATGCAGAT
>NC_051406.1:10702833-10703531 GCF_015228065.2 Penaeus monodon
CACCCCACTAATACAATCATGCTTTCGACACCAGGAAATGTAATGAAGAGGGTCACTTGTCATAATAACAGCTTCCCGATAACCAGTCAGCCACCGCAATACCACTGCATTAAGACCCCGACCAGCACCATACTACAAGTTACACAATCTCTTTTTCCCGGTTGGCTTGTCGGCGAGGATCTCCGTTCAGATTCAAAGGCGAGACCTAATTGACTGTATGAGAATCAAAGAAATGAATTGTATGTGACGTGGAAAACTGATACATGTTTGTGTGAGGTATTTATGCAATGATCATTAAATATAAAAAATAACGCGAAACTAAGTTTGTTTTTTAGAAGATTGACAAAGGTATTCTATCAATAAACCATCAGGGCGATCACAAGTTATTAAACAGAAAAAATACAATCTGTGCGACCGAGTAAATCACGGACGCTGCACACCAAGAGTCACTGTGCTGTACACTGTGGCCATTTCCTTGTTATGTCTATTTGACTAATAACGCGCGTTATGTTAGTCCTGTCGTAATACGCTGTAGACAAGTCATGCTCTTAAGTTTTGTTCTGTTCGTGATTAGGAAGACGTTCTAATGAGGATGGACTGATGTGATGGTTGATTTTGCTCTTCTTTCCTGCTTCTTCTTCCTTTTTGGTATAATTCGTATAAGCAGAAAAGATAATGTTTTAACCCCCCAGTGTTGT
>NC_051406.1:10706988-10708383 GCF_015228065.2 Penaeus monodon
CACTGGACTATTCCATTCTTGATATTATACATAGCATTTTTCCTATCCTGATAAGAGTGGTTAGTACAATTAAGCAATAAGACTCATTGTTTCAGAATACTTCATGATTACAAGCAAGTAATAAACACTTTCAGCTCCTACTAATCGTATATAGAAAACGTTGTTATCCAATAATTATCTGAATAAACACAATTAAATGAAATTCATTTACCTATAATTACGTGAATAAACAATATACTTTTGTAAAGATTCTTTTTTCTTCCCTATTAACAGGTCTTACCGTGAAAGAACCTGCGGGTTTTTCATCGCCGTAAATGAAATCCTGCGAATTTTGAAATATGGCTGTTTGGAGTGGCTTATACTTAACAAAATTATAAATTCCTTTTGCAACTGAACTTCCGGTGAGTGCCGTCATCTTCATTAACGAAAGGAAGCAAGAGAAAAAGTTTGCTCTTCCTTAAGATATTTTTTGAGCAACCCTAATCCCATTATTGTTAAACTATTCATAACCTTTAAGATATTTAATTTTGTCTAAGGTCTCGCAGTGTATTGTCCTTTATATTATAATACATTGCTCAGAATACTGCTTTATAAAGTGAATGTTATGACGTACGGTTTTTCTTTGATGACCTGAAGGGAATCATAGACATTTACCTGATAAAATATGTGTAACTAAATAATCTTTTTATAAAATCTTGGGATAAATCTTAGACAATTCTTTTTCTCTTTTTGGCCATTCTCTTTCAGGATGTTGGTAAGTATTTATATAAGCCAAGGACATAATAAAGCAAGTGAAAAAATAAACAAAAGGCTATTATCTCGAGTCATGTTACTCATACTGAACTTTGCAGTCGAATTCCGAGAAAAACACACAAAAAAACAATGATAGACACCTTAAATACCACCAAGAAGATATCACGAGTCCGAAACATGGGATAATTCAACGCGATTTTTCATCACACTTATAGAGAACTGCAGTTTGATAGTCTTTTTTTTGTGTGTGTATCGTTTCAAGACAATCTGATTTTAAACAGTTATTATAAATACCATGCAATGATATTTAACTAATAATTAATAATAATTCTGAATGATAACCATCGATGTGATTAGAAATAATATACAGACGTGAACATTTATACAAAAGAAATAATGCAACACTAGGTTCCTGGTTTATCCTCAAACACTATTTCTCTTGGGAATAGGAGCCTAATAATAGCGTTATTGGCCAACAGCTTTCGTTAATGGAGCTGACAGTGACTCCGTGATAGTGTTACTCTTGATGTATGATCATTGTTGTTTTTGTTCAAAGGGTGACAAGGGATTACTGAAGGTCTGTGGAGATTCTTCGAAATAGATTAATGATAACAATACATGACAAATGTCATAGGGGTCTTG
>NC_051406.1:10711356-10711633 GCF_015228065.2 Penaeus monodon
TGAAGATGAAACCCTTAAAAACTGGAGGTACACAGGTGCGCCAAACAGCCTTATAATCAAAGGAATATCCTACCCTAAGCACCGTAGCAGAAAACCTTCATTCCGCTCCAGATGATCAACCGAAATGTCGCCGAAACCTCATTAATTATGGACAAAGGACATGCCACGTATAAATATTCCACCGAGAAAAATTTTTTGTACGGTAATTCTGCTCAAAAATGTACAACGTCTATGCTTAATTGGGTTAATATATGTACAAAATCATCATGTTGCCTAT
>NC_051406.1:10711963-10712550 GCF_015228065.2 Penaeus monodon
TTATTACTTAAACTTACCAGTCTGAAAGGGCTCTAAAGGAAAAGTCACTCGTCATTTTATGTTCGAAGCGGGGGGAATAAACCCTTTTTTCTATTAAGTATAACGTTAACCGAAGAATGATTATTGTTTCTTTATCTTAAGAATTAACACCTGCGATGAATTATAACTGACATACGGAAATCCTCAATGAAGGGAGTGCTGAATAAAATGAATAAGAGTCACATTCTTAAAACGTGAAAATAGGAATACACAAATAAAATAATAATAATAGATCTGTCTCTAAGACGCTCGAAGAACAAAAACAAGAAATTTCAAATATATATTGTACTAAGAACAAAAAGCAAAACCTTTCAAAAAATTAAATTAATAGAGAAAAAGGAACGCACATTGACACAGATCTGTGAAAAATTTACACCGAACAATCACCCAAGTCACATTTCAACGGCTTGGCATTATCAGCAAAAAAAAACGTTAACAATGCCACTGATACTTTTCTCAGAAGAGCTTTAATCATTTGTTTTGAGGGTAAGGGGGACGACAGCGAATGGAAGCTGGCGGGCCAAGAGACCAACACTGTGCCCCCCCCC
>NC_051406.1:10712575-10712961 GCF_015228065.2 Penaeus monodon
CCGCGCCCTATGACAGAGCCCCCAAAGGGGTGCTGGCCCTAAGCACTCGCCCACGCCTCACACGAGGCTAAGAAACGTGACAAACCTTTTCATTACTTTAACAACTCAGTGAAATGTGTGGTTCTCAGTGTTTTAAATTTTTGCCATCGGCTTCCTTGAACGCGTGCGTCTCAGAAGGTAAACACTTCTGTTTAGCTTCTTTTTATTTCGCTTCTTTTTTTTTTCCTTGGCCCAGGGAACGAGCCTTTTAGGACCGAGTCCCCGTGACCACAGCCTGAGTTGATTGCTTGGGACTAATTGATAATGAGAGTATCAAGCAAGGTAAAAGTGACGCAATCCCGTCTGGGGAAATCCTAGTGGCCATCCCCCAGCTACTAACGATAAGA
>NC_051406.1:10715340-10715739 GCF_015228065.2 Penaeus monodon
CAGCATTAAGAAAATATACATGAAACCCCTTGAACATAATCAAGTTAAAATCTAATTTGAAGGTATTAGTAATGAAAACAATTTACACTCATTCACCAGGCCTCAATGGATATAAGCCGATGGCACCCGGCACGAAGGAACCAGAGGAATGTGTGCATTATCAACTCAACGCATTTAGACAGTCATCATAAAACCCGCTTGTCATCATGAAAAATGTATAATCTGCATTATTGCATCTCGTCGCCGTCCCTTCTTTTGATTCTAAGTCCCGCGTTTTTCGTGGTTGAAATTAGAACTATCTGAAAACCAACATTGCAAGATAAATTAGATTGCATATCAAAGAAGGATCTTGCCGGAAATATTGAATCTAAAAGCAGCTGAAATACCCCTACCAACCAT
>NC_051406.1:10715782-10716133 GCF_015228065.2 Penaeus monodon
TTTCTATTTATATCTCCTATGGCGTCTACCCGTGACGGTCTTTTTTTTAAGTGCCACGTACAGCAACTTTTCTTGGTCACTGTTGTGTGAATTTTACAGAGTGGAAGAATGCGTATGATGCAATATATATCCTAGCTACAAACATTCATGTCAAATATACTCTTATAACAAAATTACCGCAAATATACCTTCTTTTTAACCTTTATTAACGCAAATATTGCCGGTGATAATAAAAATTAATTGATAATACGATGACAGATAACGTAAACTGTGACCCTTTAAAAATATCAAATATGAAAATAAAAAGTGATTTTGGCAGAAATGATAACTGATATAGTTAAAATAGCAAAA
>NC_051406.1:10717033-10717627 GCF_015228065.2 Penaeus monodon
TGAAAAAAGTCAAAGAAAAAAAAAAACAAATAATCTCGCCTCCCCTCTCCCCCCACCTGTTGCTTGGCACCGGGGACGGTGTATGTGCCAATGCGCGCTCTGATTTTTTTCACTTGGAAAATTTGTTATTATTTACTCACTTCCCCGCTATTTTTCCCACTTTCGTTTCCCTACAGCGCATAATAAAAACGAAATATTCTTTATTCCCTTCTTTTTTTTCACCATTCATAATTCGCTTTCTATTAATTTCTCGCAAAAAAACTAAAACAGTGAAAGGGGGTGAGGTCCGGGGACTTTTGAAATGCAGACGTTGTGCATATCTTACTCCATTTTTTAAAAAATTTTACATGATTGGCAAATTCTTGAAATTTTTTTTTTTTTCGTTGTTCAGATTTTAGAAAAAAAAAAAAATGCACCCTTTTTCCCCTTTTTTAATTAAACTTTTCTATTACTTACTCTTTTTAAAATTTAGGATTTAGGGGTTTTGATACACGAAGGCTTTTTTTTCTTCCCAAACCCCATTTCTCAGGGACTCCATTGTCCCCGTTTCAGAAATTTTGTCTTGGGCTCCCTTCTCCCCCCCCCTCTCTCCTC
>NC_051406.1:10718558-10718794 GCF_015228065.2 Penaeus monodon
AAAGGGGAAGAGAGATAACTAAGTATTTTTCAACACATCAGATAAGGGAAATTATTATATGGTTCTTTGTACCCAAATTTTTTAGGTACTAGTAGATATTATGTATCCGAACAAGTACAGGTACTAGAACGTCAGAAAGTGGGCCCCCATTTACCGAGATTTTTTTCACACGTTTAGAAAAAAGATTTATGTTAGTTTTTACTTCCACGTAACTTGTACAAAGGAACATCACTTTG
>NC_051406.1:10718937-10719231 GCF_015228065.2 Penaeus monodon
CAATGTTTAAAAATGATACTTGCTTGGAGACTGATTATCTACGTAACTCTTACAATCTGAGATACAAATTAAAACCTACGTTTCTGGGGTAAAACAAAAAGGAGTTCTAATATGAATCATTTTTGACTCCAGTGTCCGAAATCGCATGCTAATAGGGGGTGGCATCGAAGGCGGCGGTTCACACATTGTAACGCTGATTTTTTGAAATTGGAAGTGAGGGGGGGGGGGGAGCTTTGTTTTAAACGTAAAATTATAAAAAATTTACCCCAAAAAGGGGTTTGGACAAATTTTATT
>NC_051406.1:10719355-10719510 GCF_015228065.2 Penaeus monodon
AAAAGGATGGGCCCCAAAAAATCATTGGGGGGTTTTGTCGTCGCCTGTTTGGGGGGCCCCCCCCGGGGGCGTGGGGGGCCTTTTTTTTTCGCTTTTTTCTATTTCCCCGAATAGGGCCACTCCCCGAATAGACATGCAAATATGTGAGCCTTTTT
>NC_051406.1:10719948-10720030 GCF_015228065.2 Penaeus monodon
TCGAATCCCAAACATGTGGTGTGTGTGGTTTGTCAAAAGGGGTTTTTTTTTTTTTTAATCTGCGTGTATAGCATCCATCTAT
>NC_051406.1:10720284-10720581 GCF_015228065.2 Penaeus monodon
TCGTCCCCTGTTCACCTTTATCGCATACTGTAGTGCCTCTCCTGTCCACGCCTGCCTTCCCCACCGCTCTCCCCGGGGGCTGGTTTGGAAATTGAAAAATATGTAGTGTTTGTCTGAGACACAGAAACTGAGCAGGCACAGAACACCGGGCTGATTTTCATATTTTAATTTTCGGGGAAAAAAATGTTTTTGTAAACGGAATAGCCATTAAAAAAGGGGGGAGTTAGGTTGATAATTTTTTTGTTTATAACGCATACAGATTTCGGGGGAAAGGAGTCAGTAATAGATGCGTGATAT
>NC_051406.1:10720657-10720781 GCF_015228065.2 Penaeus monodon
AAGGTATGGAAAGGGAAAATAACGAAACATAACCCCCCCCCAAAAAAAAAAAAATGGTTTAAAGCAGACTGTATCATAGTTTTGTCTGAAATTATTTACTATATAACGATGGTCGATCATAAAG
>NC_051406.1:10720814-10721035 GCF_015228065.2 Penaeus monodon
GGGAACAGATGTGGTTGATAACAAAATTGTGTATGAGAAGAGATCTATGGAGAACAAATGAAAAATGAAAGGGAAAAGTGGGGTTTCATCTTTTTTCTCCCAGTCTCCAGCCTTTTCGCCTTGATACTTTTGTCACTGAAGAATATATGTATATATTGGCTTTCAGTGTTTCAAAACATATGTACTTGTAAATCCTTCTGTTTATGAATATATTTGTGGGG
>NC_051406.1:10721128-10722462 GCF_015228065.2 Penaeus monodon
TTTAATAATATATATTTTTTCCTCCCCGGTTTGTCTCTCTTTTCCTTAAAAATTATCGGTACATTGATTTTTTAAGGAGCGTAATTTTCCCGTTTTTGTTAAGGTAAAAAAACCAAAGGGGTTTTAAAATTAAACCTGATCTGCGGTCCTTTCATCACCATAACCACTTTACAGAACCTCTCCTATCACTAAGCGCTTACTTGGTCTTGGTCAACGTAGTGAGAAAAAATACGATGAGCATAGGCCTACATCAGGAGGAACTAACTGCAGATGAGATCGAATATAGCTTTCATTGGATCACGAGCGTGATATGCCTCGTATGAATAACCTTTTAGGAAAACGAGCGAGGTGCAACTTACACATTCAGGTCAAGAGCATTTCTCCTCAAATTTAACTCTTTTGGGGCAAGGAGGCATCGGAGAGAGGAAGTAGCGCCGGGTATTTTATCTGTAGCCTCACATTACATTCCGTATTAATCTTTTTTAGAAATTTTTTCCCTTTCGACATTCCTTTAAAAAGGTCCAGAATGAGCCGTGATATGAAAGTCCAGTAATTAATGTTAAAAGATCGGCAACAAAAAGCAAAGTGATTGAGAACAGGATGGGTTTAAATAAAAAACGGAACAGGAAAAAGCTTTTTTTCTATTCTTTCTTCCCTTTTTTTCACACGGACTTGCTTCTTTAAGATCTCAAACCAGAGCCTTTTTTTACGGGACGGAATGAAAGATGTGTTTCAAAAGTAAAACAAAATATGCTTCGTAATGCTTGAGTGGCTTCAGGTTCATTCTGTCGAAGTTGAACGTTCCAATATTTGCAATTTTTTATGCACATTTTTTAGAACTGTAGAGACAGACGTGACCAGCTGATTGACATGTGGCATGTGTTCGAGATTTTTTTTTTTTTTTGTAGAGATAGGCCTACTTATCTTGTATTTCCTTCAAGACCTGTGTTTGTTTTATCTATGAAAATATCAAACCTTTCATCTATTCATGCTGATCTTTGATACACACCTGTTCTTTCACTAGTCCTTGATCTTATGCTGTTGGTCTAACACTTTTCAAAACCACGTAATAAATGTGGTAAGGAATATCTTCATTCTGAAACAGATACTCCAAGATAAACAATTTGTCTAACGCTGCTTTCCCTGGGTCACCCACCCGCTTAATTTTCTTTTACTGTCGACTATGCAGTATCTATCTCTGCAATATCTGCAACAGTCTCTCACCAAGTCCAGATGCGAGGCAGACGCAAATGAAGATGGCACTGTGGTGTATCAGTGCCAACTTGGTCAAGGGGTCCTAGAGGACCATGGCACAGGAGTGATTTAATTTTAAG
>NC_051406.1:10722750-10722869 GCF_015228065.2 Penaeus monodon
GGCATTTTCCCCCCGCCCTTTTTAAATAATATATAATTTAAAATATTAAAATACATATATTATTTAATAATTTTTATATAATTATATTGAATGATGTTTTATGTTTTATAGTTTACGAC
>NC_051406.1:10723052-10723332 GCF_015228065.2 Penaeus monodon
TCAGTTTGCATTTTCTTCTTTTCCCTTTCTTTCATGGTTTTCCTCTTCGGGTTTTCTGCTCTCGTCTGTCTCCTCTTTTTCGGTTTTTTTTCTTTCCTCTCTTACACACGCCCCGCGCGCGCGCAGCGCCGTTCGTTATCACATAACTAATCCTTTCATTATATGTTATTTTAATTATTTAAATTACATTCTAAAATAATATCATTTCATTATTATCATTATTATATCTATCAGTTTTTTAATAATTTTATTATCATTTCACATTATTTTACCCTCGCAC
>NC_051406.1:10723799-10724033 GCF_015228065.2 Penaeus monodon
CTCTCATTCCCAAATTTCTCAAATCATTTTTACTCCACATACTGTTATTATTTTATGTTAGTTTTCTGTTTTTTTTATAACTGTTTTTGGCATATCATGTTTTTTAAATACTTTTTTTTATCACATATACTTCATCATTGAATTTTTCAATTTTCTTTTATTTTTATCGTGTTTTTATCATCTTATTTTTACATCAAAATTTTTCATTAAAATCTTATTTTGTATTTTTTGTTT
>NC_051406.1:10726798-10727154 GCF_015228065.2 Penaeus monodon
ATTGCCCCTATAAAAATGGGGGGAAAAAGGGGAAGGAACGAAAGAAAAACCCCCCCGAAAAAGCGGACCGAGGCATAAAACACAATTTGACGGAATAAAGCGGCGAAATTACGAAAACTAAAAAAACTATTGAACATTTCCCCATTGCGGTTGAGAGTTAAATACGAAGAGCAAAAAAATCGCGCTTTTTTCCTTCTTTCAGAATGTTCACGTCGACATCATTTGCCTTTAACGTGTAAAGAGGAAAAAAAAAAAAAATAGTTGCCCCCGCTTGACGGCAAGGGGAAATGGGAGTGATTTTTGGGGTGGCTGTTTTTTTCGGCTGGCCAAGGGGGGAGAGGAAGAATAGGTACCAT
>NC_051406.1:10727283-10728189 GCF_015228065.2 Penaeus monodon
TCATAAATAAATTCCCCGGGCCTATTTTTCTGGGGAAAAGGGTTAAAAAAACAAAAAAAATGGGGGATCGGTTTGAATCCCCAGGAAATTTTTTTGGCTGAAAAGGGAGTAGTATTATACGTAAGAAAAGAAAAGAGTGGTTTTAATTAACAAAAAGAAGATTCGAAATCGCATCCCCAATATTTTTTTTAACGATAGTTATCCATAAATAACGACACGAGAGGAGAGAAAGAGCAGTTAGTTATAACACATTATTGACAGTGACCACGAGACCCACCAGGCGGAAGAGAGAGATGGGTTAGAATCTTAGGAATATTCAGCGGCAAACCATTTTCCAATAAACGAGAAGAGAATAGTTATAATATAGCAAAAATCACCCTCTATTCCGCATAATGATTTTCCTGCGTGATATTTTTCGGCGTCATGGCAGCGTGGGAAATAGTCATTAGTTGAAAATACCATGATCAAGTAGTTAAGAGTACCAGAAACTAGTAGTTTAGCGTAACGGGAGCAGCAAGAGTAAGTAGTTAAGAGTAGGGAGAGCAAGTAATTAAGAGTAGCAAGAGACTCTTGCCAAAGAGTGGCAAGAGGCGAGCTACAGTCTCCCATGAAAGTTTTCTATGGCTTGAAGGTAAAGATAGTAGTTACTATAGTTGCCATTGGTAAAAGTCGACTTCTCTCTCCAACATAACGACTATCCCCCATGTTATTCTCCGATGCCGTGAAGAAGCGAGAGAGCGAGTAGTAAGGAGCAGCGAGTGGCGAGCTACAGTCTCCCATGAAAGTTTTCTATAGTTGGAAGAGAAAGATAGAAATTATTATAACTGTTGCTGGTAAAATTCGACCTCTCTCCCCATCTTTCTCCCCCATAACAACTATTCCCCATGATATTCTCCGGCGACACGA
>NC_051406.1:10728234-10728349 GCF_015228065.2 Penaeus monodon
AGTTCCTTATTCAGTGGTAAAATGTATAGCAATTACTATAGTTATTATTAGTAAAATTCGACCTCTCTCCCCCCCATAACGACTGTTCCCCATGATATTCTCCGGCGCCACGAAG
>NC_051406.1:10728391-10728777 GCF_015228065.2 Penaeus monodon
AGTCCCCCATGAAGGTTTTCTGTAGTTGGTGCCACCTAGCGGCCCGCGTCGCAAGGCTCCCTGCTTTATTCGCTTCACTCAAGGACGAAAAAATTACCCTGATTTGCCTCGAATAGTCTGTGTGCAGGGATGAATATGGTGTAAGTGGCGACAGGAACGATGTACATATGGTAAGGACCCGGGGACGTCCTGTGTTGGCCTGTAACGAGTGGCGGGGGTGTGTAGAGCAGGGCAGGCCGTGGACGTGTATTGATTGGTTTCCTTGGGCGGCGCACAGGAACGTGTAATATGGTGGGAATATGGTGAAGATGGTGCACCGGGGAGGCCCAGGGAGCGGTGGAGCTGGAGGTGTGTGTGGAGTGCATGTCCAGGGAGTGTGGCGATGG
>NC_051406.1:10728862-10731122 GCF_015228065.2 Penaeus monodon
CCGCCACACACACTTCAACTCGACCATGTGTCTCTCTCTCCCTTTTCCTCGCTTTTTCCTCCACGCTCCTTCTTAAAGTTGAGGTGCCCGGCCTTCTCGAGGGGCATCCCAGGGTATGTGAGCTGGCAGAGGGTGCCCACGAGTGCCAGGAGGGCGAGAGAGGTTGTGAAGTGAGACACCAAGAGTCCCTTTGGCCAGAGGTTCCTCCTCCTGGGCTGAAATGATGTCACTTGGGTGCATGATGGAAATTCTTTGGAAAATTGGAAAAAAGAGAAATTCTGCAACAACCATTGGTGTGAGGGGTGTTGCACACTTCGAGGCATTGGCACGGAGTGTGGGAGGCGATATGTGTACTGTGTTGATTGTGAACAGTTGGTTCTTAGGGTTAGTGGTGTTCAAAATAATGAATGAAGAAGAGGAAGAAAATAACAACTGTGAATTGTTACACTCAATTTACCAAAGTTAATGGACACATTTAAGGTTGTGCAATGTGCTTTTCTTAATAATATTGTGCAGAATACTTGTGTCAACAGACTTCCAGTACTATATGTACATGTATCTTCTATGTTGGGGTGGTATCTTTTCAGAATTGTTTGCAACACTTGGTTGTTCATAATTAACAAATGTAAAGCTTATTATGTTTAATACATGTTTGAAGCTGATTAATGTATGTGTCATTAGTGTTTGGATTCCTGCTAGTTTCTTGTATATCAGAATTATAATGATATGGCTTTTCCATAATATTCTATTGATGGAATATGAATTCTAACATAAAAAGTGTCTGATAAGCATTTGATTATAATGGAAAAGAAAGTCGTTATTGGCAGAAATTTATTATAAGTGAGGTTTTCAAATATTAAAAAATAATTTATCTTTTGAAGTGTAGTGTGTTTACATTTACAAATTGCCAAGCATGATGTATGAGAATGTAACTGCTTATGTATAATAGTTGACATGCAAGTTGTTTACATCAGAGGTAGCCAAAGGGTTTGCTATAAACAATATTTCAACTGTTAAATAATAGTTATTCTATATTGTGTTATTATCATAGGGAGTAAAATGTTATGATACCTGAGGTAGCTATCACATTTAATTGTATTTCTTATTATATGGGTTGCATTTTATCCAAATCAACTTGAAACTTCCCATGATCTACGATTGAAAGCCTACAATCTGAAGTCCAGCCCAATAGTAGATCACATTTGAGTCACTGATATAGCCTCCATGTTTCAAGCTCGGGCAAAAGCTAGTAAACAACTTCCATGTAAATTCTGTTAAGTTAGGTCTTGGACTAGTTCCTTATTCAGTGATAAATTGCCAGGGAGGCAAATGATCAATATACACAGTGGAATTTTATTGGCCCCTGCATTAATGTTGCCAGCTTTGGAAGCTGCACCAATCTGTAGCCATGTGGCAGACTTGCGGATGTATTCTAAACATTTACTGAATGTGAAGCCCTTATTATATTTGAAGTAGAAGTATATTTGTCTGTAAAAGTAATGATTTATAAATGGGATTCGCACTGATTTATAAATGGGATTCGCACTATTATTCAAAAATGAGAGTAAATTATTCAGAATGAATAAGCATGAGTAAATGCGTCAAAGATGCGTATGGTGTAAACACACTTTTTTGTATACAATTCTGAATATGTTTTGAATGAATTCAAGGTCTATATCATATTGGATATCTAGTCAGTGTTTCAGAGTAAGAGAAAAAGCAGTTACTGGTATGTTGCTGAAAGAGTACATATTGGTCTGATAATTGCTTCCCCCATAGGCTATATGCATTTATAAAAAAAAATTTACCTTTCATACAAGGTTACCTTTTAATAAAGATGAAGTAACATCCTTATCTCTAAGAAGTCCACATTCAAAAATTAAGATCTAACTACTGCTGACTTTATGTAAACAGCTCTTTCGGGTAACTTGACTAGAGTGTTTAAAAATGAGATGTTAGTCCAGATGTATTGTGCATTATAATGAGCATTTATAATGATCATTGCATTACACCATGCCTTCCACAATATTTAGGACAGAGTCTTTTATTTGTATTATTAGCTTGTTAATAACAGCATGCCATCATTATGATTAAATAGATTGTTCATATAGGCTTAAGCACATGATCATTCCCATCAATATTTAGATATATAAGCACATGGCTGTATTCAATTTACAGTTGTTATTAAAACTTTTTCTCCAAAATAGAGAAAGGTTGAAAATCTTGCTTTAAATTTAATCAAATGTAAGGTTTAACAACC
>NC_051406.1:10731226-10731651 GCF_015228065.2 Penaeus monodon
CTATCTATCTATCTATCAGTTTAACATCATATACTGACTAGTTGCCACAGGTTAGCATGCATATTGTATTGAAACATTAGTATCATATAGTTTGAGAAGATATATATATATATAGAACAAATCTGAGACAACAAAATAAGATGTTATCAGGATATGTAATCATTTGTAACTGTAAATTTAGAAAAAAAATCTTATGCTCTTTTATTACTGTGTTTTTCTGATATAGTGTAGAAAATGTTTTCTGTATTTTTCCCATCTCTTTTCTCTATTTTCACTTTTCCACATTGATTTTTGTCAATTCCCTGTTTACCATTTCTCCATCTTTCTATCTATACCTTTCTTGTGTCTCCTTTCTTTCCTCTTTAAGTCTGATTTTGTTTATTTTTACATTTGTATTGGTTTACCTTTTTCATTTGGGATTACAC
>NC_051406.1:10731823-10731919 GCF_015228065.2 Penaeus monodon
GTTTTCTGTGCATTCTGAGGAATTGTCCTAAGCCCATTCCTCTCACAATGGTATACTATGTAACAAAAACAGTAAAATGCACTTTAGACAATGTGA
>NC_051406.1:10733270-10733443 GCF_015228065.2 Penaeus monodon
AGGGTTTTAAGATCAATATCCTAAAGATATTTTGTTTTTATCCCTTATTCTCCTTTTTCCCTAATGTTAATGTGTGTATAGAGTTTGTAGCTGTTTATTTATTTATTTTATATAACCACTTCCATTGGTTGTTACATTTTGCTGAATATCAGTGATGTGTAATGTTTAATTGT
>NC_051406.1:10734236-10734699 GCF_015228065.2 Penaeus monodon
ATATTGATCAAACAAAACCACATAAGCTAGTAATAGTTACAGGAGCAATAATAATAATTCAGTCCAAAGCATTACGTGTTTGCTGTTTATCTCGACTTAGCAAAAAGGCCAGGTGATATTTCAGACCTTTTAAGCAAGCAGGTTTTATGAACAAGATGTAAAGAGAGAGAGAAGTCCATTGTACAGGTTGAGCCTCGATGGTGGCTCTGATGGTTTGCTATTGTGATTTGAATCTTTCACTCATTAGTTTGCATGACACATCTTAATCAGATGTAGCACCACCACCACCAAATGTTGTTTTCATATACCATAACTAATTTATTCATTATTTAGTCTTTCTTACTAGAAAAGTGATAAAAACTTAAATCTTGCAAAAGTTTTACAAAAGCATACATGATTAAATGCCGTAGAATGAACAAGGGAATGATAAATGATCTTAACCCATTGCATCGGGAACATTTAA
>NC_051406.1:10735038-10735271 GCF_015228065.2 Penaeus monodon
TAGCTTTGTGATATATCTATTTTGCCACAAATAGCTTTTCTTGCTCGAGAGGACTAATACTGCTAATATGAACAAGTTGGTATTTATTTGAAAATGTTACAAGATTTGATTACTACTAGAGCGAAGTTAGGTTTCACTGAAAATTTCAGGTGCACTTGAATTATATTTTTCTATTTAGTATTGTGGTAAAGTTTCACAATATACTTGTTCTGATAACTCTGATGTTGTGAGTA
>NC_051406.1:10735363-10735794 GCF_015228065.2 Penaeus monodon
TCCATTTACCCCTTTCTTTGAGTTTTCTGAAAGAAGAAATATTATTTTTAACAGCTGTTCTTATTCTTGTTTTAAACATTTATGTAATGGTAATGGTTTTATTGATATTACAAAAATTAATAGTGATGATGATCAGGAAAGCAGGGGAGATCAGAGTGACTCCTTGGTGATTAAACATTTATGAAGGAATCTGTATAAACAAAATGATTTAAACAAAAAATTAAACAGTTCATGTACTTCCCGTCCTTGAGCTCAAGGTTAAAGATCAAAATATGATTTTTATTTTTCCTAGATCATCACTTTATTTGATTGCATTTTATGATGAGGTTTGCAATAGTTACATCTTTAAGTAATGGTTTTTGATGTAGCTACTCCAAGTATATAGTCTTTTTGCAGTAATAGAAATTTTGTAAGCTTGATGTAACAAATGG
>NC_051406.1:10736117-10736277 GCF_015228065.2 Penaeus monodon
TGTGGTAATAGATTAAGCAATACTGGTAGTTCTGACTATACGTGTAATTGTTTATGTAATTGTATAATTATTTTCTAATAACAATGGTATTTGTTTTGAAATTCTTCAAGTTGAAATATAATAAGGATTACAGTAATAGTCACTCATGTAACTATTTTGT
>NC_051406.1:10736347-10736632 GCF_015228065.2 Penaeus monodon
TTTTTTATTATTACTGTAGTTACTCGGTCTAGGATAGTTAGTGATACACAAGTTTCTTTTTACTAAAATCTTGCTTCTAATTTTGTTAAAACTATTACAACCAGACTGCACAACTTGAAATTATTATTGTTTTTATAATTACAGCCAGCTAGTACTATGACTGTCTAAAACTATCTCTACAACCATTTCTATTTCAAATACTTGCCTAGTTATACTGTTTCTCCTGTTTCCATTTTTTTTCACCAACTATATCTCTCTATAATAGTAAGAAAAGCAGTAGTTTCT
>NC_051406.1:10736787-10736899 GCF_015228065.2 Penaeus monodon
CACCACTACTGTCATTTGTATCATTACTTCTTCTACTTTTACATTTTCTGAGTGGTGTCCTCCAGTATTTCCATAAGGCTACAACCTTATTACATTTATTACTTACCAGTAA
>NC_051406.1:10737809-10739128 GCF_015228065.2 Penaeus monodon
AAGCTATTTCAAATGCAAATAAACTACTTCTGATTTACAATGAATATTTTTAGTAGTTTGTATTGGGAATGTCTGTACTTCAGCCATTGATTTTATATGTATCTGATTGACGATCTCTTCAGTAGCAAGGAATCTTCAGCAACCATACGAGGAAGACAATTGAACATGACTTAAACCTCCGGACTCCAGGATTCATGCAATGCATCCCCTCTTTGTGGCCAGAGAATGTCTGTGGAGCATCTGGGGGAAGTGGGCAGGCTTGTGTGGAGTAGAAATGATGAAAAAAGTCTTGTGTGTGTTGACCACACATTCAAAAGTATGCCCCCATCACTTATGGGTGAACTAATTTTGCTCAAGTGAGAGAAAAATGTGTGTAAGAGAATAGGCTTTTAGTGTGGGTATGAGGATGATGGCAGTGCTGTCAGTAGCTCCATCTCCTCAAATGTGAGGTTAAAATTTATTTCTGTCTCAAATGCTGGAAGATTGTGTCTGTCACAAACATGTACAGATTTAGGTGAATGTAAGCTCCCCAGGCTTCTGATTTTTCACTTGAGGAATCCTTAATGTGTGATTCGGTTTGATGGATGGAAATCCTTTTACCATTAAATTGATACTGTTGATATTATCCTTAAATGGCGCATGTCGAGTAGAGGATCCTCTTTATATATCCAGAACAGATTTTGGTTACTGATGCAATAGATAGTTGATAGATATATTGCAGAATATAATTGTTTGAAATACAGTGAACTTTTGCATGATTCTTTGTTATTTTTCAGGAAACACAATGGGTGACAGACAGCGTAATTTTGCGCAATATGCTACAGCCCTGAACCAATATGCAAGTAAGTCATTGCTCAGTTTGACTCCAAGGCTTTTGTTTGCCTTTGGAGAGTTTTTGACATGAAATCTGCGTACAGATTGAGTTGCATATATGATAGCACTTGTTTTATAAACTGTTGTCTGTTTTTCTCTTGCTCCTTATTCACTTCCTTACTTTGCCTTTCCCTCTGCTAATTTCCATCTTGTTTTCCCTTCTTTTTCCACTTCCATATCATTTGCTCTTCTTAAGTTACTTCCACTCTCTATCTATATTTCCCTGTTTTCCTTTGTCTCTTTCTACTACTCTTCCACTTCCCATTATGCTCCCTTTATATCTATTATACTTCCTCCTCTTCTACACTTTCTCTTCTCCTCTCTCCTGCTCCATCTCACTCTGGTCTGAAGTAAGTACTAAACTTGAATGGGAAATGACAGATTTTAACAGCGACGGAGGAAGTGCTGAGCGCAGCCGGGACCGGGGTGATGGGGGGAGTGGGGGT
>NC_051406.1:10739188-10739413 GCF_015228065.2 Penaeus monodon
GCTAGTCATGGGGGGACAACTGCGGCCGGGAATGCAGCTCTTTGGGGGGAGCTGAGCAGGTCACTCCAGTACAACAACTACCCTGGGTTTGGCTCAGCATGGCAAGGTAACCAAGCCATCCCAACATGTTTTTCTCTATAGTGTGTGAGAACAGTCTGGGAGGCCTTTGGGGCTACAATTGCAAAGATCACAAAAAATGTTTTCCAAAGATTTGCAAGTCTGCAC
>NC_051406.1:10739441-10740219 GCF_015228065.2 Penaeus monodon
CAATGCAAGAATGTACTGTAACATAAAATTGTAAATTCAAGTAGTTGTAAGTGTGAGTGAGTGTAAAAGCTGGTAAGTTTTAGTTTTATGTTTATGCCTGGAATGGTTTGCTTCTTTTTATTTGCAGATTTACTTTTTCATTTTGATTGTGGAGCATAGAGTAGATTGATAAATGATTGTTTTGGTATTGATGGATATTACATCCTTCATTTTTTATTTTTGAGTGTGACATAAATGTTTCTGATTTTAAACTTAGTAAATATGGTCTTAAGATTGAATTAGTTTAGATTGCAAGTAGCAGTAGAATAGAACTGCTTTTCCACCATCAAACAAAATCTGATCCTTTTACTTTCATGAAAGGTATTGTGAGAAATAGGAACAGCCATTGTTTTAACACATTTGTCATCCTTGACATTATAAAATTGAATGTTAGAGCATGGCCATTCTTCCCAGTTTTGCATCAAAGTAATAACATGGAAAACACAGAATAGTCATATCAAGCTGCCACAATATTCTGTACAAGCTCAGTGATTGTCTCCCTTATAGTGTGGGTGGTTGGTTATGGTTTCTATTTCTATTTGTGTTGATTGTATATTCAACTGAGCAACATTCTGCCCAGTGCTTTGGAAATTTGACAGCTTAAAGGGAAGTCGTTCCATTTCAGTTATATAAACTAATGACGGTTTTGTTGTGCAAGGTATTTACAAGTTCTCTTTTGGAACGTTCATAAAATGAAAATGATAAAGAATTGATGTATTTTCCAATTGTTAATGATTAT
>NC_051406.1:10740276-10740423 GCF_015228065.2 Penaeus monodon
AATTTCTGTACACTCTTTTTATCTGTACTTGATGGAAGAAAGATTATGAAATTGTAGGCAATGTGAATTATATTGAGAATTTTATCATTTTGGTTGCAAAGTGTTATTTTCTAAAGGATATTTTCTTATCTGCAAGTCAGAAAGACA
>NC_051406.1:10740450-10740983 GCF_015228065.2 Penaeus monodon
CCCCTTTTTCTTGGATTATGTGAGAAGTCAGGGTGTATGAAGAATGATTTGAGAAATTGGTGATTTTGCATGTAGCAGCTTGAAATTTAGATGTTAGTTATTAGATGTTAGACTATTAGTTTCCAACATTATTATGAAGAATATGAATTTAAGTTAGAATATATATATATAATGCATATTGTGATACAATATTTGAGTTGTGAAATACAGAGCAAGACCCACACACATTAGTAAGAAATATAGTAAGTTGTGTTAGTCAATATGCCTACTTTCCCCACAGGAGGTGGTGGTGACATGCGGCTGTATGGCTATGGAGGTTATGGGGAGGCACAGGTGGATGGGCGGGCTGAGGCCCGCTCTGAGAGCCGTGGGGAAGGCCGGAGAGTGCCCAGCAAGGGTGAGACAAAGGCCACTCCCCCACTTCCCCCAGGGATGGCCCCAGGGGTGGGGTCAGCCCTAGCCTCCCTGCAGCAGCTGGTTGCTGGAGGTGGGGATGCTGCAGCTGTCTATCGTGTCCTGGCGGCACGGCAGTA